>NC_139007.1:34872776-35445171 GCF_964374135.1 Grampus griseus
ATAGTTCGCTTGTTCTTGAGCCAAAAAAGCAAACAGTCCAACTGTCTATCTAATATTTGTTCTTCTCCTGCCATGAGAAACAGTTTCCAGAAAACAGAAAGGATAATTGGTTAATTCTTACCCTGCCTTTATGGCAAAGTTATAATTGCCTCTCGAAGTAACAATTTTGTTATCTTATAGAATTTCTTTGAATGAAAGGAAAATATTTCAGGAACATGTTTAGGTTTGGCAACACTATAAATTCTGAAGGAAAAGATAAGAAGCTGCCTTTATGCTTTATATGGATCAAGTTAACAAATTTTGCCTGAAGATGAAGGTCTCTAGGGGACTAATACTGAGTATTTGGCCATTCATTGGATGAAAAACTAGTGAATGAGATTTTTTTTCTTCTCTATTATGCTTACATTTGATTGAAACTGCAGAGTCATGTGTTTTCAAATATTTCCAAAAATCCACCTAACTGGCTATTTGGGGAAATAGTTGTGTCATTTGGATTGTACTTATCAAGGGCAGAAAATGAGTCCTATGTAAGAAATCGGAAACTTCAAAGCAGTTGTTTTTTTCTAGAGTCTTCCTGATTC
Source organism: Grampus griseus (assembly GCF_964374135.1). Lineage (NCBI taxonomy): Eukaryota > Metazoa > Chordata > Mammalia > Artiodactyla > Delphinidae > Grampus > Grampus griseus. Next base: position 34,873,358 of record NC_139007.1, read on the forward strand.
TGGAGCTCAACTGCAAGGGATTTTGTAGCTGTTCCCACCCAAACTATGACTAGTGCCAGGTGATGAATACATTTCACTGGGTCTCTCCAGTCTGATGAGGGGTAGAAGTGAGAAGGGCAACAAAGAGGCAGGCAGGGGTAAACTCAAGTTACACTACAAAAAATACAATATTGTTTGGATCTGGGACTCATCTATTATTGCCTGATACGTATTACCCTAATGGCTGCCCCACTTCACCCCTGCCTCCAATTATTCCGGAAATCCAGAGGAAAGATCCCATATGTTTAGAAATCAGCCCTCCTGACCATCAAAGGGCACGTGGTTTTCCCTCCTCCCTGGCCCCCACCTCTTGAGAAAATGTTTAAGGTCTCTGTAGCCCAGTCTGGTGCCTGACATTTCTGACACAGAAGGCACTCACGGCATCCAAGCCCCACGAGGTACTAAGCCAATAATGAGAAGGAATCTCCCAGCCGTTAGTTGGCCCCAAGCCTTGTCTCAGCCGCTGCTGCATCATGAACCTCTGTTGACGATGAGGGTCCTGACCTCTGTGCAAGGGTGGTGCCTTGTGCAGCTTCGAAAGGTACCAGGGATGTTTCTCACAGATGGTGGTACCTCCAGTGCTTGTTCTGCTGGGCCCAGAAACTGGTCTTGGCAACCTGGGAACTGCCTCAATTCTGGGAGTCTGACCATTAATATGCCACAGCTGTGCTATGTTCTCCAGAGCACCTGAATACACAGAAACACACTGGGTTCTGCCCTCAGATGCAACGATGTCCTCTCCCCCTATGTGTGGCGCCAAGTCATGTCTATACCAAAACAGAGATGTTTCATGTTCCCAATATTTTACTTGCCAAGAAGTGGTAAGGAAAGGCACATAGCAGACTGATATCTCATTACCCCTCATCACGGAGCCCTAAGCATTAATATTAGAGCAAATTCTAAGGCACTGACTCTCCACTGAGAAATGGGTTCTCCCATGAAGGTCCTTTGGCCCCAGCGCAAGTTGACTCTTAGTGGTTCCTGTGTCAGAACATCATGTTGAAACCCTGTGGAGACTGTAGCTTAGGCTTCATCCACAAGACCTGAAGAAAATGCTCTCTACTCCACCTTAAATTCAATATTTAAATGTTTTAAAAAATTATCTTCATTACTGTGCGTGTGCAGAAAAACACTAACAAACAGTGAAGGGCTCATAAGAAGTTAACTGAAAAGAAAACAGAAAAAAACCCCAAAAAACAACTAAACAGAAAGGAAATCTGAAAACCTAAATCTCAATACAGGAAGAATGGAATTCTGGGATCCTTGAAACCAATTGTGTTTAAACCAACATCACAATCCGTCACTCTCGCTCTGACACACAAACACACACATCATTTGGCTTCTAACCATGCCTGGTATTTACTTCCTTATTTTTTTCTTTTTCATTCAAACCATTCTTTTTTGTACTTCCAATGATAAGAAAAACCAGCTATGTTTTTTCCCCATTTTCTACCCTCTCCCTTTTCCCATTCAAACAACACCTTTCATTTCATTACTCTTCTTATAAGGTACAGATACCCTATTAAACTATTAGGAAAGAAGGTATAAAATTCAAAGTAACCTTTAAAGCTGTAGAATAATCACAACAAAGAAATTAAAATATTAAGCATCAAAGAATTTCACATACTGAATCACTAAAACTAGGGGGAAGGGGCTAACATCTTTTCTGGGAGGAGGCGACCTCACAATGTGAAAATTCTCCTGCTTCAAGAATAACTGAAGAAAAGGAATTATGTTTTAAAGAACATGATATAAGTAGAATGGTGTTTGTTTCTTCGGGGGAGCTATTTTTTCCCATGAAATAGATGCAGAATTAAAGCCTGAAGAGCTTGTGCACACCTCTGCTTTCTTTCTCTAAAAATGCCTGCCTCCATTTTAGGCGTTTAAATCAGGCACACATTTTCTTACATAGGATGGTTCAAGCAGGACTAGAAGACTAAGCATTCAGTGACCTGAGATGGGTGCCCTCTTTCTGCAAGGTATAATACAGTTTCTTCAAACTGATAATTGTCACCAGAAGGAATTCATATTAAAACCTTAACCTTGCTCCAAAATCCTCTCCGTAAAAGCCTATAATTTGTGCAACCTGATGTATCTGACTGTCAGGAACAGATATATTGGCCTTACCTGCTCCCGAAACAGAGGACACTCACCTGTTCCTCAGTTTTTGTCTCTTAATGATTAGGACTATTTCCATCATCTGTTTCCACTCTTTGCCTCAGACATCCTACTGCGGTCATTTATCTAAAAGCTGAATACTAACAAGGAGACACGGTTCATGCTGAATTTGAGTTTCCTTTGGGATTTTCACCACCACCACTGAATCCTTCTCCTTTCTCTCTTTCTCCCCTCCCTCTTTTTTAATCTCACCACCAACAGAGCTTAGTGATCCAGTTATAAAACTGATACAGAAAGGTCAATAGGCAGACAAAGCAAACCCAGGACGGCCCAGGGGCAGCGGACTCCCAAGCTCAATGCCAATTTAATTCCCATTGGAACAGTTACCCCACTATGGAAATTTGAAGCAAGTCCATAGGGTCAAATCCACTCCCAATTACCAACCAGAAGCTAAACTAACATTTTTCATAAAGCAATTTACTGTCTGTCATGGACCTTTGCCAAAGCCCAGACTAAAAAAGACCAAAAAAACCCAGAAAACAAAAAACCTGAAAACATTCCCAATGTTGTTTATATTCAGGTCTGTTGAGCCATTGGTAATAGATGTATTGTCACAGAGGAACCAAGGAATAAGGCTTCAAGACGGGAAGGAGGAAAGAAAGGAGAATGGCAGGTAAAGAAAGAAAAATTGCCCATTTAACAAGCACATGTGCCACTGCCTGTAAAAAGAGGAAAGTCAGAGAGCTCTACTTTAAAAAAAAAAAAAAAGAAAGAAAAAACAAGGAAAGATTCCCTGAGACAAGACTGAACATAAAACTAAACTGTAAAAATTAAATCAATATTTAAAAAGAATCAACCTGAGATACTTAATTCTTTTAAAAACATTTAATTCAATGTGAAAGCTACAATTCCATTTTCATGAATATGTTCTAGTATTTTTTTTTGTTTACAGCTGCAAAAGTTTTAAACCACTTACTATCACATTCAATTCGTTCATAATCCTAGGAAGCAAGTAAGGTTAATTTCTAATAAAATTGACAATCAAAACATAACAGTATATATTTGTTAATAATCTGTCACAAAGTAGGACACAAAGGTGGCTCAACAAGCAAATTATTACATTGAAACTTCATTAAAAAGTTTTAAGATTTAAAACAGCATTGAAGGCTGTGTTCTTTCAGGCAGCAAGTGTAACTGGAGATATTCGGTGATGGAACCAGCAGTGGAGAGAAGGACTGAGTTCCCTCTTTGAAGAGATTAATTCTCCTCACATGGAAATAACTACGGTTTCTAAATGTCACTCAACTGTATATAAGCTTCACTGGCCCATAAAAATATCACTTTCCTATGAATGAAAAATAGGATTAAGATCAAAGAATAAAGGCCATATTATAGAAGTTGGAGATAAATTATTTAAAAATATGTGAGTTGAATAAGCTGAATCCAAAAAAAAAGAAATTCATCTATTCTTTGCTTGGAATATGTGTGTGTTTTATAATGCACTATATATTTGCCATTACATTTAAAAATATTAATTTCTGTACTTTTAGCTATTTAGAATTTAGTGAAGGTTAGATACTTTTGATGTAATCTAATTTTTTGCTGATTCTCTGGGCTAGTTACCATGTTTCTAATAAATAAGGTTAGGACTTTAAATAATCTTGGGACTTCTGGTAAATGAATGAAATAAAAAGGAGTTTCAGTTATATAAGACATTCACTGATAATGTGATCACAGATCATGAAGAAGGGCAGCTCTGCCTGATAAAAGGCAAAGCTCTTGAGGTCAGCCCTGGTCTGAGTCCTCCGTGCACCACTCACTCACTAACTGTGTGGCATGACCAAGTCAAGTCTCCTTTCTGAGACTGGTTTTCCTCATCTGTAAAACTGGAATAATAACTCCCACCTTGCAGGATGTTTTAAGGATGAGGGACAACATGTCAAGTGACCAATACTGGCACTGAGGTAGATTCTTAAAGGATAATAAAGAATAGTTCAGGGCTTCCCTGGTGGCGCAGTGGTTGGGAGTCCGCCTGCCGATGCAGGGGACACGGGTTCGTGCCCCAGTCCGGGAAGATCCCACATGCCGCGGAGCGGCTGGGCCCGTGAGCCATGGCCGCTGAGCCTGCGTGTCCGGAGCCTGTGCTCCGCAACGGGAGAGGCCACAACAGTGAGAGGCTCGCGTACCGCAAAAAAAAAAAAAAAAAAAGAATAGTTCAGATTATCATCATCATCTTCTTTGAAGAGTATGTTCTACAAAAGTAAAGTCAAACTCTGGTTGCTTGACTTAGCTGGTTAAATGCAAAATTAGGCAGAAGGATGTTGCTTTCATTAACTCTAAGAAGAACAAAGTAAGATTCGGAACATTGTCATCACCAGATCATCAGTTCAGAACCATTAAAAATCAGCATTTATCAGCACTTCAAACACAGAGATGCCACCCCTCCAAATCTGTTTAATACAGAAAGCTTCAAATAAATCATAAGATTTAGTAAGTCTCAAGATTCACCAGTTATCCCTGATTATTTAGCAGTTAAAATATTTAATTAAATCATTCATTTGGTATAGACATATGTATAGTAATTCTATATGAATATATGTATAATAATTCAATTAAAATGAAAATCTTTAAATTAAAAAAAATTTACCAGTTAATATTGGCATATGCTGGGAAATAAGCTGACATCATTAAATCCAGGGGTTATGAATTGTTTAGTTATATCCTCAGAGTTTTGTACACCTTATGTCACATAGGAGGTGCTCAGTAATTATTTATTGTTGAATTAACCAGGAGCAGAAATGGAAAACTATAGAATATCAGAAACATCACTGATGTAATACCTTCATATTGACTCATGGTTTCATTTTTAGTATTTCATGGATTCAGCAATCAACAGATATACTTACTAAATGCTTACCAATGTATGAGGCACTGTGCCAGACCAGGAAGACGGAAGTGAGCAAGACAGGCAGCTCTTAAATGAGATAGTGCAGCAAATAGAGCAGTGCCTAGCACATAGGAAGCTCCCAGAAAATAAATGAGCAGTAGAAGTCACAAAACAGGCATGAAGAGATCCATGCCAGTCTCTCTCTCTCCCTCCCTCTCTCTCTCTCTCTCTCTCCCCATATATGCATATTACATATATGTATACACGTAACACATACCTAAAAAGCTTCAACATCTGACTCTAGCATCCAGAAATCCACAAGAAAAAACCAAAGTTTTGTCAAAGTATTTTTTCTTCATTTTATTTTTTTCTGCAAACTGTGGGCTACTCATGAAAGAGCCTTTCAAATTAATGAAAAAGTAGTTGCTGCCATCAAAGACTCCCCAAGAGTCTTCAAACTTCCTGTAAATTGGCAGCATTCTGCTCAAGCTGTTTAGTTCCCACAGAAACGAGTCTTTGAAGCTGACAAGGTGTTTGTAGACGAAGCAGTAGTTTGCTAAAAAACCATTACTTTTGTTTTACTCCAGACCCAGTTAAGCCTGATTTGCAAAGAACAAAGCCTGAGTTTCCTAAACCACTGCTGGGCCACTGCAAGACAGACTCCTTCCTACTGAGTGATGGCCAAAGGCTCCCCGTGCAGCTGCTGAAGTCTATCGATGCACACTGGACGTCTCTGCCTCTCATTATCCTGTCTTAGGTAGCTGAGGATAAGACCAAGCTACTCTATTGAAGGATCACCAGCCAACACAATGAAAACACACTCCCCTCCCATAACCAAGCCTTGGAAAGCAACACGGGGCTAAGTGTGTGAGCAAAGGAGACACAAAAACCTAACTCCAAGACAGAGCATCAGCTTCTATATTGATAATAATATAAATAGCTACCATTTACTGTGTGCGTCCAAGTGCCAGACATTGTACTAAGTGCTTTATATTCATTACCTTACTGATATACTAGAAAGAATGCCGGGATATGCCAATGAGTAGACCTGCTTCATCACTTAGCAGTTTGTTGGGGAAAACACTTGTTCTGCACTCTTGCTGTTTTCTTCCACCAAAAGGGATCTTTGTCCTCTGGTCCTCCTCATTGCCTCACTTAACCATAGGAACGGATGGCTACCTGGTTGGTGAAGTGAGTAGGGGAAAGTGAGAATTCAAGGCCAAACACCTGCGCTTTTTCTCTTTCTGGAAGGGACCCACCAGTAGAGAGCGCAGCTTCTCTGCTCCGTCATGCCCTACCTCTTACGGCCCACCACCCCCATTTGGAGAGGCCTGCCTAGGCTAGCAGGGCTATGCCTCAGCTTTGTTCTTAGCAGGTTCAGTTGTCCACAGAAATGAGCCACATTCATAAACATGGTATTTTGATTTTCCACTAGCTGCCATTTTGGCTTCCTTTTCAACAGGTTCAGAATTTGGGAAAGAAGTGCTGATACTTTGGAGGACATGCTCAAATGTTTTATAATCTTTCAGTGCCTTCATCGTCCTTTCTGTAAAATGAGAACAGTAGTACCTATCTCATAGACGAATTGTGACCATAAATGAGATAATACCTGTAGAGTAAGTGAAAGGCATATAGTAAGCACATAATAAACATTAGCAATTACAATTAGTGATCTTGTTGCCATTATTATTTTTATCATTTGACTAAATGGCCTGCCAGATCTATTCCTCTCCTGATATTCTACAGATTTCTGTAATATTAAAGTTACTTTATTTTTGAGCAAGTCACTTTCTGAGACTCAAAAAAGGTAATAATAATAACAGTATCTGGATCACAGGATTTACCTGAGAATTATATTTGAAAAAATACATGTTTAGTGCTTAGTCACAGTGTCTGACATATTAGAGCTCAATAAATGATTAGTATTATTTTATTTTTATTATGAATCATCTCATTCTTCTCACTCTAATCTCTTCCATGTCTACTGTGTAACAGTATTTAATTTAATCTGGTCTCTCATAAGTAACACACGGATTTGTTTCTTATACCTGTAGGGTTTTATCTTTGTCTAGATCCCCCAAATCCACTCTCCATTTGTCTAATTTTAATAAAGTATAGTATTGTCCTTTTTCCAGTAAAGAAATGTGGAATGTTTGCTTCAAAAAAGAGAGGATAATAATGAATTACATACGCTTTAGTTTTAGAGACTTTGGCAGTGCAGCTCACATGCCAACCAGATGCTTTTTACTAAATTATGGTCACCAACACCCAACAAATAATGAATAAAGAAAGAAAAATACATGTAAATATCAAGTATAAAAATGGCAAAGTAATGAAAGCCAAGTTTCCTCTCATTTCATCAGAATAACTTCTCTGAGGTCATGACATTTTAAGCATTTTCTAGAATGAATTTTAACCCAGTGCTAAAGGCAGCACAGCTTTGTATTTCTTGCTGATAAGTAAAAAGTATGTTGAATATCTTCGAGTCTCGGTATGGTCATTATGAGTTATAGCACATACACAAACATACAGAGTAAGAAAGCATGTTTTCCCTGAATTGAATTGAACTAAAAGACATGTATTTTTAGCAGTTCTGTAGAAAGTACACTAAATCTTCAAAACACAGAAGGGGAAATAAATATCCTATCAATTCTCACTCTGAAAAAGATTTGAATTTAACCTGAAGGTTTTAGTAAGACTTCAACACTACAAAAACTTATGTTGGTCTTCAATGAGACATGTTCAAATAGAGATGATTGACTTTTCACTTAAAAGTACAAAAATTTTAAGTAAATTGGAAAAGCTTGATGTTCTCAGTGTAAACACATTTCCATGTCATCAATCACAGTTTATATCACTATGAATATTTTGTGAGGGTTGGCTTCAAAGAAGAGTTATTTTAAATATATACCTATTAACATATTTGATAAACTAAAACTCTGTGACCATATATATTTGAGGAATTCCCTCACCATTGCCTGGTAAATTGTGCCAGATTGTAATTACAGGAGGTTCATTCTATTATAAGGATAAGAAATTCTTTTGATATAAAGTTAAAAATAACATGATATAAAACTTAATACCTCCATGTTCAGACATTTTGAAAATAGACTGGTAAATCACCTTCATTTGTTTAATCTTTCCCAGTCCTTGCTGTGCCCTCAAAGAAAACAATAGACATATCTCTAAATAGAAATAGAAATATAGAAATAACTTTGAAATAGAAATAACTTTGTTATTTCTATAATAACGAAGTCTATAGAAATAACTTTGTTAAAGAGACCTTCTCTGTAAACCAGAGGAAAACTATTTGGAAGTAAGCCAGGTATCTTTTCTTTTTCCTCAAATTAATTCTGTCCATGAAATGATGTAATAAGAACAATTTTTGCATGCTGATTTAAATATTAATATTATCTAAATATCTGGGTTGAACTGTTCTTTAATATTACAAAATAATTCTAAACTGGGAGAATAAGTCATAAATATAACTAAGAAATTTTACATGTTGAGTAATAATGGCACACTAAGATTTACAGACATTAAATCTCTTATAAAACAATAAATAAAACCATTAGATATCATAGTAAAAGGAAGCAAGATAATACAGTATACTCTATATCCTTGAAATATAATATATAAAAAGTTACCTACACAGTTAAACAGCAAAAACAGTAAGAATGCTGAAAGCTTTTGTTTCAATAAATTAAGGAAGGAATGTTTAGATTTTTACCTTACAACAGTCACCAAAAAAAAAAAAAAAATTGCACACGACTTAAAATTTTAAACATATAAAATAGAGCCAGAAAAAAAGAAGAGAATTAAAGTAAAGTTTTCTATGCCAACTGCCTCTTGGCTGTGCTGGAGTAATCAGTCTCAGACATGCTTTCCTACCATAAATAGCTTAAAACTTGGCAAAATATATGAGGTAGCTGTTTTTAGGCACTGGACAACAATGAATACAAACCTGCGATTCTGGAAGGAAGGGAACATATGATCTGAGCCTCATGGTGACCTCAGTTTTCTTCTGGGGGCAAAGCATGGAGATGAGGCCAAGGCAAAAGGCAGCAGATAGTTTGAGATGAAGAAGTAGAGATGAGAGTTTGTAAATTCCACGAACTGGGAGATTAGGATTGACATATATACACTACCATGCGTAAAATAGATAGCTAGTGGGAACCTGCCATAGAGCACAGGGAGCTCAGCTCGGTGCTCTGTGACAACCTAGATGTGTGGGATGGGGGGAGGGGGGAGGTCCAAGAGGGAGGGGATATAGGTATACATACAGCTGATTCACTTCATTGTACGGCAGAAACTAACACAACATTGCAAACAATTATACTCCAATCAAAAAAAAAAAAAAAAAGAGTTTGTGGATTCTGAAGAAGCTATAGTTTGCAGGGCATATTGCCAGAAGGGTAGGAGCTAGGCAAAGGTGTCCTCCCAGAATTCTGTGTAGGTTCTTTATAGATCCTTAGCTAAGGGTTGGACTATAGCCCAAGGTGGGACTCTGAAAATTCTACAGACTGTGTGGGGCTGAGAGTTTAGTGGATATACCGGGGTACACAACCCTGGTAATTATGGGAGGTCTAACCCAGCCAGATTAGAGGGATATTACCAAGACATCACTAATTCCTTGAGACTCCAGAAAGATGATTACTTAGGAATAAGAATCATATCTAGACAAAAGAAAACGCCATAGGATCGAGGACAAAACTGAATAACCCACTCTAACAAAGAAAAACTAAAACCTGACATCATAGAAGGTATTCAACAGTGGTTTCACTCCAAGCCAGAAGAAAACTGGGTACTCTTTAAAGAAAGGCAATGTAATTCTGGTTATCTACAACTATCACCAAGAATGTCTAGCATATGATCCAAAATGACAAGATTCACAAAGAGAGAGGAAAATGTAATCCCTAATCAAGGAAAACAGAAACAGTCAATAGAAACAGAAATAGGCACCCAAGATCATCCAGATGTTAGAATTAGCAGCAAAGACTTTAAAACAACTATTATTAATTTACTCAAATACACAAGATTGGCATAAAGAGTGAATAGATAAATAGTCTCAACAAAGAAATTTTAAAAAGAACTAAATGAAAATTCTAGAACTGGAAAATACAATGAAATGTATTTGTAAGGATAATTGTATTTCATACAATTAGAAATGAAAAATGCAATGGAAGGGGCAAAAATTAGATTGAAGACTGCACAATAAAGGGTTAATGAACATGAAGAGAGATCAATAGAAATTAATCAATCTGAAAACAAAGAAGAAAAAATTGTGAAAAAAATAAAGAGCATAAGTGACTTGTTGATTATGTATCCTAATTTATATACCCAATTCTAAAAGGTATGTAGTGATATTCACGGTTTTAATTTGCAATTTTCTAATGGCTAATGATGTTGAAATCTTTTCATGTGCTTATTTGTCATCTATATTCATCTTTCATCAAATGTCTTGTCATGTCTTTCACCTATTTTCTAATTAGGTAGCTTGGTGTTTTACTGTTGATTATTGAGAGTTCTTGATATATTCTAGATACTTTGTCAGATATGTGATTTGCAAACATTTTCTCCTTGTATGCAGTTTGTCTTTTTATCCTCTTATCAGGATATTTTGCAGAACAAAATATTTTTCATTGTGATAAAGTGCAATTTATCAGTTTTTCCTTTTATAAACCATACTTATAGTGTCAAATCTAAGAAAACTTAGCTTCTCCCTAAATTCTGAAGATTTTCTAAGTTGTCTCTAAAATTTTTATAACTTTACGTTTTACATTTAAGCCCACGATCCATTGAACTGAATATTTGTACAGGCATACCTCATTTTATTGTGATTCACTGTAGTGCACTTTACAGATACTATATTTTACAAACTGAAGGTTTGTGGCAACCTTGCCATTTTTCCAACAGCATTTGCTGTCAAGCCATAAGTCATGTGTGAAGGTAGAAAAAAGAAGATTTTCAATCACGCAAGTTTTCAAAAACCTTACCTCCAATGCATCCTTTTTTGGGAAAATTTCTAGAGGATATGTTCCACTAAAAAGATGAACAAGGGGGCTTCCCTGGTGGTGCAGTGGTTGAGAGTCCGCCTGCCGATGCAGGGGACGCGGGTTCGTGCCCCGGTCTGGGAGGATCCCACATGCCGCGGAGCGGCTGGGCCCATGAGCCATGGCCGCTGAGCCTGCGCGTCCGGAGCCTGTGCTCTGCAACGGGAGAGGCCACAACAGTGAGAGGCCCGCACACCGCAAAAAAAAAAAAAAAAAAAAAAAGATGAACAAGGAATAAGAAGATAGTGGGTCCAGAAATTGGAGGATCCAAAGGAGGAGACGGGTGAAAGGAATCCTCAGGATGACAGTAAAGATGATACTAATATGATAGCTGAGAGATTTATACTTGTGGTACAGTTGGGGATGAATTAAGGACACATACTGAGAAAGCAAATAAAGAAGCCAGTTGAATATGGAAAACAAAAAGGTGTGTAAGAGTAACAATGTAATCAGAATATGAATATAATTGTATAATCATAACAATATAAATACCGAATATTGATCTAGCAATATTTTTTTATTTGGGATGATGGAAAGTGTATGTGTGTATGTTGGAATGGTGGTGAAAGAAAGCTAGTCTTTATCACTACAGATAATGACAAAAAAAATAAAAATCAAGAAGTAGCATTATAATCATATTAATTAGAGATCGAGAAGTAAAAACTAAAAGAAACAGCTAGAATAATTGAAATTTGTTGTCTCTAGAAAAAGGGAAGGGACAGAGAGGCACAAATGATCGCTATTTTTCATAATTAACCTTGTAGATCTGAAGTTTAGGTAAACTTTTATTTTCAAAGATTAAAAAATAAATTATATTAAAAACAAGTAAATAAATAAAAAACAAAACCAACAAATGAACAAAAAAAACCAAACTCATAGATACAAGGAACAGATCAGTAGTTACCAGAAGGGAAAAGGGTTAGGGGGGTAGGTGAAATGGGTCAAGTGGGTCAACTGTATGGTGACGGATGATGGTGGTGATCAATCTGTAGTGAATATATATGTTAAACTACAATGCTGTACACCTGAAACTTATATACTAAAAATGTTTAGTAAAGAATGATGGGAACATTAACAACCACAACTGAACATACAAATGTTTCTTCTATTCCTTGAGTTCCTATTAGAGAAGCAAGTATGAGGCATGAAGACTGCCTCTTCCCCTTCTCATGCCCAGGTTAGATATCACTAACCAATCACCAATCCCTTTCCTGAAGAGCTTGGACACTGCTTCATAATCCTTCCTAGCAGAGCACGCCAATAATCACTATCAATCAGAGTCAACACGCCTTAGTCCATTATATTTCCAACACTTGAATGAAACTTTTGCATATATAACATTTATAAATCCTTGCAACACAATTGGTGAGTACTGCTGTGTTCATTTTGCAAATAATGAAACTGATGTTTATTGTAGTAAGTATAGAAGCAAGATATAATCTCATTTTTCTTAGACTCCTAGCTTATAGACACATACCGCTTCCCTTAAAATCCATTTTGCACAGTCCCACACCTGCTCTTCAAATGAAGCAGGTGGCAGTCTACACAACAAAGCCTTCTGAATACCTAGGTGCCTCTGGGACACACGGTAAAGATTTCTAGTATGCAATTTGACATATAGGTCTGTGGTTCAGGAATACTACAGGAGCTCCATGGGAGTCATGAGCATGCAGGTGGTGGTTGAAGTTAGGTGCAGATGCGATCACCAAGGGACAGTTATAGAGTGAGAAGAGAGGGCAGGAGAGCAGAAGAGAGCATACTGAGAAGTAGGATGTGCACATGGCTCATTTAAGCAGAGGGAACTCAAAGACTTGTCTGGGAGCTGTTGGGAAGAGACGTTCTCGTTCACTGAGTTTGGACCACAGGTCACCAGGTGGAGCCTGGTAGGAGACCAATGCCCTGTAAAGCACACCCAAAATGTGAAGAGATCAGTGTCGCAATCAGACCTGCCCCTGGGTTTCGCAAGTATGTGAGCCAATAACTTGTTTTGTTTTGTTTTAATCTAAGTCAAAGGGTATTGAGATTTCTGATACTACACCTGAAGATGCTGACAATTTCTTACCAAGATGTTGAAAGTACCAAAAGACAAAACCTATGAAAAAGAAACCCTATGAATTTCTGTCACATATACTTTCCATCATCATTAATTAACTGTTCTTCAATGACCCTTCAGTTGTGAATTCCAGACTTTCCACAAACCGTAACACTATCTTAAGCCAGCTATGCATGAGCTACTTGGATATCATTTTTCTTCCCTGTATAGATCATGTCCCATCTAGCTGAGGGATGCTGAAGATTATCCTATGTTATCAGACCAGGAACAGCCTGAAGAAAGAGCCCACAGTTTAAGCATTTTATTCATGTTATTACTGACTGAGTCTGTTACTACAGTATCCAGCACATTGCAGAAGCACCATATGGGCTTGTAGAGTGAATATGACTTCAGAAGTTGTTCCTTATGTGCTGCACACATTATCCATTTAAGATAAGATTTCTAGGCTGCAAAGGAAAGTCCTATACTTTTACAGACAGACTTCCTATGCTTCTTGTGTATCTGACCGATGCCAATGTTTTCATACATTATACTTAGATTGTTTGACATAACTGCATAAATGCCATTGTAGAAGCTATAACTGAGGATTTGAAACACCCCTCAGATTTCAGTGTCTAAGATAAAACCATGATGCATCTTGCCAGGCCCAGTGATTTCCTTTTGCTCTTTTACAACGCTGCCAGTATGTGTACTAAAGTCTTTTATGATATACAGCTTGCCAGGTGTAGCTGAATTAATTTTGTTCAGATCTCACAATTGTGCTTTTCTCTCATTGGTATTCACTATAATGAAGACCTACGCTCTGTGTTAATTTTCAATCACCCAGGTTCACTGTTATAAAGTGAATCTAACCCGTGGTTGGCCATTAAACACCTGTGCTTAAATCATGGGCTTCTTGCCTCTTCCCTTTGGAATAATTTCTGGATTAGCATTACATTCGGAAAATTCTGAATTTTACTTGATATCTAACCTCATGATCTCAACCTTTACTGACCAAACAGGCAGACTTTGGCATTAAGATTGAACAAAGCTGGTAAGTAACAATGTCAACAGAGTTTATTCTTTTTGGTGCCACAGCTAAACGCACGCATGCTCTCTAAAACACACTGTTTGATCAGGAAGAAAGCAAAGGCAGCTAATCTTTCATCACAGTGCCCTTCAGAAACATCAGCGTGTGTGCATAGATATGCTGTTATCTTTTGAAACTAATAAAAATCAGTCACTGAGGAAATGTAGTAATATCCATTAAAGGCAGAGCTGTTCGCAGTCCGTGGGGCTTACCATGAGTGGAGGTGTACAGTAAGGAAAATCTTGCCAGGCGGAACCCAAGGACTATATAATCTTCTTCACGAAAGCTGGAAAAGCTAGTTTTTGTGCAATGTGACATTCCATAGGATACATTCAGGTTAGTACTCTCATGAGGGGAAAAGCCCATAAACCAAGTTTCAAGCAGAGCATGATTTTGGAAAGGACAGAGAATAGTAAACTACATTCTATTGGATGCAGTAATGTTTCTTCCAACATGAAATTACAGGCTATTTTACAGAATGAACAATAATCCAAGCGAGAGATAAGTCTTATTAGATTAAGAAAATGGAAATGATTTTGTACTTTTCCCAATAAAATATGAATTATTAAAAATCCCATGAGGTTATTCATGTCTTTATCTGAATGTCAGATGCTAAGAAAATCAGAGGCAATATTTTAAAAATAAATTTCACTGTTCTCAGAAATCCACTTAGTGGATGAAAAATGAAATCTGGGTCTGTATCTTCTTGCTTGTGTTTCCTATACTGATAACCACATCATGTGCTTCAGGTAATAAATGCTACATTTATACAGATGTAATGATAATTGACTGATTAAAAGATCCAGTTCAGATGTCATCTCTGCCATGAAGTCCTCCCTCATTTCACTTTCCTCACGTTAAAGATTCTATACCAGAGCCCTTGGTTCTCTCATTGGTCATGTTCTAGAACTCTGTCTTGGAAAAAGACTCTATCTTCGTCATTTTTGCACTACCACAATATTTTACACACCATAGGTGCAGACTCAGTACATGTAGGCAGAATGAAATTATTGAAAAAATAACCATAACCCTCACCCGTTTGTATTTAAATGTCAGCTTTCATTTTTTCATAAGTTGGTACTCCAAATGCTTCTGAAAGATCTCTGGAAAAGGGAAATAACTTCAAAGAGAAAAACAATCTGAAGATAACACTAGAGCAAGGATCTACCACAAGAATCATCACAAACTGCTACTCAGCAATAGTATTTTATAGATAAACTGAAGGCCAGATAAATTAAGTAGCTTGTTTCAAGCAACTCAGTGGCAGAATTGAAACCCAGTGCTCTGACTACTATATTGGGGCACTCTTCACCCTACTCTGGTGATGCTGAAACATGTAAATCTTATTAGGACTTGGAGTGTGCATTTTCTTTTATTTATTTTGTATCATTTTCATGCCATCAACATTTCATTCCTTGTATGGGCTCAATGTGTCTTTTTCCCAGCAATACAGAAACCGGAAAAAAATGAATAGATGAATGAAATGGAAATGAATGCTTTTCTGTCAGTAAGCTCTTCTTGGTATTCCCTTAAAATGTTCTTTTACTTTTAAGCTGTCCATAAAAATGTGCATTCCCTATCTCCCCAGTTATTTGAAGACAGTGGTAATGTCATATACCTGTTTCTATCACCGTATCAGCCGGCACTGTGGTATGGCTCCAGGACTGTAATAGGCACAGAGGGTCATAGATGAATTTCATAGAAGGCAAATTAAGCACATATTGAATACTGAGGGGAGGATTAAAAATGATTAAAGCTCAGCTTTGAGGAAATTACCCATAATTTGATCAGAATAAAATCTAATTTTAAAAATGGACTTAATTTCAGTATTTATGAAAGTTTTGTGCCTTTGGGTTTGGTTTACTTTTCTTTAAAAAAAAAAAAGGAATTACCTATAGCAAAAAGTAGGACATGAGACACTGTAATCTTTCTCAATGCTGAGGCTCTCTAAAGCATTTACTCCAGCTACCTTAAGGCAGAAAGGAGCAGTGGTCAAGACGACCAAACAAGATATCACATGAACGTCCTATAAACAACATCTGGCAGAAAGCAGTCTCTCAACAAATATTCAGCATTATTATGAGAGACCAATGGAGAACAAGACAGGCACAGCCTTATGCCTCACAGAGCTTAAACACTTCTGCATGTTTTACTAATTTTACCTTGGAAATTCAAAGTTAAACCAAATGTAGTAATATTATTTACTTTATATTTAAAACTAAAAGGAATTAAGAAGAAATAAGAAAAACAGAGCAGGTGGCTTAAAATTTGATTTTAAAAGAAAAGAAAAATGAGTCAATTCCCAATTTCTAAACTATAGATCCAAACCTTTAACAACCTCTAAATTTCACCTAGGGGAGAAATCAATGTTGTCACCAATGCAAAAAATAATATTCCTAGCCTTACAGACTCTTTAGAAAAAAATTTAATACGAAATTCTTGGAATTAGATACAGTTAAAACTTGCCCACACAGACAAACACACACACCTACAGAGGAATATACAGATGACTTTGACTAAGACTGTTTCTATAAGACACTGAAATAATTAGTTATTTCAGTATATTCATTGGTGAAATATATTCTGGGAAAAAGACTTATTTACAATATATTTAATTATAGAAATTATTTTGAACTATAGAAAATGTATAAATTCCTTGTAAGCTTTGTTATTATAATTGGTTCTTTTCCAAGTTGTATTCAGTTTTTTTAAAACCTGCTATGGGGCTTCCCTGGGGCACAGTGGTTGAGAATCCGCCTGCCAATGCAGGGGACACGGGTTCGAGCCCTGGTCTGGGAAGATCCCACATGCCGCGGAGCAACTAAGCCCGTGAGCCACAACTACTGAACCTGCGCTCTAAGCCTGTGCTCCGCAACGGGGGAGGCCGCAACGGGAGAGGCCGCAACAGTGAGAGGCCCGCGCACCGCGATGAAGAGCGGCCCCCGCTCGCCTCAACTGGAGAAAGCCCTTGCACAGAAACGAAGACCCAACACAGCCAAAAATTAATTAATTAATTAACTAAAAAAAAAAAAACCCCTGCTATGGACTAAAGCAGCAAAGAAATATGGAAAAAATTGTATAGGTTTGGTGGTAGTCCATGTGGTTTTTCTTCTTTTATTTAATTTCCTTTATAAGGCAGTCTTGCAATTTAAAAAATGAGCAAATAAAAATGCCCCATATGTTTTAACTTCAATTTGCAAATACACTTTTTGAAAAGTCAGAATTTGTAGCCAACTTTTTCTAAATCAAATCACTCATCTTTCAAAGTAAGCCACTTCTCTAGACAATCTAAAACCTAGCAGTTTTGCCACTTTCACTGTCAGCAAATGCTTCTACAGAAATGCTGTGAACATTCGTTGGGTTTATTTTTTTGTAAGTTTTATGAAGTTGTTTAAGTGACAGAGTATTTCAACTTATGGGTGAGTGTTCTATAGGATTTAATGTGTATAAACCACAGCCAGAGATATCACCGTTTGGTATTCTAAATTGCTGACTTCCTCCTCCAGCACAAAAGGACACATTTTTCTCGCACATTAATGAACTTTTCGAGTAGCGATAGCACTCCAGGTGGTGTGGTTATCCGTGGATAATCACCCCCCAGAGAATGCCTCCACCTCTCAGAGGTGGTGATCACCAGAAGCATCGCGCCCTCCTGCTTACGTACATGCTGATGGCAGCAACCAGAAACACTTGTAAGACGTGAGCTGCATACAAAATTGTTGTGCTTTGCCCATTTGTTAATTATAAGAGCCACTAACACTATTAGCAAAGCTGTGTACACTTTTACACAGTCATCATAATTACCAAATTTTAGTATATGGTTTTGTGTTGCAACACCATCAATCAAAGTTCATTTTCTGACATGTGTAGCAGAGGCAATATGTTCCACATAAGTTATTTCTGTTATTGCATTACTTACTGTAATAGAGTCCTGTCACGTAGTTCTATTGCACCAACTTTACCTGCCCTGCTGCAGCTGTCTGGGCTATGTCCACTTTTTTTTTTTTTTTTTCTGCGGTACGCGGGCCTCTCAGTGTTGTGGCCTCTGCCGTTGCGGAGCACAGGCTCCGGACGCGCAGGCTCAGCGGCCATGGCTCACGGGCCCAGCCGCTCCGCGGCATGTGGGATCTTCCCGGACCGGGGCACGAACCCGTGTCCCCTGCATCGGCAGGCTGACTCTCAACCACTGCGCCACCAGGGAAGCCCTGTGTCCACTTTTATACCTTTTCCAGCATGCACAAAATAAGGTGATGGGGTGGGGAAGAGAATTTTTTTGGAATTTATTTTATTGACCAATATGCACAAATCTAAATTTGCTTTTCTGGAGATAGTTTAAATACTAATGCATCGGTCTTCTAAACCTCTTGGTTTATTTAGGACATATACTTGACATAACTGGCCTTCTGAAAACCAAAACACTTTGTATATTTCCTTGCATGATTTACTTAATAACTAAAAAAACAACCTCTGGGTGATATCAAATGTTTACTTTTTAAGAGAGAAGTATGTCCATTTCCTATTGTTCACCGCTCTATAAAACATGCTTTGAGCAGGAGACAATCCTCATGGAAGGAGAAACGTTTTCCTTAAGAAATAAAGGACAGAAAGTTGAAACAGTTTCTTTCCTTCACTTAATTCCACATTGAATTTGCACAAGTATTTCAAGGACAGAATTGGGGCTTGAAAATGGAAACTGAAAAAATGATAAGTCACTTAGAATTTGACAGAAAAATTAGAGTACACTTAAGTGATGCTAAAAGAAAGCAATGCACACGAAGCATAACAAGAAGCAGAGCCTTCTTTAACTGCAAGGCAAAAAAATTCCAACTATTGCCAAATTTAATTTCTTTCCCAGAATTTAACTAACTGCCTAAGATTTGACATGCTACATCAGTGCATTAGAAAATCAGTCACAATTACTATCAAATGCAGGATGTTCTGCTCTAAAAAGCTTTTGAATTAGATCTATTTCAAAAATTAGCAAGGAAACTGACCTAGCACATGTTTATATCAAGGAATATATTGTTTGAAATAAATCTTTTGCCATCATATTCTTCATATTCGTCTGGGGAATTGAATGTGTAAATTCATTCACTTCTAATCAGTTTCAACACAAATTGAAATCCCAAAATTAGCAGAAAAGGGCAAGGACAATAGGAATAACTAACATACGCATTTTCACTTTTTATAAGATGGTTAAAATTATAATAATTATTATCTAACAGAAATGCAATGAATATTGTCCTTTTAAGTGTGTTCAATAGTAATTGTAACATAAGAAAATGGTACATATGTATACATATTCAAAATTATCTATAATATATAGGATAGACAGATATATGAGATAGATGACAGATGAGAGATAGATATATAGGTAGACAGATGATAGATCACTGGATATAGATAAACAAACTATGTTTCTCAAGGCAAAAAGGCCTGCAACTTAATTACAAAGAATGGAATGTAGATCAGGTCAGCAGGTCAAGTATTTATGTAGATGCATAAAATGTAGCTAAGTTTACGTATCATCTTTTTCTAAAATAAAATCAAATTCATCACTGATTTGTGTTCTTTTTCTAAAGTCTAATTGAAACTATGTGATTTTCTTACATATATTCCCACTCTATTAACCCAAATTTTCTATCTTTAATTAAAAGTTTCTAAAGTACTTGTTACTTCCTTGGGGAATGGGCCAGAGGTCCATTTTCTAACTAGAATGTTTCATCTGCCAGGAGAAGTGTGGAAAGATCCAATCACTAAAACCATTATAACTAGAAATTAGAATGCCCATTATTCATATAAATAGAACCACCAGCTCATAGATGACTTTCAAGTCCATTATCATAGCATCTGAAGAGCTCATGATTCCAGGGAGGAAGCCAAATCTTAAAAATATACCTCCTGGAGAGTGCTTGACAGTATAACCTTTGTGAAATAATAGAATAAAGAATTACAATCATTTTTTTCAGAATGTCATGGTTCAAAAGAAAGATGTGACAGTGGGATAGATTGCTCCTGAGACTTGGAAGGTGACATTAACTCTCTCACAAGCATATCAGTTCATCAGAGAGCAAAAGGTATTCCTATCTGAGATTAGCTGCAGAGACCTTGGTGCAATGAATTACTAGCTTTAGCCCATTTCCGGTGGTCTCCATCACATCATAAAATTTTGCATTAATTAAGACCTTTATTTTTAGACTGATCTGAGGACCTAAGGAATAAACACACAGACACACACACACACACTGAACTATCAGCCTTATAGACACAACACTGAACGAAGTGTTACTGCCGTAAACATGGCTGCTCTTGGGTTGTCTTACATTCTAAGTCAGTATGTTTATGTTACTGTATGAGGTCTTAAAGGACTGGATTCCCTTCTATATGTGCCTCTATAAAGCATCAACATAACATCACATATGTTAGCAAATTAATTTTGATAGTGATGGCGGCTCTTTTAAGAAAATCTTCCCTAACCCACTCAGTTCGGTTGAGATGCTCCTCTGTGCTGCCACAATGCCTAGAGAATATATCAGTCACTGCTCTTACAAAAGTCTTGTGTGTTGAGACACCTGCCTCTTTTTCTGGATTCTAACCACTTTGAGGACACAAATTATGTCTTACTCATTTCTAGATTTCCAACACCTAGTGTGCAGCCCATCATTTGTGCTTAATACATGTCGGTTTAACTGGCTGTTTATTTCATCTGCCTCTTCCATGATGTTGCCTTCCCTAATACCTATCTACCTTCAGCTTTTACAAAGAGAAGTTAGGATGAATTCACATAGACACTTGAGTTTTGTGGATCATACTTTCTATTAGAAATAAACTGCAAATATGGCTCTCTTGCAAGGTCAGGAGCAGTTGAAAGAAGCAATGGAAGGAGAAAGTCTTTGGATCACCATCAAGGCAGTAACTGTGACTACAACCAGGAAGCAGCATGTGATTCCAAAAAAGCCACACTTCAGATATAAGATCTACAGCCACTAATGACACCCACAGAGTTACATACAGAAGGTCAGGCACACTATTCTTCCACCTTCTATTTTCCTTATCTTGAATTTTGGTCCCTCTTCTGATCCCCCTACATCAATGGGATAGTGGAGGCAATGGTTACATCTATTCTTCAAAATCATAACAGCTTTCTCCAGAGAACGCAGGTGAGGACGGCTGGTAAAGGGAAGAGGAACACCACACATGACTCTGATATAGTCACTGACAATATTGTTGCCTCTTTTCATTAAGGATCCTAGAAGAAAGGATAGTGGAGTGGATGTGAGTCTTATTTATAGTAAGGTATACAACTGTACCCTACATATACAGCTGAAGTCCTTCATTCTCTACCTCATTATAATATACAAATTATAGCCTCAGAGAGTAAGAATGATTCTGGGGGTGGGTCTTTATAATTTCCCCTATCCCTAATACAGTACCCTATGTGCCATGTACCCTGAGTCATGTACCCTGTGCCAATAAACACTTCCCAGATGTATTTATTATTACCTCACATTCCATTGAGGCAGACACAGAAGTATTATTTATAGTTTGGAAACCTTGACACAGAAATGTGAAAGGACTCCTCCCAGCTTGGGTGACCTCCATCGTTACACTGCTTAACTGCAGACCATAAAATACATGGATGAATAGAATTGAAAGCATCTTAACATGGATTGGCTTCAGGGGATCCAGTAATGCACTAAAGTCATACAAAATCTTACCCCTATGTGTAGTTCTCTTTTTTCTGGCTAAAAATTCTCAGTATTATCAGATTCTAAAAAGGAACTATGCCCAAAACATTAATAACTAAGAAAATGGATACATCATAAAGGAGATTCTTCACTCAGTCCTACAGTCAAATATTTTCTAAGGGTTCCTTCCATAAAAATATCTCTTTTATTCCGAGGGGAATACATGGTGAATGTGACAGCTACGACTCCCCCAGAGGTTTACAGCCTAGTAGGAAAAAATGGAACATACAAAAATGACCAGAAACAAGGTTTTATGTGAGAGGAACAAATGTCCCATGAAATTTCAGAAGAGGGACATCCCTTTTGTTTGGATACTTAGTGTGCAAGATAGCATTCAAGCCCAGCCTTTATATTATAAGATTTCTATAGACAGAGACAGGAGCGAGGAAGAGGGAGATGAGTAGCCTTCACACTCAAAGAGTCAAATAATAAAAGTAAGGAGGTTGGAAAGAAATAACTTTGAAAATTCAAAAGATATTGGAGGAAATTAGTTTGCCGACAGCTTTTGTGCAATGGCAATAGAAAATAATTTTTGGAAATACAGGTGGTAACTCTGAATATGAGGGGAAAATTTTGGACTGTAATATGTAAAACAAAAAAAAGTCATGAAGGGCCTTGGAGCCAGAAAGTGGCACTATTAACGCAATATTTTAGGAAGAATAATCCTTGACAACTATGCAGAAGGCACTGTTGAGGGGAGTAAGGTCTAGAGGAAAGAAGACCAGTGCAAGGTTGGGACAATACCAATATGAACTGTCACTGCTGATACCACTGGCAGAAGGATGGATAAGGGAGAATTTGTGACCAAGAAATTAACAGGACAGTATGATTGATTGGGTCTCTGTCCATAAAACGGGGATAACAATGAGTAGCTACTTCGAAATCTACATATTTAAATGAGATAATCCATGAAAACACTTAGAACACTGTTTGGTACATAGTAATAGTACAATAAGCATTAATTATTGTTATTACTGTCATTCAATATAAGAAGAATAGGGAGAAATCAAATCCTGCTGAAATTGGATCCTAGTTATCTGATATACTGTAAGAGCATTAAAAAAATAGGGGGCATCAAAAGGAGAAGGAAGAGGTTTAGGGCAAAGGGAAGGGGTATACACGTGGAAACTAAAGACTGGTTACAGAAATATGGGGTTGTGGTGGAAAAACTAGTCGGAGGACAAATAAAAGCTAGGTACTGCATGACAAATTCTGGGAGAAGGCCCAGATTTCAGAATTATCCACCTAATAACAGTAACAAGCTATGGGAGTGGGTGAGGTATCTAAAGAGAAAGTATGAAAAGCGGGGAGATACAATGAAAGGTCAGAACCATACAGAGTGCCCAAGTTTAGGGGACAAAAGAAGGAGGGCACTTAGAAAGGATGGAGAAGAACTAGAATAATGCTGTTTTCAGAAAGCCACAGAAGTGGAATTCATTAATTGATAGTTAAGGAGATACTTCCAAGACTTCTGGACAGATGAAAGAAAAGTCGATGAAAGTGATGAGGCAGAGGTAAATTAATATAATGCTTCTTCAGGATATTGGCAGAGAGGCTGCCCCCAGCAGGAAGTGGAGGTCAGATTGGATCTAGAGGAAATAGGGTGGTTTAAGGACTAGGAAATGTGAAGCCGAGTTTGATGTGAGACGGGGCTCAGGTGCAACACGGAAAGCCACGCAGACAGACCAGCCAAGCTAGCAAGCGCAAGAGGTTAGTCTAGGGCAGAATCCACAGAGATATTGAATAGAAAAACTGAAGCAAAATGGAAACAGTGCAGTTTAGTGGTTAACTCTAGAATTAAGCTACTCTTAACACTAGAATCATACCGACTGCCTCATATGTGAGCTTTGCAACCTCGGGGAAGTTCCATCCATCTGGGCGTCTAACTCTCATCATGAGGAAAATAAAACCTACTGCACAATGTTGTTGTGACAAGAGATAAATGAGATAAAAGAGGTAAAGAGCTGATGCACATAAAGCACTCAGTACAATAACCGGCACTTAAAGATGTTAGCAATTACTATTAACAGTGGCTAAGAAGTTCTCCAGTAGGCTAGACACCATAATTGCCGACGCCTTTTAGTAGAAACCCAAAGCTAAGACCAAGAGAGTCTACCTTGGGGATCAGATTCACCAGCCTGTTTGAGAAAGACCTTGCTAGCAGTGTGCCACATGGCCATTGTAGTTTAGGAAATGCAGAGCCATTTACATTGTCTTATCAATACTGTGACACGATTAAAATACATTTAAGAGTTAATTGTGAAGTAGTATTCAGAATGGTTTGGACAAAAGAATGTCTTGTTAAATTCATTTCCCATTGCTCATTTTTAGCAAAGAGAGCAGTGTGGTTGTTTCAGTTGTCTCAACATTTGCTCCTGAGTGTTCACTCCCCATGGACTAACCCTTTCCTGTTATGTGTCATGGAGACCCCTTCCACTGGGTATATACTTAAGGGTGTTTTCTATTCTAATGATTCCCAGCCTGAATGTGGAACAGGAAAATATAATCTTCAATGCTACGTGTTATAAGGATTTAAAATGGCTAAATTGTTGAATCATTGAAAGAATGAGAGAATGGCTGTAGATCTTTCAGTTGTCACAGATACGTCCACTTTACTTAACTCCATCATATTTAAAGTCAACTTATTGTGCATCAAGGATTGGAACAAAACACATGTAAAACACTATTGCTTTCCAGAAATGACAAGAATATCCTACAAGTGAAAACCCAGCCTTTGACCCCTCCCCCCACTTTCCCTTCCTTATGTGTCTAGAGGCTCACCACATGCCAACAAGGCTGCAAACCAATCTCACATTTGCTAAAAATAATTGCTTTCCTTCTATGTCTGTTCAGGCATGATGCTCTGAAATAAGGTACAAAGCGCAGCAGCTTCAATTAACAAATACAACTACAATATTCTTCAATTCTGCATAGATTCATTTTTACCCCAAGGATTTTAGAACACATCAGAAAAGTTGAATATTATTCCTCTAACATCTGTCAGCAAAACCAAAATCATATAGTGAGATTCACACAAATCACAGCAAACCTGCCATCCTCCAGCAAGAGTCAAACATCCACCCTATGCTACAGCCTTCAAAATACTAAGATAATTGATGGACAGTCTTCTTTTCTTGTCTCATCACCAAGGTTTCGCTTCACGACAATACCACATGATGAGTCCACTTTTTTTGATGCTAATGTGTGAATACTGTTGTCATAATTTAGTATGCAGCATGCTGGTCTGAATCGACATGTGTGTAAGGGATTCTATCGTGTCAAACAAAGGAGAAGGGAAAAATCTGACAGCAGGTATTTGTCAGATATGGCCAAATCTCTGCTGGACACTGCTTTGGCTGCACAGTCCCTGAAGCATATAAAACTTATCCCACTTTTATAAAGCCATGCATGCATGAAGCTGAGGGTAGAATTTCAAGCAGGAATTGATGACTTAGTAAAAATGTGCGTAATTTCCCCATATAAAAGAGAAATGGAAGGCACACCAAGAAAACATTGTTCCTGGGTGAGGTGATTAAAAATTCAAGAGCCCCTTTTGAAGTCAAAACCTCACAAAGCTCATCAAATCTGTTTAAAGGTAGACATCTGCAATAAAGAAAATTACACAGGAGAATTAAGCAGCGGTAAAGGAGGTGCTGTGGTGCTTCTATCTGTCTACATTTAGTTCAGAAAAACTACTAAAGCCAAGTGGAAACAGGTAGATTTACCTGGCAGATTAGCAAATACATGTGCTTTTCAAAGAAGGGCAATAGTTGCAACCATTCTTATGGGAATGCTGCCTTTAAAGAAAAATTTTCAGTTTATTTTATACCCAAAATTCCATGGTTGGGTAATTAGAACTTCTGTTTTTTGGATTTTTTTTTTTGAAGTCCCACTTGTTAATAAGCTATTATTGGACCCTGGAAAAATGCTGACATGTTTATAACTGAAGCTAGGGCAGAAAAATTTCAAACAAAAGAAATAAGATCAATTTACAATGGGATGAAGAAACTCATCACAGATTTCAGTACAGAAAGTGGCTCACTTAAGATATGATTTTAGCTATTTCAGTAATAGGATTACTTGTCAGATCACACAATTTACATTCTTACCAACAGTGTACGAGATTTCCCTTTTCTCCACATCCTCACAAGCATTTGTTATCTCTTTGTTACCTTGTTGATAATAGCCATTCTAACAGGTATAAGGTGATATCTCATTGTGGCTTTGATTTGCATTTCCCTGATGATTAGTGATGTTGTATATCTTCTTATGTACCTGTTGTCCATTTGTATGTCTTCTTTGGAAAAATGTGTATTCAGATTCTCTGCCCATTTTTAAATCACATTGTTTGCTTTTTTTGCTTAGTGAGTTGTATGAGGTCTTTATATCTATTTTTTTTAAATAAAAAAGATGACAGAAAAATTCAGTAATCTGATGATCACTTGATCATGTCAACTTTTCTTCATGGTAGAAGTTTCTATCAAGGCTATTAAAAACATTTAAGTAAGATAGCCGTAAACTGAGGGACTTTTGTGAGTAAAAGGCGGTGTCATTAGTAATTACACCAGTGTAATAGACATAAACCCAAACTGCTAGACATTTGAGATGTGGGGTCACTTATAACAGTGGCTTAAAAAATAAAAATTTTTTGAGGGGCATGGGCAGGAGAAGGATGGTAATAAAGGGTCCAGAAAAATGAAACAGAAAACTTCAGGATAAATCTAGCCTACTTCACAAGTTTGTTTACAACCAATTCTATGAGTAATTGTCTCTCATAGCAATAATTTCTAGCAAGTTCATATCTCTTGTGAATTAAAATATTTCACAATTATGTGAAAATTAAGTTTCTTAATTAGCCATATTCTATACCTTAATTAGGCAGAAAATAGGCTGAACCAGTTCTGATTCTTTGTTTTCAAAAGAAACAGATTCCAATTATCTTCAGAAAATTCTAAAAGGGAAAGAGACTATTTCTCTTGCTTCAAGAAGGGGAAGTATCAGTGCAGTACCAGAGGCTTTTGTGGCAGGAATGCACAGAAATGTTACCATTAGGTGACTTCATTCCCACCATCTTCCATCCTTCCTTACCTTCCTCGAGGTCAATTCCCGGGTGAGGGAGATTCTGATTGTCTCAATTAGGGTCAACCTTCTCCTAATGTGGTCAAGGGAGTTCAGTCACTCACTGAAAGTCTACCAGAGCAATCGCTGAGCAAATGAACCCATGAGATTCACTACATATGATTTAAATCGTTCTTATTATTGATAAATAAGTAAATCCTATAAATGGAATGCTGATTTGCATTCCCATCCTACAACCACTGGACAATACTATGTCTCTGATTTAACATCTGGTGCTCCAAATCTCAGAGTAGCTGCACTTCAGTCAGGGTCTCTTTAATAGATAAGAACTGCATCAAAATACGACTAATACATTTGGAGATATCTGATGTTAGCCACCATAGACACCAGGATCAGACAGGTGCTCTGGAAAGTATATCTCCAAATGATCTTACAGACTGACATACTCTTCTTTGGAAAAAAAGATCCAACTCCTTTTAATATTGATTAAATAAACTACAGCTGCTAGAAGAACACAAGAAAGAAACAATGATGAGAGGAGCCAATGGGAAGATTTGATTCCCCAGTAACATGAGTTAAACTCATCAGCTATTCATTGCTCCAGTTGATACAAAAATACCTACTCTATTCCAGCGGTCAGTTGTAGATAACAGTTAAACACACCTTTTCCATAGTGACAGAGAACCACTGAAGCTGTTCCTATACTATAAGGATTTCCATAAACTTATTTTTACTCCAAAATGATGATGACTTGCCAGAAATCAAAAGCAAAAACTTCAAAATACGAAATTGCACCTTTACTTTAGTTATTAAACACATTTGAAATTCACTTATCCATAGCATCAATTTGTAATCAGCCATCTGCATCTTTAACAAATTAAGGTAAGGTCTCCACACCATTTATTTAAATGTATGTGCACGCACCTAATTCTTATTGAATTATTGCTCACTTCTTGTACTGTATTTTCTTCTACATAAAAAAAATAATTTCATACTCACAACATAAGTCAGTTGGAGGCCTGTTCAGGAAAGTAAAATAGTTTTAAAATGTACAATGCCCAGAAGCAAGGTTAAATAAGATTGGGCTGTGTGCTGGGAGATGTTAGTGTTATGACCTGATGATTTCAGGCTCCAGAGAAATACCCAGGTCAAATTTCTAGCTGGCTAAAGAACAACATTAGCATTGATTGTAGCACTGGCTGCAAGCCTTCTGCCCTGCCTTGTGGCTAGAAATTGGTTCCTTGGTGGCAACACCGACAATAAAGAAAAAAGAAAAATAATAAATGCCAAAATAATACAGAATGTTGATGTAACCTTTTGGACAACTGAAAACACATCAGAGGCTTGAACATTTGTATAGATGTGAAGCTTGAATAATTTTTAGAGCCTCCAAATCTGTCCTAAAAAGAGTCTCATAAAAACAGAACTTCTGGGGACAAAGTCAAGATGGCGTACCAGGAGGATGTGGAATTCACGTCCCTGCACAACTAGGGCACCTACCAGGTACGAGTGGGGGACGGGAGGAACACCCAGTGACCAGCTTGGGGGATCTTGGTTCCCAGGTCAGAGGCTGAGCCTGAGCTCCTGTGGTGGGAGCTCTGAGTCCAAAACGCTGGAATGACAGAGAACCTCAGACCCCAGGGACTATTAATCAGAGTGAGGCCTCCCAGGGGTCTTCATCTCAGCACCAAGACCTGGCTCTATCCAAATGCCTGCAAACTTCAGTGCTGCACGTCTCAGGCCAAACAACCAGTAAGACAGGAATACAGGACTACCCATCAAAAAAAAAAAAAAAAAGAAATGACAAAAAAATATGTTATAGGGCTTCCCTGGTGGTGCAGTGGTTGAGAGTCCTCCTGCCGATGCAGGGGACACGGATTTGTGCCCTGGTCCAGGAAGATCCCACATGCCGCGGAGCTGCGGGGCCCGTGAGCCATGGCCGCTGAGCCTGCGCGTCCGGAGCCTTGCTCAGCAACGGGAGAGGCCACAACAGTGAGAGGCCCGCGTACCACAAAAAAAAAAAAAAAAAAAAAAGTTATAGACGAAGGAGCAAGGTAAAAACCTACAAGACCAAATAAATGAAGATAAAATAGGCAACCCACCTGAAAAAGAATTCAGAGTAAGTATAGTAAAGATGATCCAACATCTCACAAACAGAATGGAGAAAACACAAGAAACATTTAACAAGCATCTAGAAGAACTAAAGAGAAAACAAACAGTGATGAGCAACAAAACTACTGAAATTAAAAATACCTTAGAAGAAATCAATAGCAGAATAACTGAGGAAGAAGTACTGATAAATGAGCTGGAAGATAAAATGGTGGATTAACTGCCAGGGAGCAGAATAAAGAAAAAAGAATGAAAAGAATTGAGGAGAGTCTCAGAGACAACTGGGAAAACATTAAATGCACCAACATTCAAATTATAGGGGTCCCAGAAGAAGAAGAGAAAAAGAAAGGGTCTGAGAAAATATTTGAAGAGATTATAGTAGAAAACTTCCCTAACATGGGAAGGAAATAGTAAATCAAGTCAGGAAGCACAGAGAGTCCCATACAGGATAAACCCAAAGAGAAACATGCTGAGACACATATTAATCAAACTATCAAAAATTAAATACAAAGAAAAAATATTAAAAGCATCAAGGGAAAAGCAACAAACAACATACAATGGAATCTTCATAAGCTTAACAGCTGACCTTTCAGCAGAAACTCTGCAAGCCAGAAGGGCGTGGCAGGACTTGTTAAAAGTGATGAAAGGGAAAAACCTACAACCAAGATTACTCTACCCAGCAAGGGTCTCATTCAGATTCGATGGAGAAATTAAAATCTTTACAGACAAACAAAAGTTAAGAGAACTCAGCACCACCAAACCAGCTTTACAACAAATGCTAAAGGAACCTCTCTAAGCAGGAAACACAAGAGAAAGAAAAGACCTACAATAACAAACCCAAAACAATTAAGAAAATGGTAATAGGAACATACATATCGATAATTACCTTAAATGTAAATGGATTAAATGCCCCAAACAAAAGACAAAGACTGGCTAAATGGATACAAAAACAAAACCTGTACATATACTGTCTACAAGAGACCCACTTCAGACCTAGGGACACATACAGACTGAAAGTGAGGGGATGGAAAAAGATATTCCATGCAAATAGAAATCAAAAGAAAGTTGGAGTAGCAATTCTCATATCAGACAAAATAGACTTTAAAATAAAGACTATTACAAGAGACAAAGAAGGACACTACATAATGATCAAGGGATCAATTCAAGAAGAAGATATAACAGTTGTAAATATTTATGCACCCGACACAGGAGCACCTCAATACATAAGGCAAATGTTAACAGTCATAAAAGGGAAAATCGACAGTAACACAGTCATAGTAGGGGACTTTAACACCCCACTTTCACCAGTGGACAGATCATGCAAAATGAAAATAAATAAGAAAACACAAGCTTTAGATGACACATTAAACAAAACGGACTTAACTGATATATATATGACATTCCATCCAAAAACAACAGAATACACTTTCTTTTCAAGTCCTCATGAAACATTCTCCAGGATAGATCATATCTTGGGTCACAAATCAATCCTCGGTAAATTTAAGAAAATTAAAACTGTATCAAGTATCTTTTCCGACCACAACGCTATGAGACTAGATATCGATTACAGGAAAAAAAACTGTAAAAAATACAAGCAAATGGAGACTAAACAAAATGCTACTAAATAACCAAGAGATCACTGAAGAAATCAAAGAGGAAATCAAAAAGTACCTAGAAAAAAATGGCAATGAAAACACGATGACGCAAACCTATGGGATGCAGCAAAAGCAGTTCTAAGAGAGAAGTTTACAGTAATACAATCCTACCTCAAGAAACAAGAAACATCTCAAATAAACAACTTAACCTTACAGCAAAAGCAATTAGAGAAAGAAGAACAAAAAAAGAAAACCCAAAGTTAGCAGAAGGAAAGAAATTATAAAGATCAGATCAGAAATAAATGAAAAAGAAATGAAGAAAACAATAGCAAAGATCAATAAAACAGAAAGCTGGCTCTTTGAGAAGATAAACAAAATTGATTAAACATTAGCCAGACTCATCAAGAAAAAAAGGGAGAAGACTCAAATCTATAGAATTTGAAATGAAAAAGGAGAAGTAACAACTGACACTGCAGAAATACAAAAGATCATGAGAGATTACTACAAGCACCCATATGCCAATAAAATGGACAACCTGGAAGAAATGGACAAATTCTTAGAAAAGCACAACCTTCCGAGACTGCATCAGGAAGAAATAGAAAATATAAACAGACTGACAACAAGCACTGAAATTGAGACTGTGATTTAAAAACTTCCAACAAACAAAAGCCCAGGATCACATGGCTTTACAGGCAAATTTTATCAAACGTTTAGAGAAGAGCTAACACCCATCCTTCTCAAACTCTTCCAAAATATAGCAGAGGGAGGAACACTCCAAAACTCATTCTACGAAGTCACCATCACTCTGATACCAAAAGCAGACAAAGATGTCACAAAGAAAGAAAACTACAGGCCAATACCTCTGATGAAGATAGATGCAAAAATCCTCAACAAAATAGTAGCAAACAGAATCCAACAGCACATGAAAAGGTTCATACACCATGGTCAAGTGGGGTTTATCCCAGGAATGCAAGGATTCTTCAATATACACAAATCAATCAATGTGATACACCATATTAACAAACTGAAGGAGAAAAACCATATGATAACCACAATAAAAGCAGAAGAAGCTTTTGGCAAAATTCAAAACCCGTTTATGATAAAATCTCTCCAGAAAGTGGCATAGAGGGAACCTACCTCAACATAACAAAGGCCATATATGACAAACCCACAGCCAACACTGTTCTCAATGGTGAAAAACTAAAAAACATTTCCTCTAAGATCAGGAACAGAACAAGATTGCCCACTCGCACCACTATTACTCAACATAGTTTTGGAAGTTTTAGCCAGAGCAATCAGAGAAGAAGAACAAATAAAAGGAATCCAAATCGGAAAAGAAGAAGTAAAACTGCCACTGTTTGCAGATAGCATGATACTATACATAGAGAATCCTAAAGATGCTACCAGAACACTACTAGAGCTAATCAATGAATTTGGTAAAGTAGCAGGATACAAAATTAATGCACAGAAATCTCTGGCATTCCCATACACTAATGATGGAATACCTGAAGGAGAAATTAAGGAAACACTCCCATTTACCACTGCAACAAAAAGAATAAAATACCTAGGAATGAAGCTACCTAAGGAGACAAAAGACCTGTATGCAGAAAACTATAAGACACTGATGAAAGAAATTAAAGGTGATACAAACAGATGGAGAGATATACCATGTTCTTGGATTGGAAGAATCAACATTGTGAAAATGACTATACTACTCCAAGCAATATACAGATTAAATGCAATCCCTATCAAACTACCAATGGCATTTTTCACAGAACTAGAACAAAAAATTGCAGTTTGTATGGAAACACAGAAGACCCCGAATACCCAAAGCAATCTTGAGAAAGAAAAACGGATATAGAGGAATCAGGCTCCCTGACTGCAGACTATATTACAAAGCTACAGTAATCAAGACAGTATGGTACTGGCACAAAAACAGAAATATAGGTCAATGGAACAAGATAGAAAGTCCAGAGATAAACCCATACACCTTATTTTTGATAAAGGAGGCAAGAATATTCAGTGGGGAAAATACAGCCTCTTCAATAAGTGGTGCTGGGAAAACTGGACAGCTACATGTAAAAGAATGAAATTAGAACACTTCCTAACACCATACACAAAAGTAAACTATTAAGACTTAAATGTAAGGCCAGACACTATAAAACTCTTAGAGGAAAACATAGGCAGAACGCTCTATGACATAAATCAAGCAAGATCCTTTTTGACCCACCTCCTACAGAAATGGAAATAAAAACAAAAATAAACAAATGGGACCTAATGAAACTTAAAAGCTTTTGCACAGCAAAGGAAACCATAAACAGGACGAAAAGACAACCCTCAGAATGGAAGAAAATATTTGCGAAAGAAGCATCTGACAAAGGATTAATCTCCAAAATATAGAAGCAGCTCGTGCAGCTCAATATCAAAAAAACAAACAACCCAATCCAAAAATGGGCAGAAGACCTAAATAGACATTTCTCCAAAGAAGATATACAGATTGCCAACAAACACATGAAAAGATGCTCAACATCACTAATCATCAGAGAAATGCAAATCAAAACTACAATGAGGTATCACCTCACACTGGTCAGAATGGCCATCATCAAAAAATCTCCAAACAAGAAATGCTGGAGAGGGTGTGGAGAAAAGGGAACCCTCTTGCACTGTTGGTAGGAATGTAAGTTGATACAGCCACTATGGAGAACAGTATGGAGGTTCCCTAAAAAACTAAAAATAGAACTACCATATGACCCAGCAATCCCACTACTGGGCATATACCCTGAGAAAACCATAATTCAAAAAGAGTCATGGGGCTTCCCTGGTGGCACAGTAGTTAAGAATCCACCTGCCAATGGAGGGGACACAGGTTCAAGCCCTGGTCCGGGAAGATTCCACATGCCGTGGAGCAACTAAGCCCGTGCACCACAACTACCGAGCCTGCACTGTAGAGCCCGCGAGCCACAACTACTGAAGCCCACATGCCTAGACCCCATGCTCCGCAGCAAGAGAAGCCAGTGCAATGAGAAGCCCATTCACCACAATGAAGAGTAGCCCCCACTCGCCACAACTAGAGAAAGTCCACTCACAAAAAACGAAGACCCAACATAGCCAAAAATAAATTAATTAATTAATTAATTAAAAAGAGTCACGTACCACAATGATCACTGCAGCACTATTTACAATAGCCAGGATATGGAAGCAACCTAAGTGTCTATCAACAGATGAATGGATAAAGAAGATGTGGCACATATATACAACGGAATATTACTCAGTTATAAGAAAGAAATGAAATTGAGTTATTTGTAGTGAGGTGGATGGACCTAGAGTCTGTCATACAGAGTGAAGTAAGTCAGAAAGAGAAAAACAAATACCATATGCTAACACATATATATGGAATCTAAAAAAAAAACGGTACTGATGAACCTAGGGGCAGGACAGGAATAAAGACGCAGATGTAGAGAATGGACTTGAGGACATGGGGAGGGGGAAGGGTAAGCTGGGATGAAGTGAGAGAATAACATTGTCATATTTACACTACCAAATGTAAAACAGATAGCTAGTGGGAAGCAGCTGCATACCCCAGGGAGATCAGCTCGGTGCTTTATGACCACCTAGAGCGGTGGGATAAGGAGGGTGGGAGGGAGACGCAAGCGAGGGGATATGGGGATATACGTATGCATATAGCTGATTCACTTTGTTATAAAGCAGAAACTAACACACCACTGTAAAGCAATTATACTCCAATAAAGATGTTAAAAATAAACAAACTACTTCTTATGTAATTTTTACTCAATTTATTATTGTTCTAAAATATCACCAGAGAAGCTGTCTTCATGTAACAGTTTCTTTGTTGTATGTGATACAATAAGAAGCCTGAGAAAACGAAATTGAAAAAAATATAAAAAACAGAGTAAGGAAATTTTAGAACTCTGAGAAGTTTCAGATCAAGACAATTTTGTGTCTGAAATTCAATCTTGAACTTATGCATCCCTTAATATCCAAAAGAATCCCCTTTTATACACTGTCCTTTTTTTCTCTCATCTTTTCTCACTTTTCTTCTCCCATCATCCTTCAAATGAAAACATCACTATAAAACAATTCTCGGGCTTCCCTGGTGGCGCAGTGGTTGGGAGTCCGCCTGCTGATGCAGGGGACACGGGTTCGTGCCCCGGTCCCGGAGGATCCCACGTGCCGCGGAGCGGCTGGGCCCGTGGGCCATGGCCGCTGAATCTGCACGTCCGGAGCCTGTGCTCCGCAATGGGAGAGGCCGCAGCGGTGAGAGGCCCGCGTACAGCAAAAAAAAAAAAAAAAAAAAAAAAAAAAATTCTCAGTTTCCCTCTGCCCTTAAACTCTAAGGTAGCACAGGATTTTTCTCTGAAATGTTACTCTCTGGACATCTGAGAAATGTATAAAGCAAAATGATGCTTTTCAATCACTGTAACTAAAGTAAATAAAGTGCATAGAACCAAGGAGGCATACTTGTAAGACACTTAACAAAGACCCAGAAAAACCGAGTTCAAATTCCCAGTTTGTGACTTCCACATGTGTGACCTTGGACAAGTCAGTTTTCCTCTGTATTTCTCAGTACTCTCATTTGTAGAAATGCGATCATAATAATTTCACTAGCCCTCTTTGTTTGAGGAAAGTTGAATTTTAATATGTATCTCTAAGTATTACATAAAATTTGAGTGATATAAAAATGGGAACTGTAATTTAATCATACTATTGATAATTGTAACCAAAACCAGGCAAGCACTATAGTGGGCCAGAGTTAAGGCAAGTCGGAAGTGAACTCATGATCTCTCAGGCTCATTATCATCAAATACGTTGAATGACAATACACATAGCAAAAGATGCTATTTTGCAGACATCTCATTCAGTTCTTTGTGCAATCAACATTCACGTGCCAGACAGCCTTCTAAATGCTAAATAAGCAAAAGATATGAACACACCTCAGTCCACAAGCATCTTATGGTCTAATGGAAGAGTTCAACAGGTAATCTGATAACTACTGTGAAATTCAGTGATGCTATTATGGATGTCTGGCAGGCACAACTAGAACACCAAAGAGCAGCCTCAAACCCAGTCTGGGGGGAGAAAAGGCTCCTTGAAAGAGATGGCTCCTAGCTTGCAAGAAGGAGAAGTGGACAGAGCAGTCAAGCAAATTCCAGGAAGGGGTGAGAGTTCAAGGCATAACCAGACACCTGCAGGTTTCAACATGGTTGGAAAGGAGAAAGGATGAGAAAAGCAAGAAGACAGGCCCAGAAAGTTTAGCAGGAGTCAAATCAGAAAGAGCATTTTGAGTGTTGGCCTTGTTCTCCGATTTTCTGTGTTTTTTTTTTTTTTGCAGACGCCACCCTGCTCTCATCAGCCTCTGGCCCGCCATCTCCTTGAATCTTAACACCATGCCTTCAATTAAGTTGCAGAGTTGTGACGGAGAGATATTTGAAGTTGATGTTGAAATTGCGAAACAATCTGTGACTATTAAGACCACGTTGGAAGATTTAGGAATGGATGATGAAGGAGGTGATGATCCAGTCCCCTTGCCAAATGTTAATGCAGCAATATTAAAAAAGGTCATTCAGGGGTGCACCCACCACAAGGACGATCCGCCTCCTCCTGAGGATGGTGAGCACAAAGAAGAGTGAACAGATGATATCCCTGTTTGGGATCAAGAATTCCTGAAAGTTGACCAAGGAAAACTTTTTGAGATTATACTGGCAGCAAACTACTTAGACATCAAAGGTCTGCTTGATGTTACCTGCAAGACTGTTGCCAATATGACCAAGGAGAAAACTCCTGAGGAGATTCGAAAGACATTCAATATCAAAAATGATTTTACTGAAGAAGAGGAAGCCCAGGTACGCAAAGAGAACCAGTGGTGTGAGGAGAAGTGAAATTTTGTGTCTGATGCTGTAACACTGTAAGGATTGTTCCAAATACTGGTTGCACTGCTTAGTTTATAATTGTTAATATTAGAAAAACAGTCCACAAATGCAGCAGCAAATCAGTGTATTAGCAGAATGTTGTCCTCAATGCATGTGTAGTTTCAGTACAGATTCCAAACTTATGACTCAGTTTCTTCTAGTATGATCAAAAGTTCTTTATTCTTTGCTCTGAATAAAATTGAACTGTGGGTTCTCTATAGAAAGTGGCATTTTGGGCTTTCCCTCTTTTTGTAAAGCAACTTATGCCTAGTTTATTGTCCAGTTAACTTTAGTTTAGTGACTTTTAAAAGTTGGCATTGTAAATAAAACAACTTGTAAAACATTTTCTGAAATAGAATTAACAACATATTATCTTTATTCATGAGTTGGAAACTGGAGAAACGCTAATTGAGGTAAATGTTATCAGAGTGGGGTTATCAGAATGTCTTCCAGCTTCCTGGAGTCCACTGGTATTGATTAACCTGTATGTAGCAGGGCTCCCTTAATTGGATCTGAGGACTTATTTTTGCATTTTTAATCCTCTCAGCTTTGAATATGTTGGCTAGAGGCTCATTTACTACTCAGTTTGTGGTTTGGGAGGAAACAGAATTAGACAGTTTGCTGGCTTTTCTATTAAAAGAGACACTTAACCCATGTGGTGTGTCATCTTTTTATAATCAGTAATCCTATGTGGGGAAAACCATAAACACTACTTGCATGTAAAAAATAATTTAACCTTTAATGTTAAAATGTATGGCGTTACCCAGAAAGCATCAGTCACGAATGCAAGATACTTTCAATAAAAAGTAAGTTATGTAAAAAAAAAAAAAAAGAAAGAGCATTTTGTGTCATATTAAAACTTCGAGATTTTACTCTCAGAAGCAATAGGGAGTTGTTAAAGAATTCTAAGAAGGGGTAAGACATAATAAGATTTTAGAAAGATGTGGCAACACTGTGGAACACTAGAGGACCATACCCTATATGGAGACTTAATGCAGTGATGAAGGAAGAGACATGAGAAACTGATGCAGGGAATATGGTATTTAGGATAGAAAAAAGAGAGAGAGAGAAATTGGAGAGAGATTTATGAGCAAGGAACACCCATATTTGGCAATGGTTCAACATGGGAGAGACGCAAAGAAAAGAGTCAAGGGTGATTCCCACAAAGCTGCTTTACTAACTTAATCAGTGCTTTGCTAATCATGGCATCATCCATGGGCCACAAGACCCAGGAGGAAGAATGGGATTGTTGGAGGGATGGTGGGGGTGGAGATCCTGGTTAGGAAGGGCAGGAGAAGATAAGGCTCAGTTTGGAATACCTTCAACTTGTATTGGACATATGAACACAAATTCCTGAAAGGCAAGTCTAGAGCTCAAGAGGAAAATGTGGATTTAAGATACAGATTCAGAAGTTGTCACAATAAAAATGGTAGAATAAATTATGGTAATAGATATAGTAGCACATAGAATGAGAAGGGGAAAGGGCTAGGGACATTAAGATAGAGTAAATCAGACAAAAGTAGAAGAAAATATGATGGGTATTGTCAGCAAGACAAAATCTGAGACAATCTAAATATCATATTTATTGTATATTACATTCTTGTCAGCTCAATGAAAATTTATATTAATGGGTTTTAACTGAATTATAGAGACCTCAATAAAATTATACTACCAGCAGCCAAAGTTCAGCATGATCTACAAAAAGAACACTAGAATGAGGGTCTCAGGCACCTACAAATTAGAACTATCTCTGCCTCTAACTCTTTAATAGAGAGCTAGTTTCCTAAACTTCCTGAGTTTTAGGTTCTCAATATTCAAAGTAAGGAAATTCAACCATCTAAGTTCCCTTTCAACTGCAAAAATCGGTGATCCTACTATGCTATGCTATGCTTTCTCCTTAATGCTCAATCCCTTGTCCCATCAACTGTATAATCATTCAATGCTTTCTTCATTCATTCCCTCTTTATAAGAAATATTTATTGAGGACCTGTCATGTGCCTGGCATTCTTTAAAGTACACAGGACAAAGCAATAAACAAAACAGCCAAAGTTCTTGCTCTCATGAACTAGTGGGGAGGAGAGATAATAAAGAAAAATAATATATGCAGGTGAGGAAAGGTGTTTTGAAGAAAAATAAAGTTTGGAAAGTAAAAGGGACCAGATTTTATAGAGAGTTGGCAGGAAGAACTTTCTGATAATAGCATATTTGAACAAAGATCTGAAGTAAAGGAAAAAGTAAGCCATGCTTTTGTGGGAGAAGACAGTTCTAGGCAGAGAAAAGAAAGTCCCTGCTGCTGAGGCATGCTTGGTCTCCTCAAAGAGTCACAAGAGATCTGATGTGGCTTGGGCAGGTGAAGAACACAGGAGCTTAGAGAGGTTGGATAAGTAATAGGATGCCAGGAACACACTCAGAGATGTCAAATAGGCAGTTAAATATATGATTATGGACTAAGAATATATATATATGTTATGGATTGAATGTTTGTGTATCCCCAAAATTCATATATTAAAGCCCAAACCCTCAGTGTGAAGGTATTAGGAGACAGGGACTTTGGGAGGTAATTAAGTTTAGATGAGGTCATAAGGGTGGGGTCACCAGGATGATATTAGTGTCCTTACAAAAGGAAGAAAAGAAACCAGAACTCTCTCTCATCCATTTGAGGACACAGCAAGAAGGCAGTCATCTATGAGCCAGGAAGAGGGCTCTCATTAGAAACCAAATCTGCTGGCACCTTGATCTTGGAC
This sequence comes from Grampus griseus, assembly GCF_964374135.1. Taxonomy (NCBI): domain Eukaryota; kingdom Metazoa; phylum Chordata; class Mammalia; order Artiodactyla; family Delphinidae; genus Grampus; species Grampus griseus. The sequence continues at coordinate 34,912,779 of NC_139007.1, forward strand.
TTCCCAACCTCCAGAACTGTGAGACATAAATGTGTATTGTTTAAGCCACCCATTCTATGGTATTTTGTTATAGCAGCCCAAGCAGACGAAGACAGGAGCCATGAATCTGAATAAGGCATTTAGGGGATGAGTATTTCTAGAAAAGACAAGAGGTCCAAAGACACAGCCTGAAGTGCTCTCACCAATTATGGCTGGGGAGAGGATGACCCGCACAGGAGACTGAGTAGGAGAAGCCAGTCAGGGCAAAGGAGAATGAGAAAGAGCTGAAACCCAGAAACCTGGTGCTGAGAATGTTCTAAGAAAAAGAGGATGATCAATTATGGAAAGTGTAACTGGTAGATCACATATAGTGAGGATGCTACTTAGCAGTTAGGAGTCACCTTCGCAAGAGCTCTCTCAGTGGTGTGGCATCGACAGAAAGTTGATCTAAATGTGAGAGAAATAAAATGGAGGCAGTGAGAAGACACAATACTTTCTACGAGTAAGGGTTTTGCTATCAATAGGAACAGAAGTGATGCAGTGGCTTGAGAAGAATGTAGAGAACAAGGTTTTTCTTCATGGAAGATACTATATTTGTATGCTATTGATAAAGGTTCAGTGCAGAGAGGAATATTGATGATACAGAGAAATAAATCACTTTTGGACCAAAACCTCTGACAGGAGAGGGTGAGATCCAGTGCCCAAGATAGGATGCAGCCTCAGATAGTCCATTGATTGTGAAAGAAGGGAATGCACAGTACATGGATGCAGGTAATTTGGAGTATTCTTCAAGGGCACATGTGGAAGTTGTCTTCTACAACTTCTATTTGCTCAGGGGAATAAGAAGCAAGGTCATAGTAGGATTCTCGAGCAGTACTGACAGTTCTCCTGTGGTCTGTGGTCATGAAGTGGAGCCAGTCTTTATGGTTGTGTGTTTTTCTCCAGCTCCATTCAGCCACTTGAATGCAGCCACAGAGTGTGGTGAGATTAGCCCAAGTGTTGAGCACCTGCTGTATTAAAGACTTGGGACTAGGGATAAAAAGTGATTAGAGCTTCATGGCATTCACAATCTTTTGGAAATTGAGGAGAAAATACATAAGCTAAAAAGTCAGTACAAAATATAGAATAATAACAAGTCAGAGAATATACAGACGGAGAAGGTAACTGCATTCATGGCTGGGCAGGATCAAAGAGGACTGCCTGGAGGAGGCTGCTAATAACCTCCGTCTCTGACTCATGCGCCAGGTGACTCACAACTTCTCAGGTCTCATAAGTAGCTGAGAGGATGGTTTGGTCACGGTAGTGACCTGTCATAGCGGCTATGATCCCAGTTCAACCAACAGAGATTGCTGAGTGAATTACTCTCTTTCCCACATCCTAAGATAAAAGGAAGTGAACCAACATAAATCTGCAAATGTCTCTTCATTTACACTGTCAGTCAGAGAGAGGGAGAAATAAGAGGTCTGTCATTTCCCAGATGTGGTAGATCCTGTTTAGGTAGGTAGGTAAGTAAGTATGAATAAATACATACATAAATACATATATACATACATACCATTTTCTTTCTTCAACTCTACTTGGGTTTCCACTAAGATTGCTGCCTGCTGTATTCAGAGTGGGCTGGTACATCCCCCTTTGTGGACTGCCACAACATTACAGTGTGAGGAGTGTTTTGGTGTCCGTGCTACCTCATTCTGAGTCTGTGAATTCCTTTGTCCAAAAACCTTGATGTTATTTGCTTCCCTGCAAGAAGTGCAAATATTATGTTTTGGTGACCTAGATTCTCCAAGGAACCAGAATATTTGCTTCCCATTGTATCTTATTGACACTATTTGATGTTCAATGACTTGTTTTTCCATTGTTCCCATACTCTCAAATTTGTTTTTATTGTAAGCATGTTTTTTTATTCAGATATTAAAGACTATTCCTAAAATACCATTTATACTTGAATGTACAAACTTATGTGGTTTTATTCCTCATCATTATGATTCCTACAAAAGTAACATCCAACATGTGTTTTGAAAGAAGAATGAAGATTTTCCTGGCAGATAACTGAGAATGGAATTTCCAGGCAAAAGATCAGCAAGCACAGACACAGTAGAGTAAGACAGGAAGCAAATCCCATGTGCAAAGATACCATTTTTCTCAAGATACATGTAGCAAGAAAGGAGGCTCTGGCCCCAGCTCCAGAGGGGAGGTGTGTTTTCTGACTGGTCCAATCCATTTGTGATGATTCCATTTTCCTTGCCACCAATGAATTAGGCATAAATATGTGAAGCAATTCTATGGCCAATGACACATAGAAAGTCTGGAGGAGGAAGTGGTATTTCTTCCATATACAAAGAGACACACTGAAAAAGCAGTATGTCTTCAGTATGTCTTCTTCTGGACATTGTCATGTTTTCACATTTCCATGGAACTGTCACAGTTATCTTGCAAACAGAAGGGGCATTAGCCAAAAACAAGTCAATATGCTGAGGAATGGAGAGTAAAACTTTGACAAGAATTCAAGTTTTAGATAATGTCATTATTGCGTGGCTGAATCAACCAACCCAGAAGCTGCTGTCTCTTGGGACTTTTTTTCCTATGATTTATTACGTCTAATTCTTAGAAGGGAAAGAAGGAAGAGAGGAGGGAAAGAGGAAGGCAGAGGAGGAGACAGGGAAAGAAGGAGAGGAAATATCTAAAATAACTATAGAATTTAAAAATTTTTAAAAACATTTTTAAGTGACAGTTTTGGGACCAACTGGCACAATTTCTCATTAGTGAAGTTTTCTTTCTCAGATTATAGACATAAGACTGCTATGAAAAACACAATTTTAACCCTTTTATTTGATAGACAGTGCTCACCCAAGTTCACAGTGCTTATTGTAACAGAGTCAAGACCCCCGTCCCCAACCTGAAGCGCTCAGTTTCAAGTCCAATGCTTAACAATTCCATTTTCACTGTTAGAATACCTGTGAATAAAAAGGATGCCATTTGCCTCAACTACCTCAAAGGCTTGTTGTGAGAAGCCAATGATATTATATTTGTGACTCATTTTGAATTCTAAGCACTGTTATTTTACCATAAATAAAAGGTATTAATTCACCATCACAATTCTTCGGATTCAAAAAAGGTAGCTTATATAGGAATAAATTACACCATTTCTAATTCATTTGTTAAAAACCACATAACCACATGAAAGTTCATACTTTTTCTCTTTACACTTTTATTTTAATAGAAGCAACTAATATTGGGTCATGGGTAACACTGAGTTTCTTGAAATAGATGACAATCGGTTTTTAACCAATTCCTATAAAGGTAATAAGATCAACGTCTACTTGACTTTTCCTGTCCTCTAAAATCAATGCCAGACATATTTTTAAAGACCTCGAATGTAGTATTTCTCAATATTTGTCTGTTGAAAGAATAAACGAATAAATGGCCACACATTTAGAATCATTTTAATTACCTCATACTTTGTCATAAACAAGAATATCTAACTTGCAGGCTCCTTGCTTCATCCTTTTCCATCTTAGTCTGTTCTTAGATAAAAATTAAGTTAGGTAATATTTAGTGTATGACATAGAGTAAGTGCATAATACACATGCACACACAGGTACATATGCACATACACACATACACACAAAATGATCAGTCTCCCAATCAATCTTCCACTTTGAGGGATAGAAGCCAGCTGACTGCATTCTCTGAGCAAAAAGGGGAAAGAGGGACCAAGATTCTCACACTTAATCCCCTGTTTGCATAACTGTCCCCAGTCTCTCAGCCAGGCCTTGTGCCCATGAGTGAAGAACACCTCTGGCCCAGTCACTCCACAAGCAAACCTCCGGTCTTCTGCCATGGTGGAGAAGGAATAGGTGTAGCTGAGTGGCACAGAGGAGGTGACCTGTGGTTTTGCTTCTTAAATCGACTCTGAACCAATATTCCTGACTTCATAGGTATCTGGTCCTCCTAATTTATAGGAGTTTTTTTGTTTTTGTTTTTTTGGGCTGCATTGGGTCTTCGTTGCCGTGCGAAGGCTTCTCATTGCAGTGGCTTCTCTTGTTGCGGAGCACGGACTCTAGGCACGCAGGCTTCAGTAGTTGTGGCACGTGGCCTCAGTAGTTGTGGCATGTGGGCTCAGTAGTTGTGGCACACGGGCTTAGTTGCTCCACAGCATGTGGGATCTTCCGAGACCAGGGTTCAAGCCCGTGTCCCCTGCATTGGCAGGCGGGTTCTTAACCACTGCACCACCAGGGAAGTCCTTTATGGGAGTTTTTAAGGTTTGTCTTCTCAAATTGCCTTGCTTCTTCTTGGATTTCCTCTTCGCAGGCTTACATTTCTGCTTTTCCAAATCTGTTGTCAGTAACCACTCATTCATTTGCTTTTGTGCTTCCAAAACTTCATTAACCTCTCTTACCTGGTATTGTCTGCTCTCTCATTAACTGTTCCCACTTTTTTTTTTCCTTCTAGTGGCATTTTTGTGTATGCTTTTGAAGGGAGCAGAAATAAATGTTTGCATCCAGTTCACCATTTATAAATGAATGTCTTTAATGGATTTTCAAATGTTGAACCATTCTTGCATTCCTGAATAAAGCCTATATGATCATAACATATAATTTTTAGTATATTACTGATCTCTCCTTATTAATATTTGATTTTCAGTGTTTATATCCAATTTCACAAGTGAGATCTACTTTTCTTAAAATCTTTTTTCAATTTCAGTACCAAGGTAAAACTAACATCATAAAATGAATTATGGTAGCTTTCCTCTTGTAATACAATCTGAGAAGTATGTATAAGATAATCTTAGACTTGTATAATAATAATAATAATAGCAATAATAACAAACAGCTAGCTCCCCAAACACTATCTAAACCTGGTGTTTTGGGTAGGCCAGTGGGAGTTTTTAACAACAGTCTTTAATACTTTTTTATTATTCAGGTTATCCGTTTCTCCTTGAACCACTATTAGTTTGTTTATATTTGTCCTAAAGATTTTTACATTTCTTCTGAGTTTTGAAATATATAGGCATAAGATTTCTTAATGGACATTCTTGTGATTATTGAATCTCTACTTACATCTTATATTTGGATTTAAATGTCCTTTTCTACAGATAATATTCTTCATTTTGGCCTGTGCTGTTTATCTTTTGTATCAAATTTGACAGAAGTTTATTTATTTCATCAGTCTTTTCAAGAAACTCTTTAATTATGTTAATGACTTTTATCTGGTGGTCTTTTTTCCATTTCATTAACTTTTGGTTCCGTCTCTTTAATTTCCTTTCTTCTAAATTATTTGGTTTTTCTCTGTTGTTCCTTCTATCTTGATTTTGACAATGACTTTACATTTTCAAATATTTATATTGTCCCAATATAGAAATTTAGAATACAAATTGCTCCCTAAGATCCACTTTAACTGTATCTTCTGTTTTGATACATAGTGCTTCAATATTTATTCAGTTCTAAATATTTTCTAATTAATTTCTTCTTTAACCCACATATTATTTGTTAAGTATACTCTCCCCCCAAATCATCATCCAGGACAGGCAAGAGGAGAAAATTTAAAAATTTTTCTGATTTCTAAAATATTACATGTGGTTGAGAATGTTGTCTGTATGATGTTGACATTTTTGAAATTTGTTGAGATTTCCACTGTAGCCTTACACAAGTAAATTTTTTAAATAATCTGTGTGTACTTTGAAATATGTTTATTTTCAGTTGAGTACAAGCCTTTTTTTTTTTTTTTTTGCGGTACGCGGGCCTCTCACTGTTGTGGCCTCTCCCGCTGCGGAGCACAGGCTCCGGACGCGCAGGCTCAGCGGCCATGGCTCACGGGCCCAGCCGCTCCGCGGCATGTGGGATCCTCCCGGACCGGGGCACGAACCCGTGTCCCCTGCATCGGCAGGTGGACTCTCAACCACTGCGCCACCAGGGAAGCCCAAGTACAAACCTTTATACGTTTTTATTTAATCAAGCTTTCAATGGGTTATTTAAATCTCCAATTCTTTCTCTCTTCAGTTCTTCTGGCTGTTTGTTCTGTGTTTCAGGGAGAAGTGTATTAAACCTCTCTCTGTGTTTGAAGGTTTATCAGTTTCTCTTTATGTCTTTCAATCCTTTGTGGTTAGGAGCTTTGAAATGGAGAGATTAAAAAATGAATTAAGAGTTTATAGACCAGTGGGAGAGACTGATGGGTACACTTATAACAATAAAACCCAAGGCCTAACACAAGTGACACATGAGAAAGAAACAAAGTGCTATTAAGTCTGACAAGAAATGAACCCATTTCTTTTTCTGAATTACCGCTATCTAATTTTTAAATACCTCTGAGGGATGTGAATTCTCTTCTTTTAAATCTGTAAAATATTTTCAGGGCAAGCTGGAGAGAGAGGATCTTGCCTCCCTTTATTTGTGTTTTCTTTCCTCCCTCCCCTCATTGGCTCTGTCTCTTCCTGTTCAAAGCTTCCTGTATTTATTACTCTCCTTCAGACCAACTTCTCTTTTTTTCTATTACCTATTCTATCTTTTCCCTTCAATATTTCCATTTTTATTTTCCTCTTTCTCTCTCCCTTAATAGGTCATAAAGTGACCTAGGATTCTTATTTGTTTTATTTATTGAATAATGTCTATGTTTATGTTACGAAAAATCGTATTCATTCAAGTTAAACATAATAAATTGTTTAGAAAAAAGTGTCAGACTCTTCTCCTTACCTTTTAAAATAATCATTACCTTTTTTTTAACATTTGTATGTCTACAATTCCACACCCTCCACTTTGGGTCAGCAACTAATTTTTTTCATTCCTTTTACAACCCCATATTTCTATTCCACCCATTTTTAATGAGCAGGGGAATTTACAATATTATTTTACTAAAGATTCTGTGAAATAAGTACGATTTTTTTGAGCTTTGAGCTTATGTTGTAATTGCAGAATAGTTCAAGGGGAGCATGTGCGGCTAAGTTTTTTCAAAGATTTAAGAAAGAAACTTTTTTTTCAATGACAATGGAAGATTGCATTTGGAAAGGCAACTGGTCTAACTGGTGCAAGACCAGGCTGCTAAAATGTAATACTTAACTATCACAGAGCCATGATACAAAAGATTATCACTAAAATGTAAAATAGCATATTAAATTCAAATAGTATGAGCATCTCCCGGGTTGCCTTGTCTCTGTAGTTGCCTGGCTATGATGGATGCTTTGTTAAAGCTATAAATAATTTTGACATTTATAGCTTTATCAAAGAATAATTATGATATAAAGAAAAATGAAGTACACATGCACACACACACACACACACCCTGCATCCTGCATTCCAAATCCAACGTCCACATGTAAAACTCAGAAGGATGAACCTAGTTTAAATCTGCAATCAGTACCTATTTGACCTACTGAGAATTGGTGGTGTTTTGAACCACGATGTGGTTTGTTTCCTAATGTACAGTAAATGCCTTTTAAAATGAAAAAGAATATACCTGCCTCTAGAATTTCCATACTGTTCTTACAATTTTCAAGTTATATTGCGCATAAATGCACATTCACACACACACACACACACACACACACACACACACACACACACTCTCTGTCATTTTTCCACTCTATCAAGAGATTACATGAAAAGACTATAGATGGACATCATAGTAACCCCTGCAAGGCTGCTTGAGGGATAGTTTGTGTTGCATTTTGTGCAGATTTTTGTCAAGGTGATTTCTATGGTAACCCCTCTTTGCATTCTTTCAAATGGCGGTAAAATCTGACATATACCATTAAATATTGACAGCAGTGTTTCATCCACTCCTAAGCCCACTTGGGAATTCTTCGTTTTATCTACTGACTGAGACCATTCTCCTGTGGTATCAAGGCATCAAGTTTTTTACTGTTAAAATGTTAATTAGACTTTAATAACCATTTTTACAGTTCTGCTCTTCATCTCGATTGCTACAAACATATTTATTTACAATTCCATAATGTTCTCATTAATATGCTATGAAAATCTGCCATAGTGCACAGAAGTTAGCTTAATAACGAGCTGCAGAAATATATCCTTAAAGACATCTGTAGAATTGTAATGATTCAAAATAACTTTTCAGCAAATGAGATAATAAGCAGATGATACTTAAGGTCAGTATTTTTTATGACCATAGCCTGTCTGCTAGTATGACTATTTCATGCCACTATTTAATACATCAATACCACAATCTACTAATGATTATTTGCTAAATTCCATGCTCCTTAAAAGTGAAACACATATAACCAGAATATCCTGATGTCTAAAATAATAGATACAATCTTAGCACTTATTTGTAAACATTTTCCTCCAACACATGTCAAGGAGCTCTACCCATATCTCACTCATTCTTGGATTATTTGCTTAAAAATTAACTTCTCATTTCACAGAAAACATAGATGCTCAAAGGCTAACTGGCTTGCTTATGTTTGTATAATAGATAGGAAATGGCAATGGAATTTCAAGTTATATCAGAATAGATATCCAACTAAATGTAATCTGCTATTTTTCTAAGCGTTTCTAGTGAAAATAGCCCTGAGTTTGTAGTGAGAAGGTTATTTGTGTTATCTTGGGCAAGTCAATTTATCAGAATCTCAATACTTTTTATTTAGAAAGGGGAGTAAAAGTAACCACCTCAAAGTATCCAACAGGAATAATTACTATTTCATTCACTTAATTTCCCTAAAGCCTACAAAAGATCATAGTAGGCAAGATTAAACATCATCTGGCTGAACAAATGATAGGTGGATGGATACATATGGTGCTTTGCAAACTCTAAAGCCCAATGTATAGAGATCACTAACTTTACATGAGTCTTCCAATATGCAGAAAAACTCCCAATATGGAGATAGGCATAATGTATCAGTCTTCTATTGCTGATGTTAACAAACTACCCCAAAATACGTGGCTTAAAACAACACAAATTCATTATCAACAGTTCAGTAGGTCAGAAGTTCGACATGGGTCTCACTAGGCTGAAATAAATGTTTTAGCCCAGGGCTGCATTCCTTTCTAAAGGCACTATAGAAAAACCCTTTCCTTCCTTTTTTTCAGCTTCTGGAGGCCCCTCACATTCCTTGGCTCACTGCCCCCTTCCTCCATCTTCAAAATCAGTGATACTGCACCCTGTCATGATAAAAACATTCAACAAACTAGGAATAGAAGGAAATTGTCCCTATGTAATAAAGGCCATAAATAAAAAGCCCACAGCAAAGATTGTATTCAATGGTGAAAAACTGAAAGGTTTTCCTCTAAGATCAGAAACAAGACAAGGATACCTACTTGCACTACTTCTATTTAACTTAGGACTGGAAGTCCTAGCCAGGGCATTTGGCAAGAAAAAAATAAATAAAAGGCATCCAAGTTGGAAATGAAGAAGTCAAATGATCTCTGTTCACAGAGGACATGATCATATATATATATATATAGATATATAATCATATACATATATGTGTATATATATATTATGTATATGATATATATGTATCATATATATATAGAAAACACTAAAGATTACACACACATACACAAAATACCCATAAGAATTTAAAAAACCAATTCAGCAAAGTTGCAGGATACAAAATTAACACACAAAATTCAGTTGCATTCTATACACTAACAACAACCCAAACAAGAAAATTAAGAAAACAACCCCATTTATAATAGCATCAAAAGAATAAAATACATAGAAATAAACTTAATCAAAGAGTTGGATGATTTATACACTGAAAAACATAAAACATTGCTGAAAGAAATTAAAGGAGACACAAATAAATGGAAAGACATCCTTATTCAAGCATTGGAGAACTTACTATTATTAAAATGTCCATAATACCCAAAGCATACCAGTGCAATCCGTGCAATCGCTATCAAATGGCAAAGGCATTTGTTGCAGAAATAGAAAAAAAACTATTCAAATTCATCTGGAAGCTCTAAGGACCCTGAATAGCCTGAACAGTTTCAAGAAAAAAGACAAAGTTGGAGGTCTCACACCTCCTTGTTTCAAAACATATTACAAAGTTACTGTCTTAGTTTGTTCCGGGTGCTATAATAAAATACCACAGACTGGGTAACTTAAACAAGAAATGTATATCTCATGGTTCTGGAGGTTGAGACGTCGGTGCCAGCCTCTTCAATGCCTGGTAAGAGATCTTCGTGGTTTGCGTACGGCAGCCATCTCCATGCATGCGCACGTGACCTCTTTGTGCACTTGTGGAGAGAAAAAGCTCTAGAGTCGCTTATTCTTCTTCTAAGAGCACCAGCTGTTGGCTCAAAACCCCCGGAGCTTCCAGGGTGAAATCTAAAACTGGCCCCCATACACGAAGGGCAAGAAGAGACTGAAGAAAGAGGCAGACTGCTCCAGATTGGCAGGTTTCAAGTTTAATAAATGAGACAACTTACATACTAGGCTTTTCTTGGGCAGCTGTAAGACTATTAAATCTCCACACCCACCCACCAGAATCTTAAAAGTCTATATAGAGCCCTTAATGGGGTTCAGTCACATATTCATTCCAGATGGTCTCAACAACACAGTACTCTCTCAAGGCTGAGTCCTTGAAAACAGCTCCCACTGTGGGAACTGTGGGGAGAAGTTACATTCCAGGGATGCAGGAGGGGGTGAGGAGCCTCCAATTGCCTGAGTCCTATTCTCAGATCAATCAGTGGTCACATCCTCTCAATGGCCTCCTCCAATAACAGCTCTATCATATTAGGACCCCACTTTTATCTGTATCACCCCCTCACAGACCTTTATGACTTCCTCACAGGACTTATATACAAACGTAATCACATTGGGGGTTAAGGCTTCAATAAATGAATTTGGGGGGGTGGGGGACACACAAACATTTAGTCCATAGCATCTAAGGTAATCCAAACAGTATGGTAGTGGCATAAAGCTAGACATACAGACCAATGGAACAGAATAGAGAACCCAAAAATAAACCTTCATGCATATGGTCAAATGATCTTCCATAAGAATGCCAAGGCTACATGATGGAGAAAGGACAGGTTCTTCAGTAAATGTTGGGAGAACTGGATATCTACATGTAACAGTATGGCGTTGTACCCTTACCTCACACCATGTGCAAAAATTAACTCAAATAGATTAAAGACATAAACGTAAGACCTAAAATTTTAAAACTCCTAGAAGAACACATAGGAGAATAGCTTCACGACACACGATTTGGCAATATTTTCTTGGATATGACCCCAAAAGCACAGGCAACAAAAGCAAAAATTGACAAACTGGACTATATAAAACTTTAAAACTTATGTGCAGCAAAAGAAACAGTCAATAGAGTGAAAGGCAACCTATGGAATGGGAGAAAATATCTGCAAACCATATATCTGAAAATGAGGTAATATCTAGAATACATAAAGAACAGCTACAACTCAACAACAAAAGGAAAACCAAAAATCCAATTAAAAAATGCACAAAGGACTTAGACTATTCTTCTGTGCTCCTGTTTTTTATATGTCACATTTCTCATGTTTAAATAGCATATGATAAATATTTGTTCAGCTCACTTCAGGACTGCTTAATATACCTATGACTGTGAATAGTAACAGGGATTAAGTCAAACTGTTGAGACAGGGCAAATCAATTCACAGCATTTCTTTTGCTTCCTTAAAAACTGAAAGGTAACAGTATCTAGACATGGTCATAATAGGAAATGAGAATAGTTAGGGAAGTTTTCAACACTTTCTTCTTCCTTCACAAGAATTTTAAGATAGGCAACATTACTACATCACTCACCTGGCTTTGAGAAACAATCTGACCTCATAAAAGAGTGAGAAAGGCTTGACTCTCCAGAAAGTTGCTGAAAGGACAAAATAGAAACCAGGTAATCTTGGGATCCTGCAATCTGAACTGAGGTTGCTACAACTAGGTCGGGAACTCACATATCTTCTTAGCAGCTCCAGATAGTACCTCGAATAAGACAATATTCCCTTCCTCTCATGTCCTGATCCATCCTCACATATCTCTTCCTCAACTCAAGGGGTCATACTTACATGGTCAAGAACTCAGTGGACCCATCAGGATTATGTGATGGGGCCACACGGCAGTGCTCCCTGTCCATGTTCTGTTTTGAATTTCTTCATTCTTTCATCCTAATGGGGGAGACTAAATTTCCAACTACCTGATATAGTTTTTGGCTTTCCTAGTTGATGACTAGAATAATATTGGAATATTTAAAGATAAAATCCATGTCCTCCCCATGCAGTTCAGCCAGTACTTCTTTTATCAAGAGGTATTTTTTCATTTTCAGTTCCCTTCTACTACAAAGGCTTCTGAATATTCTCTGAGGGGCTTCTCTGTCATCATTGGAAAGAAGTGAAGGAATGGTGATTATGCAAAGAGGAGTAAAATAGCATTACTTAAATAATTCACCTTTATGTCATGTAACCACACTAGCACAAAAGAAGACACAGAGAAATAAGACCTGGATGACACTTCCACCAATTGGTGAAAATTTAATCTCAGATTTCCGGAAAAGCCTTTTATCTTCTCTCACCCCCACCTTTTTCCCCCCAACTGACCCAATTTAATGTTACACAATCAGGTTAACTCAGCAGGAGATACAAAAGGCAGAAAAACAGATTAGTGTTCTTTCAGATGGAGAGAGAAAGTCAGGAACCTAAAAGCTAAAGTTGAAAACTTGAGGGAAATGATTTTAAAGTTAGGGAGAAAAAATAAAGGAATGTTAGAAATAAATGAAAGTCAGACATCCTCTTTTCTTTTGGGATCAAGGAAGAAAACATTTCTGTTATATTTTTTGTGGTATCTACATACACATTTGAATTAATTACGCGTTGCCCATGCTGCACTAATAAAAGCAAACACAAATTGAGAGCTTACTATTTGCTAGCACTATACTTAGCATTTTAAATGGATTAAGGGACTAAATCTTCATAAAAACCCATTATCCCCACCCTCCCTTGCAGAAGTTAGAAAGGTGAGTTTAAGCAGTGTGCCCAAAGCTAGAGGAGTCAGGACACCAGCCCAAATAAACTATTCAATTTCTGAGCCTTTGCCTTTAACAGCTCTACCATTCTTTTCCCCATTACTATAAACCAGTGCTTTCAAAGAATGATCCATGGACCATGCCCGTCAGAATCATTTAGAACTGTTGCTAAAAATAGCTTCCTGATACCTATCCCATGCCAACTGAATCAGAAACCATGGGAAGGGGACCCAGAAATTTGCATTTTTACAAACTCCCCAGGTGTTTCCAAAACACTTTAAAGTACATAAAAGTTCCCAGTACTTCAGAGACAGTATTTAGTAGACCTCAGAAGCACAGGCACTGAAGCCAGAAAACTTGGTTCAGATCTCCACTCTGCCACTCACTAGTTCTGGGTCTTGAACAAGTAACTTACTTAATCTCTCTGTGGCTCAGTTTCCGCAGATGCATTATTTAATGGATTTAATGGGCATCTGCCTGTTCATGGCTACAGTACCACACAGTGAATTTGTTTTTCACATTTACAGGATTCATCAAAGGGTGAATGATCTAAAGAATAGATAGTACTAAAATAATTCATGTTAGACTTCGGATGTGTTACATTTGAATATTAATTTGGTATTCTATTAACTGAGACAAAACAAACAAGAGCCAGAACAACAACAAATGGTGCCACACTGTGAAAACTGAATTTTGAAAATACAAGGAAATGATCTGGTTCCTCCACCTTGATACTCTCTGAAATATATTTCTTCCCCTGCCTTACCACTCACGATATGTGACACAAGATGTTGGCGTAGTCTCCTTTCTCTTATACTGACTTTCCTTCACTCTATCTCATTTCTGCTACAGAACTTCTGGTGAGATTGAGATTAAAGGTGGAGGAAACGATGGAAAGAGGAGACAGATAACAATTCACAAGAAAAATTTGGGAAGCAAATTACTTCAATGTATACAATGAATATCGAATTTAAAGAGTCTATTAAAGCAATATTTATCTAAAATAGGTTTAGCTATAATAAAATGGAAGATAAGATTTGCCACAAAATACAGATAATCAGCTGAGAGATTACACGTAGCTTTGATTGTCAAATAACTCTGAATCAGATCCTTTTTAGTACTAGAAAAAGCCTGTCTGAGGTTGAATTTTGAAGACCGTAAAGGGGAAAAAGCAATGAAGATATTCAACTATTCAGTGCTTGAAAAAATAATATTTACTGGATAATGCTAGATGAGTGTTTTCCCCCAATAACTTTTATCCTTAAAAAGAAAAGTCAAGGGGCTTCCCTGGTGGCGCGGTGGTTGGGGGTCCGCCTGCCGGTGCGGGGGACGCGGGTTCGTGCCCCGGTCCGGAAGGATCCCGCGTGCCGCGGAGTGGCTGGGCCCGTGGGCCATGGCTGCTCCGCAATGGGAGAGGCCACAGCAGTGAGGAGGCCCGCGTACCGCAAAAAAAAAAAAAAAGAAAAGTCAAGTCAAGTGTGGGCTCAAATTCAGCAGATTCACAAAGAACACACCTGGACAGTTTCAAGAATCTTCAGATTGTCCAACAGTACTGCATAGCTCCTCAACAAAGTTAGTCATTTCACAATAATTAAAAGAAAACAGAAAAGTCTTGAGAAGACAGGAACCCAAGCAATGAGCTCTGCTTCTGCATCTGCTAAATGAATCAGCTCAGATTCCTGCTTTCATCAGAATGATGTGTCATTACCAAAATGTTAAGTTCAATAAGAACAGGAACCTCCTCTATTTTATTTACTCTTATACATCAAGCTTCGAGACCAGTGGCTGGTGCAGAAAAGGAACTCAATAACTGCTAAATTGCTTGTTACATTGCTGAATTAACACTACAGGTCATGGACATTTGTCGTTGTCCTTAAACAAAGTTGAAAATATTAACTCTTTAGGTGTCTGTATAGATAACATCTCTCCCTTTAAAGGACTTCACACCTGAAAGGTTGCAAGGGAAATCAGAAATGATTATGATTTAGTTCAGTCACTTTCTCCAAAAAAGACATACTAATGGCCAACAGGTATATGAAAAGCTAACAGACGTCACTGAGCATCAGGGGAATGAAAATCAAAACCACAATGAGATATCACCTCACACCTCTTAGGATGGCAAAATCAAAACAAAAGGAAAAATAACAAGCATTGGCAAAAATAAGAAGCAAAGGGAACCCTGGCATACTGTTGAAGGGAATGTAAATTAGAACGGCCCTATGGAAAACAGTATGGAGGTTCCTCAAAAAATTAAAACAGAACTACCATATGACCCAGAAATCTCTCACTTCTGGGTATTTATACAAAGGAATTGTAATGAGAATCTCAGAGGGATATTTTCAGTCCCATGTCCATTTCAGTATTCTTCACAATAGCCAATATATGGGAAAATCCTAAACGTCCATCACCAGACAAATGGATGAAGAAAATATTGTATTAAAAAAAACCACTCATTTATCCAAGAGCAATCTTATGACATTCCCCCCACTTTTACAAACAAAATGAAACAAATGAGAATAACTGCTAAAATACATAAATAAATATAAAGAAAACATCGTATATACTTACAATGGAATTATTCGGCCTTAAAAAAGAAGGAAATCTTGCCATTGTGACAACATGGATAAACCTGGAAGATGTTCTGCTAAGTGAAATATGCCAGACACAGAAAGACAAATACTGTATGAATTCTAAAATAGTCAGGCTCACAGAAGCAGAGAGTAGACTGGTGGTTGCTAGGGGCTGTGGGGAGGGGCAAATGGAGAGGTAAAGGCCAAAGTTTTAGTCATACAAGGTAAATAAGTTCTTGAGATCTACTATACAGCATAGTGCCTATAGCTAACAATACTATACTGTATTCTTAAAATTTCCTAATAGTGTAGATGTTGTGTTCTTAACACACACATATATAAATAATAATAATAATAAACTAATAATAATAAAGGGTGCAGGAGGAAACTTTGGAAGATGATGAAAATGTCTATGGCCTTGATGGTGGTGATGATTTCATGGATGTATACTCATTCCCAAACTCACTGAGTTATAACATTAAATATGTACAGCTTTTTGTGTCAGTTATACATCAATAAAGTGGTTACATTTTAAATTTTTTAAATTAGTTCAGTCACAAGTGAACATCTAAATCTGCAGTTCAAAGTGCTAAGTAACTTGAAATTTCTCAAATTAAAAAAAAACAAACAAACGTGCGTAGGGGTGTGGATAGTTTAGGACCTCACTGCCTTTGGGGATAACTAACTGCATTGATGGTCTTGTTGGTCATCAGCAAACACCCTAAGTTTCTCTATGAGCTATGTGACTGAAACAAAAATGATATGACATGGGTGACTAAGGACCCTATGTTTCTTTTTCTTTTTTTTCTAATTTCGCCCACCCTGACCTCTTCTTAGCGCTTAGCTGACTTCTGGCCTACTCTGAAGAGGAAGGTAACTAAACAAGTGACCAGAGAAGCTTGTGGAATTAACCCCCTGCTACCAGAGGTCTCTAAGAGGAGGTAAGTGAGAGTCTTCCAATAAAGCAACCTGAAATTGCAGACGCAGCTCTGGACCAGTGCTGCCTCAGGACAGGATGAAACACTTCACAGAGCACTCCTGTTTTGCCATGCAGAAGCCACCTTCCCCTCCATTTACTCAGTACTCCATCTAAACATAATGATAAAACAAGACCCTACTCGACCGTCAGGAAGGGCTACATTTTTTCCAATGGAACACTAAGAATCTCAGGGAACGCATCTTTAACAAAAGCACTATTGTTATTTGCCTAAAAGGCATGCTGACAATAAAGCACTTTGGGTCTGTGCTGAAAGATTTCCTTTAAGGCTTATTTACCTGCGGACGGATAGAACCGTTTTGTAGCGTCCTTGTTCAGTACGGCCCTTGTTCAGTACGGAATACAAATGAGAGCCCGTCGGAGAAAGGGGAGCCGGCCGGAGCGGTGCTTCCCTGGCTGGTGGCGCTGCTAACTTCACATCCAGCTGCTGAGCTAGGGCACCAGCTAAACTACTCAAGGAAGGGCCAAGAGGTGTGGTTTGGCGCTAAACCTTATATTCTCATTTAGTCCAAACCCTGTAATGCCAAAACAAAGCTGAACCTGTGGAATTAGGGGACATACGGTATACATGAGGCTGAGTGCTGGGTTAGTCTTTTGAAAATTCCCGCCTGAAAGAGAACAAAGAAGATGAAAAGGGGCTTGGGTTTAGGAACGCAGCAGGTGCCTGGACGCGCCAAACAAATCCCTCCTCCTCGGGGGTCAGTTTCTCATTGACACCATAGCTAAACTACGACTCCTTGGTCCGCCATAGATAAGCCTGATGGAAATGTGAGGATGAAATGCTTGAAATTTTAAAGAATAAAAAGCCACAACAATCTAGGTTTTGTCAAAAACCTTAAGCTGGTTTTCCCTGGTGGCGCAGTGGTTGGGAGTCCGCCGGCCGATGCAGGGGACGTGGGTTCGTGCCCCGGTCCGGGAGGATCCCACATGCCGCGGAGGGGCTGGACCCGTGAGCCATGGCCGCTGAGCCTGCGCGTCCGGAGCCTGTGCTCCGCAACCGGAGAGGCCACAACAGTGAGAGGCCCGCGTACCGCCAAAAAAAAAAAAAAAAAAACCGCAAGCTGTTCTGTTTGGCCATCGGAGCACCTCCTGCTCCAGGTTTATCTTGGCGCCGAACAAGTGCACAGACCGCGGCTGAATGAAGACGCGTCTGAGGCTCGACCGCTGACGACTGGGCTAGAAAGCTTTGAGATAGGACTCGGGCCAGGAGCTGTAATCTTTATTGTGCAGAATGACTGAGTTCAACTTCTGGATCACTGGGCTGGGACAGTACTTTTGCAAAGAAGCAAATGGTGCTGTCGGTGTGGAGGAAAAGAAGTCCCAGCAGCTTAGGTGTTGGATATGAAACACTGGAGGGGAGGGGGAAGGGGACGCTTGTCAAGTGATGCAGATAATGGAGAAAGATAAGCCTTAGATCATAAATCAGCTTGCCGCTACCACCTATGGCTTTGAAAGGGCACCGTTGTTTCTTACTGTATCACCAGCTCATTAATATGAGTCGGCAGTCATTACAGGTGGTACAAGAGAGAACATAATTTACATATTCAGTAGTTAATCGCGGATTCCTCAGCTTTCCGATTCTCAAATGCATGCCTCTCAAGGGCACTGTTCAGGCTCCTGTCGACACATTAAACTTGTCTTCTGTCTATAAAAAGGGTGCTTGTTAAAATTATGATTTCATTACAATTGCCCAGGCTGTTTCTCAGGGTGAACCTGTGACCGCCTGTCTGAAATGGAGGTGAGAATTTTTCCAATATGAATGATTATTCCCACTGACATGCTGATGAACTTAATGGACACAATTTACATAAAGGGCCATATTTAAGAGCTCTCTGTAGGGGTGGGTATGAATAATATTAACTTTTGTGATGCAAAAATCATAAAAAATCAATTAATTTTATCATCATAGATAAAATTATATTAATAAAATTCTTCTATTTTGAGCATTTTTATGGCTATGGGGATAGTTGGATGACTTCTCAACCTCCACGTCTTTCTACTGTGTGTTGTCATGAACAACTGTGGGCCCTTAACAGGGTGCAAAGAGGCCAGGCCAGGAGAAGAATGTATTAATAAACCCCAATCCAGCCTGCAGTTGCACAGTTAAGGTAAAGTTAGGCCTGGTCCGTAAATAAGCGCTTTCCTAAAACAGCAAGTTCTAATAATACACTTCTGGACACATGGCAGAGCAGAATGATATAGAATAGCTAGTGGTTCTCTGTGGGAGGAACCAGTTCAACAAGTCCTCCCCTCTTTCAAAAGCAGATTTATGCTACCATGTGTGAGCTCGGTGGACTTCCCCGTGGAGCAGACTGTATAGCTGCAGAAAATATGCCATGAGAGTTACAGTCAGGAGCCGTGATTAGGACCTTATTGGAGGGTTTTTTAATACATTTACTTTTCTCATTATTAAAATAACGTATTACTTTAAAGCAATACGTTATTCAGATTGAACAATAGATGGCGAAATGCGTATGATTCTAACCCACAACCACTGTTAGTCTTTTGGTGCTTGCTTGCAAGTATTTTTTTCCGTCTTAACTTAAAATGATCTCTCGTCGTTCTTAATTCTTCCAGGACCACTGAGGAAATGATACTATAGTATTCTATTTTCAACGGAAAGTGTAGAGGATGGAGTAATAGATTTGTTTAAATAAACAAGATCAAAAGAACTTTCGGGTGTTTGGGGAACTCTCCACATGTATAACCATTATGTGTGCATCATTATGACCTTGAGATTAATGAATACTAGATGATTGTTTAGAGGTCATTAACTGTAAGCCACGCATGAGGCAGAACTCAGCAAATATTTTCACCTATTATCTGGAATCTCACCGGAGTCTATTTTATTCCCTGAATACACGTGCTTGCTTATTAGCCCAATATAAAGCTCTCAGTTTCTGCATCCATTTGCAGAGGGGAAACTGCCTATTCTACTCTCTTCCCGTACTCTGATATTGGTATATTCCTACCCACACTCTGTCCCCATATTCATTTGTTTAAACCAGTGTATTGAAAACTCAGTCAAGCCCTGTCCTAGGCACCAAGACTATCAACCTAAATAAGAATCGAATCTCTGCTTTTTCTGCATTTCAGAAGGGCTTTCAATTTGAATATGGTTGAAGAAACAGGATCTTAGGCTGGTTTTAAGGACTGATGAATTTCTTCTTTTGATTTCAGGAATTTAACTATCTAAATTGTAATTGACTTGGTACACTGCTGAGGAGATAGGAAAGCAAGTAAGCTCACACCTATGGTTATTGCATCCTCAGGATATGAAAGAGCAATTTGACCTCTGAAATACTTGTGTGACCTGTGGGACACCCAGAAAGGAACTTGTCCTATTGAGGCTTTGTTCTGTCACAGAAGCTACCTACCCACTTGGCTCTCTTGCAAGTCAAAGCTGGTGGCATTCTCATTTGGGTCCACCTGGATCAAACAGCTATGTCAGTACCTGGAGGAATTCTTCTATTTAGGACATTAAAAAGGAAACAGAGGGATTGATTTTGTACAGTTCTTCAGAGCTTTTCTCAGTTTGGTAGATGGGATGCTGCCTGATTCATGAATCAACTAGTAAAGCCAATAAAATCTTCAAAATGTATTCAGTTGAATTTTGTTCTTTAACAATATCAAACTGCCTTAAGAAAGGCAACTCCTTTTCCTTAATCCCACACCACTCTCATGCTATGAAGGCCTTGTTTCTTTTTATAAATTTATTTATTTTTATTTATTTATTTTTTTTGGCTGTGTTGGGTCTTCGTTGCCGCGCGCAGGCTTTCTCTAGTTGTGGCGAGCGGGGGCTACTCTTCGTTGTGGTGCGCAGGCTTATTGCGGTGGCTTCTCTTGTTGCAGAGCACAGGCTCTAGAGTGTGCGGGCTTCGGCAGATGCAGCACGTGGGCTCAGTAGTTGTGGCTCGTGGGCTTAGGTGCTCCGTGGCATGTGGGATCTTCCCAGAGCAGGGCTTGAACCCATGCCCCCTGCATTGGCAGGCAGATTCTCAACCACTGTGCCACCAGGGAAGCCCAAAAGTCTTGTTTCTTTATTCATGCTACAAATTTTTATTTAGTACCTGCCTGCCAAATGTTGTGGTAAGTATCAAAACTGTTGTTTAAAAATAATTGTAGGTATGGTTGAGAGTCCGCCTGCTGATGCAGGGGACACGGGTTCGTGCCCTGGTCCGGGAATATCCCACATGCCGCAGAGCGGCTGGGCCCGTGAGCCATGGCCACTGAGCCTGTGCTCCACAATGGGAGAGGCCACACCAGTGAGAGGCCCGCGTACCACAAGAAATAAAAATAAATTAAAAAAAAATAATTGTAGGTAATTATCTTTATGGCTGCCAATATTCAAAATTAGTATTTTAATATATTTATTTGTGAAATATTCTGACATAATGAATTATATATTAGCTAATATAATGACAATCTTTTCTAGATTTAACACAGGCTAATATCGCTCCACATCAATTTTCTCCTGTTGGTTAAGAACCAGAATCTTGTGGCTCCCTAACCTCCATCCTCAGAGTTAGCCACTACCTAGACTTCGGTGTGTATGATATGTATGCATCACATTTTTATACTTTTATTACATATGTATCTTTAAAGGTCTAGTTTTTCCTGTTCTTCATGGTGTGAATCTTAGGAAGATCTAACCCCTTCTAACCCTCTAACACTTTCTGCAAAATACTGGTCACCAGTTCCATCTCTGGGAAGAAACAGTGAGTGTCTATTTGCTTAGTTCTATTGATGTAAACATCATTATCTCTCTATAGTGAGCATGATAAAATCAGAGATGGCTATGAGATTGGATTTATAGAATGGGTGACTAGGGAGTAGGAAAAGTGAGTAGGAGAGAGGTTATAGAAGACTAACAGGTCCTTGGTTCGGTTTCTATGTTTTGTAAAGCCACTGACCAAGACAGGAGAATTGCTGAAATAGGGCAGGTTTTCGGGATTTGGGAGACCCTGGAACGTGAGATGACGATGAGACTTCCAGCTAAAAATAGTTGAATTGTGTGTGTGTGTGTGTGTGTGTGTGTATGTGCACGCGCACGCACGCAGGTATCATAAATTTAATTCACATTACAACCTGAATGAGCATATAAAATGCAGTTTTCTTATTTGGTGTGTATTTCAACTGACCTTATTCACAAGTCTCATTTACTAAGGGGAGCTGTGGGAGAGACTAAATGACCCGCCTGATTTCAACTGTTTTCCGACAACTAATTTAATTATTCCTTCAGACACCTGCCTAGACTCTCTTATTTCCAGTTGCCCCTCCCATAACCCATTTACTATGACATCATGAATGTGGGAGTGGAGTGTTCATGTGACTTCATGGCAGGAAAGTGAAGGGGTCTTCAAATCCATATGGCGTTCGCTGGATCTTCATGGTCTTGACATCAAAAGGTCAGTCAACTGTCCTCTCAGGTATGGTTGACCAAGTTCTGTACACTTATACCTTCTGTTGACATCTGTAATTTCTGCAATCCGTTTCTTGTCTGGTCCATCTCTTGCTTTAGTCACAGCCTGGTGGTTCCCTCTCTGCTGACATAGTTTCCTTGTTACTTCATGACTGTAGATGTCTCTAAGTCACATTCCTGTTCTCCATCCAGCCCTTCAGGTCCAGAGTGATCCACTCCCAGTCTCTGCTGTGGACCCACAGCAACAGCTCCAGGGCAGGCCCCAGCTCTCAACAAAGTGCTTACACCAAGGGAGGTTTAGCAGGACAAAAAAGACTTTCCTCCCTGCTCCATCACAGGGCTCTGCCTGCCTATGCTGACACCATGAACCTGTTGTTGGAGGTCTACCTTACATGGCAGTCTTCTCCTAAAGCTCCCAACAGGGATGGAGTAAGCCTGTCTGCCCTGGTTGGTGTTCTCTTTTATTTAAAGCCTGAGGTGAGGAGACCAAAACACACATCTGATAACCTTGTTTACTTCCTCCCTTTTGCTATTCTTTGCTTAACAAGTCCCCAGGAGCAGAAGAGGTAAAAAAAAAATAGAAAGAAAGAAACAGAAAACAAAACAAAAAACTTCTTCTGATCCTCCTTCCTGGCCCAGCCTCCTGCCTAAGCTTTAAGAATTTTTTTTTTTTTTAACTACACCAAGGGGAGAACTTAATGATTTGATTCCTTTAGGTTTAACATTTAAATGGGATCGTAAAGAAATTTAGCAAAACCATCTTTCTACGTATTACTTGACTTCCAAGCCCATTTTCATACAAACACAATTTTTTTCCCAACAGGCCACAGGAAAGTAGACTATCTCACCACTCACAATTGGAAATAATTTGGAGAGGATGCCTATATAAGAGTGACTCTCTTTCATTATCAAAGAATGGCTTCAGCATAATCAAAATAGCAGAGGCAAGTTCATGACTTAATGGTAAAAATCAAAATGTCTTAGTTTACTATTGTATAATATTACCTTTATTACATGTAGGTTTGGAATCATGACTGAATAAGCAGTAACTGATGGAACCTATAAGAGAGATTAAAGGGGGGAAAGCTAAATACTGAGGAACACCAGTATTTGAGCAGCAAATAGAAGGAAAGAGGCCAAATAAAAAGCAAAACATTGAGGCAAAAGAAAGAAGAGAATGAGAAGTGAAAAGTTTCACAAGGTCAACAGTGTTACATGCTACTCAAGGTCAAGTAAGATAATAAAATCAGTCCACTGCATCAAAAAATGAAGAGGTCATTGGCAAGTTTAACAAGAATAGTCTTGATGGAGTGATGGGGTCAGAAAATATTTAACAGAGGGAAGGAATCACACAGATGGGGAAAAGTTAATAGAGTTTCTTAGTTGTTAAAGGAAGAATAAATGTAGTATAAGAGAATGTAAGCAGAGTCTCAGAAAGCTTATTAAGAAGGAAAACTGTGTCTGTCAAGATAGGTGAAGTTATGCTGCAGTAATAAACAACCCCAAAAATCTGAAGCTGTATTTCTCCTGTTCAGCACTTCTATGTTTATTACAGTCACTTGAGGGCCCAGAAAGTGGAGGCTTTATCACCTTGGCCTTAGGAGCTTCCAGCCATTAGTGAAACTCATCACCTGTTATTAGCCAAAGCTAATCATATGCCCATACATAACTTCAAAGGGAACAAGGAAATTCAACCATATGATGTGAATGGACAGGAACTATCACTGTCTGTGAATAGGTTTATTGACCACTGTGGGCGTGGGCAAGAGTGACTTGCTCATACTGAAGCCAGTCAGTCAGTGGAGAGGGAGAACGGAAGGTTTCAGAAAGACCAGAGACAGGAATTAATTGAAAAGACATGGTCTTAGGGAGAAGAGGGAGAGGAGAATGTAGAGCATGAGATAACGGAAGCGCATTTGTGGAAGGACTACTTGTCCTTAGAAATGGTCAGGAAGGAATTGAGGTTGGCAATGGATGAAGCTGCCCAAGGATTGCATAAATAATTTCTGGCTCACAGCACGATTCTAGGTGTTTTCAGTAGGAATGTTTAAAGCTGCACCAATCTGAGCGGTTATCTAATTTTCTTCAGCAGTGAGAGGGAAGGAAGGGTGACCCGAGATGGTTGGATTGTTCAGCATTTGGAGCTCTGCAGGCTGGGTGCAGCAGTCGGTTGAGAGGATGAGGGTGTTAAGGGCGTTGGCAGGAAAGAGGTTGAGGAGATAAACCAGGAAAGTGGCTCATCAACTGGGAGGAAAGAAAGTGTTGACCAAGTTCTTTTTCTAAATGAAAATTATGACTTCTTAGACTCCCAGATAAAGCAAATCCCTTGGAAATATAATGACAGCTGTTTATAGGAGTCCAATTAAATCAAGTAAGATTTGCATGCTCTCTTTGGTAAACCTCCCAGAAGAGACTTCCAGCAGAACTACTCTGTCACTGGGAGTTACTACTAGGCAGGTGGCTAATAAATCGATCCCTTTTGATGAACACATGAATGTGTCATGGGAGCTTAATATACTTTATCCAGCAAGACAAGATGAATTCTAGTAAACTTTGCAATTCTAAAGACATACATCACTTTAAGAATGATTATTAGGTCCAGCATAATAGAAAACCTAGGGATTACTTAAGAAAAGCCTTTATTAGAACCAAGGAATAAATATAAAGTCAGAATTCATTTTTTTTTAAAACTCACTCTTTTGAAATAAATTCTAGATCGGAGGACATTGCATGTAGAAATATTTACTTCCCTGGTTTAAAATTCCCAGATAGAGCTAGCTATTGAAAAGCTGTCAAATCTAGCATACTGACATCCAACTGCTTCACATTTACATAACCAAGCATGTGAGGATTATTGCTGTAGAGAAAGTTGGAGAGGTTTTGTGCTCTTACTCCCACCATTTTTTTTCCTTGGGTTACAGATTATTTCCTTTGCTGCTTCAATTCTGAATTCAACTTGAATTGGACACACTTTTTATTATCTTGTATCTCTTAAATTAAGAGAAGTATTGTATCTGGTGATAAAAAATAGACCAGAAAAAGCACTGTATAAAAAGGCCAAGTTGGTCTGAAAACTTCAACCAAAAATGTAACCTGTGCTTCAGTTACTGCCAATAAGGACTGGGCCAAGTCCAGATGGAGGTAGTTTTAATCAATTGTTTTTAGGAGGAGAGTCTATAACCTGCTGGCTTGAAAATCTTCTAACAGTAAGTCTTGTAGAGATAGAGCACACTTGCCAAAACTGCATTACTGCTTCAAACCATCACAAATTACACTGCACTTTAAGTTTTATTACCAAGTAAGACAGCACACAAATTCATTTCCATGTCTGCTGCCAATTTAAATGAATGGCTGGCTCCTGCCAGCTCAGGAAGACACCGGAGGAGATGTTGCACAGATCATTGGTGCATGGAATAAATGATAGCATGCCCCTTGGTCATTTAATCTGAGAGCAAAATTTATATTGTAAGTAGGCTTTAAAAATGTAATGTGAATTATGCTGTATAAGGGTAATAATTTTTAAAAGCAAGAAAATTAAATTTTCAAAAGAGCCTACTATGTACTCAGAACCATTCTAGATGCTGTGGATAATACAGAATTAAATGATATATGCTCCATTCTCAGAGCTTCCTCTACAATTGGTCAAAGCAAACTAACACACAGGAAAATATTTAAGACACTGTGTGATTAGAGTTAAATTGCTTGGTACATCCAATGCTATAGAAATTCAAAGAAAAGAAAGATCAGTAGAAAACTAGAATAGTCATGCAAGGCAATGTCTTGAAGCTCTGAAAGAGAGAAGAAAAATGAATATTCCAAGAGAAGAAACAATATGAGCAACAGCAAGAATTTAGGATTTGGGATTCATGGGATTCATTTGACTAAAGGAGGTTTGATTTCTGGAAGACTGTTGGAGATACTGAGCATGGCCAAAGCATGGAAGAACTTAAAAACCTAGCAGAGGCATTGAATATCGAGTCACGATGTGTTGTCGTTTATTACTGTTGTTTCTTCCCCCATGTCTGACCCTGAACAGCCCTATTATCAGGGAGAGGTCCTTATTCATGTGTGATCTACCTGGGCTAGGAGTACTATTGTACCAGGTTGAGTTGAGCTGGAAATAAAACCAGTCTGAAGGCTAAAAAGCAGCTTAGAAAAGAATGAGTGGGAAATAGCCAAGAGAATTGGAAAATAAGGACCCCAAGTCCCTTGGGAAAGTGGGGAGAAAGGCCAAGACAGAGGCTGAAATGAGGAGGAGAGAAAAGGGAAGAAGGAATTGATTTTTTTTTTTAAGAAAAAGAAAATTAAAGGTCAGAGGATAAAGACTAGAAGAATCAGGGAGCTTGAGAAATAAGATATGAAGTATACAAACTGATAAAGACAAAAAACTAAAACTCAGAGAAAACAGAAGAGAAAAATAAAATAAACTTCAGTGAGAAGGCACAGGAAACAGGTACTGAAATAGTAAGAGAAGGAGAAACAGCAGGAGCCTATGGCAAATATATCATGAAGTGACGATGAAAAATGATACAAGCTGACATGGAGGAGGCTGTGAGAAAAAGAGAGAAAGGATAAAAACTGGATAAATGAGCAGAGGGAATATTAAGATATCATAGGTTAATATATTCGAGAAGAGAGGGTGGGGGGAGAAAAATACATAACTTCTGGAACACAGAAAATATTCAGCATGGCTTTTACTCCCTTATCCTTCCCCTTAACGAGCATCATCAATCTCACACTGCAAGTGGACTCCACCAGGACGTCAGATCTCTGCCCAGCTCCCACCCCCCGCCAGACTTCTTAGGGATGTTCGATAATTCTAAGGCTTCGCATTCAGATTCCAGAACCTCAGTTACAGCATGCTGCAACTCAGCAATGTTTTATTCATTTCTATTTAACTTTCGATTATCTTCCCCATAGTGCAAGTGTCTAAAATTTCTTTCCCTACAAGCCCTCAAAACCACCCATTCTGCAGATCCCCCTACTTCCCCTGTTACTGTGTTTCCTCCATATCTCTTTTTCATTATTAAGATTTATCTGCATCTTCAACCAATTTCTTCTCTTACCCAGGCTTCTTTAGGGAAAAAAAAAGAAAGAAAGAAAGAAAGAAAGGGAGGAAGGGAGAGAGGGAGGGATGGAAAGACAGAGAGAGAGGGAGAGGGAAATAAAAAAGGAAGAAAAAAAAAAGAAAACTTTTCCATTCTCTCTGATGTGACTCCTTGCAAGGATTTCCCCGTGGGCCTCCCCCACAGTCCTTGTTGGATCTAGTAGCCCTGCCTCCTTAAATGTTCAACCTTTCCTTAACTTCTCTCTTCCAGAAACTTCTGTCTTATTTGAAGCCTCTCTTCAAAACATTTTGCTCTTCAAGACTTGGCTGTCTGGCCTCTGCCTCCGTAACAGGGTTAACACTTTTAAACATCTTTAAAGGACTGCACCTCCTTCCTGAAACTCTCTCCCCTCTTTCTCCTACCTCAGAATTCCTAGATGCAGAATTCCTAGTTGGAAGTTAACTGGTGAATAAGATAGAAAAGGAGTTTATTAAAAGATTAGTGAATGGAGGAAAGAATCTTTAGAAGGGCTGAAGAACCAGACTTGAGGCCAAAGCTTCCAGAAACAGATCCCAAACCAGACTTTAAGGACAGCCTCAGGCAAGGGCTGTTCTGGCCGTAGCCTCTAATGAGCACCACGCACTACAGTTTGGATTCCTGCCAAGAACTCAACTCGACCACAAGGGACTACCTCCAAGACCAGTGCCACTGCTGACCAGAGACTGTCCTGCAGCCACCACTGTCTGCAAAACCCCAATGCCTTTGCTTCCTCCTTGGCCAGAAAAGTGGATGCATACAAACTTCTTCTTCCATATTGCTTCCTTCAGAACTGAAATCTCACACAAATGCAACTAATTAGTGGAGCCCAATAATTAGTGCATATTTGTTGAATGAAAGAAGGAAAAATATAAATAATAGGAAACATAAATTAGAATCATAATCATTAACTCTTCATACACAGAGTAACTTATTTTTTTCTTTGCCTCCATTTGAATTACAGTCACACCCAGAGCCCAACATGTCCGTGATTCCATCACTGTTGTGTACTTCCAGGATGAGTAAAGAAAATTCTATCATCTACCAACTGGCACACATAGGTTGGAATTTGTTTTTTAAACTGACGCCCAAGTCAGTTTCCTCCATGCTACACCCATATGTTACCCCATATGCTGTTCCTGCTTCATTTTAGAGGCTATTATGCCTGCCTCATCTTTGCTTCCAGAACATCTATGTCTACACAGTAATAATTCCTACAGTCAGAGACATTTGAAAAGCTCTATAATAGTGAAATGATGGTTTTTTAAAATTTGCATAAGTCATATCCATTCATGGTTCATGTTTTCCTTAATATACATTCTATGTTAGCATCAAACCAATGCAATAAAAACTCATTAAGCCAAGCCCCATTCATTTTAAAGCCAATCCCCACTAATGAACTCTTATTTCTGCTTCTGTTTCTTTCCTCTCATCTAGAATTCCTTTTTCATTCAACTCAAATTCATGTTTATCAGCTCCCTCCAAACTGAATTCAAGATCACCTATTCCATAAGCCTTCTTCAGTTAAATCCACCTGATTCTGATCTCTCCAGGGTTTCTGCACCCTATCAGAACTTATGAACTCTGTCCTTTGCATTTACAGTTATGAGTGTGATGCTTTTATTGGTTTTATGTCATTTCCTATATGTATGTTTCCTCCCCAGCTAGGAGATAATAACTTCTAGTAAGAAGAGGTTACATCTTCTGCTTCCTGTATATTCCCTACCCCAGAGCTTACCTCTGAACTATGGGTGAAGTAGGTGCCCAGAACACGCCCCCAGAGGGAAGGAATAAAATCAGGGTAAAGGTAGAAAATGTAAAATGTAATCCATTCTCTTGATAATCATTTCAAACCTTAATCTTACCAATAGTAGAAGTATGCCATGAGGAACTAACAATCTCTTACAATGCCATCTTTAAAGATGATGAGAAATGATGAAGCCACATATGCAGCAGGCAACAGCTAAATTATTTAAACAGACAGAAACTATGTGGAGGGATTTCAGCACTGAGTCTCTGTTGTGATCTATGACAGGAAACTTACTACACATCTTGATGAACTGTCATAACCCAAGGTACTAAGAGAAGAAGATGCAGAATATTTCATTCCACAAATACAAAGAAATAATGTATTCACTTTGAGAGACTGAAATTTTAAAAGAGCTAAAGCTTTTGTAAATTACCTATTTGGCAATTTTCATTATATACAGTTGGTAACTTTTCTTCGAAACAAACTATAAAAATGACATTTTATGAGATAATATGAAATTTTAACTCTGAGAAAACATTTGATAATTTTAAGAATTTTTCTGTCAATTTTGGGGACTGTGATAAGGGTCTTACAGTTGTATTTAGGCAAGAGTCCTTATCTTTTAGAAATACATACTGAAATATTTATGGATGAAATAATATCTGTGACTTCAAAATAATTAAAAATTGCTTTATATAGATTTGTTTAATTATTATAAACCTTATAAAGTAGGTGCTGTTTTGCTCATTTTACAGATAAGGAAATAGGTTTAGAAAGGTTAAGTTTCCCACCTAAAGTCACACAACTAATAACTGACAAAGTCAGAATCCAAACTGAGAATTATTTGATACCAAATTCCAATTCATAATCACTAGACCACACTGCCTGTTTTAATACAAGCCCAAAATAAGATATTCCTTTGTTGCAAAAGAAAACTTTTATTGTGTAATCCACAATTATAATTTGATACCATGGCCTTTCCATTAAAGGATACTCATGGAAATGTAATTTATTTAGGAAGACAAAATGTTCAACAAATACATCAGTTGTCCATCACTGATAAGATATCACCAAGGGGAAAAAATTATATATATACATAGAAAACATGCATTACTATTCATATCATCTTATTTGAAAGATTTCTGCCTTGGGTTCATCATCTCACTATTTCCCATATCCATTCAGCTAGTGAACACATGGTGCTTAGAAAATGATTAAAGAGTCAATTCAATTAAGCAAATATTTAATAACTTTTATATATCAGGCCCTGTGTGTGAACCTAAAAGTCTACTATCTGGGTTACATATTGCCTTTCCCTCCTCCCATACCTCCCAAAGAGCTTAGAATCTCGTTACTGAGAAAGGCTATAAAAATGACCATAAAATAAAGTGTAACAAGTGCTGTGAGAAAAGAACAAAGTGCTACTGGAGATCAAAAGACAGAGATTACTTTGAGTTGGGAATATTATAAAAGCTTCATGGATGAGATAATATTTGAGATTAGTAAGGTTTCAACATTGTATTAGTGAGGATACAGACTGAGCTTCCATAGTATAGAGACCTCAAAATATAGGGGCTTAAATAAAATTGTTTATTTCTCTCTCCTAAGAGTCCATAGGTAAGGGTCCAAGGTTAACAGGGCAACTCCATCATCTTAACTCATAAAGTCCATGGTTACTCCAGTCTTTGCCATTTTTCAGCCAGTGGGAAGGAGAAAACAGAAGTCCACAGCAAGGAACTCTATTAAGTGATAAGCTCAAAGTTGTACTGTCACTTTCACTCATATCCCATAGTCTCTAACTTAGTCACCTGGCTGTCTGTAGCTGCAAGGGAGGCTGGGAAAAGTAGTCTCTCTATCTGTGCAACCATGTGCCCAGCAAAAACACAAAGTTCTGTTTATAAAAGCAAGTGTCTAGAATGGACACTAAATGCATTCAGTGTCCCCTCTGGCCAACCAAGTAACCATGTTCATCCTTCTTCCCACATATAGAATACACTCACCCCGCCACCTGCCCAAGGAGGGCAACCCACAGTCCACTTGGCATCACAGCCAGTTCACAGCCAGTTCATCAGATCTTGGGGTGATGTGCTGTCCTTCTCATAATGTCTAAATGTGATTCCTCAAAGTCTAATGACCTATGAACGAATTAACAAGTTACCTGCTCTCCAACACATAATAAGTAAATGGAAAGCAAGGATCGGAAGATCACAATAGTCACTTTCTTATGGAAAGGGGAAGAATGTAGGAAATCACCAATCAGGGCAACTAGAAATCCTCCTAGATAGAAACTGTAAATCCTCTCTGCAACACAGTGAAATAAGTCCTTAATTAGTCCATGTGACTATGCTTGGCTTTGGTCTTTAGGAGTAAAGCCCCTTGGCCATTTTCCAAGGTTCTCAGCTTTGCCCTTTAGGACACAGATTGTCAAAACTTTTTTCTTTACAGGGCCATAAAGTAAATATTTTAGGATTTGTGGACTACATATGGTGTCTGTTGCATATTTTTCTTTTTTGTCATTATTTTAAAAATTTTACAGTTCTTTAAAAACATAAAACAGGTGGGAATATAAATTGGTACAGCCGTTATGGAAAACAGTATTTTTTTAATACTGTTCCTCAAAAAATTAAAGGTACAACTACCATATGATCCAGCAATCTCACTACAGGGTATTTATACAGAAGAAATTAAATCACTGTCTCAAAGAGGTATCTGCACTCCATGTTCACTGCAGCATTATTCACAACAGCCAAAGTATGAAAACTACCAAAGGGTCTGTCAATGGATTAATGGATAAGAAAATGTGATTGTTTGTGTGTGTGCATGTGTGTTTACACACACACAATGGAATATCATTCAGTCTTTACAAAGAAGGAAATCCTGTCATTTTTGACAATATGGATGAAACTGGAGGGCATTATGCTAAGTGAAATAAACCAGACATAGAAAGACAAAAACTGTATGGTATCACTTATATGTGGAATCTTTAAAAAAAAAAAAAGTCAAACTCACAGAAACAGAGAGTAAAATGGTGGTTGCCAGGGGCTGGGGAATGGGAGAAATAAGGAGATGTTGATCAAGTTTGTACCCAAACTTTCAGTTATAAGATGAATAAGTTCTGAGGATCTAATATACAGCATGGTGACTATTAGGAGTATGGGATTAACAGATACACATGACTATATATAAAATAGATAAACAACAAGGATTTACTGTATAGCACAAGGAACTATATTCAATATCTTCTAATAACCTATAATGGAAAAGAATGTGAAAAAGAATATATATAATATATATCCAAAACACTTCACTGTATACCTGAAACTAACACAATATTGTAAATCAACTATACTTC
The DNA here is from genome assembly GCF_964374135.1 of Grampus griseus. Taxonomy (NCBI): domain Eukaryota; kingdom Metazoa; phylum Chordata; class Mammalia; order Artiodactyla; family Delphinidae; genus Grampus; species Grampus griseus. The sequence continues at coordinate 34,944,885 of NC_139007.1, forward strand.
AATTAAAAAAAATTCTGTATTATATACTTGAAACCTGCTAGGAGTGCAGATCTTAAGCATTCTCACCAAAAAGAAAAAAAATGACTATGTGAAGTAATAGACGTGTTAATTAACTTAATGGTGGTACCCATTTTACAATGTATATGTACATGTTGTACACTTTAAATATATTACAATTTTGTCAATTATACCTCAATAAATCTGGAAAAAGTAAATAAAAATTTTAAATAAAACTAAACAGAAGATAGCAGTACCTGTGGAAAAGTAATATCCCATTAAATTCAACTTACTTTTATATTAAAATAAATAAATAATTTTAAAAGTAAGGCCATAAAAATAGGTCACAGATTCAATTTAGCCTGAGAGCCATAGATGGCCAACTTCTGCTCTACAGATGTTTTTGTTCATTTTCATCTATGGCCCCATCTGAATCGGGTGTTGGAGCATACGCTTTGCTGGGGAGCTGCACAGGTCTTAGTGCAATTCCTGCTGGTGCAGGCTGGGAAAGCCATGAGTTGTGTTAGGTATTGAAACATCACAGAATGTCCAGGCCCATCCCATCACTGCTTGCTCTGGCAATACAGTTTCCCCCAAACCTAATAGCTTTCTAATCTATTTGCTTCCAATCAGTTCCATGTAAAAGTAAGCACAACCAGAGCTCTCTTCTGATCATGAGATTTAAGCCTACCACTCTCCTCTGTTAGTCGCTGGCTTCTGCATAATATTCCTCAATTTCACAGCAGCTGCCTCACACCCATCTGAGACATTATGCCCAGCAGTACTTTTACCTGATCTTCCCTGCTAGATATCCCTGGTCTGCTTCCTTGCTGTTTGGTGGACAGAAGAAGTTGGTTTATTAATCTCACAAGGCCCAAAATGTCGAAGCTCCCACTCATTTTAGATTGTGGGTCCCTCAGCAAACTTCTATTACCTCCCATTTCTACTTGTAAACGGGCTGATCCTTGCCTGAACCAGCTTTCTCACACAGTAGTTTCTAAAAGGGCCAAGGAGCAGTCAAAACTCACCAACATTCTGCTTTTTCTAATGGCTTCACCTAAAACCATGGGTTCCAGAGACAAGTGGTCTACCTTCCAAGTTACCACAGGAGAGAATTCTGTCTTTCAAAAGAAAATAATTAAATGGTTTAAATAGAAGTTAAAGACATTATTTAGCTGACATGCATCAGGGAGCACCTGAGGACCAGGTAACTGCCCAACTGAAGCAGAGTTGGACTTTCATATGGAGGAGAGAAGAGAGGACATAGTATGGTTCACATAGAAGTGTTGGGGATTTTTGCTGCAAACTCAGGATCAATGGTGCAGTCCTATCCCAACCACTGTCAGAACAGTACTTTTCTATTTTTGCAAGCCTTGCAGTTTGTTGGTTAATTGAGGTTCATGAGGCAGGGGAGACAACAACCTAAAGAGAGCAGCAGAGACGGATGCAAGAGTCAAAACCAAGGGGGAAAGTGAGGACCACCTGGCATGTCTGCTTTAGTCCTTTCACTTACCCAATGTGTGGCCACAACTCCAGCAAGAGTTGTAGCCACACATTATAAATGCAATATGTCTGACATGAAGTTACTCAGTCATTGGTACTTATTAGTAGGACTTATTCCAAGAGCGAAAAAGGAAGGAGCAGGAGGTTCTTGTGTAGGGATAGAAAATCATGAGACCTGTGCCTTAGTAAAATAATGATGACAACTGGGAAGAGAATGGTTAGAAGTACACAGAGAGAAGTCAAAAAGACCTGAAATCAGATGATGGCAGGAAGAATGGAAGAGAAAGGGATGGATGCAAGGCTGAAAACGTAACATGTAGAGCTTAAAAAGCAAAACTCAAGGGCTTCCCTGGTGGCGCAGTGGTTGAGAGTCTGCCTGCCAATGCAGTGGACACGGGTTCGTGCCCCGGTCCGGGAAGATCCCACATGCCGCGGAGCGGCTGGGCCTGTGAGCCATGGCCTCTGAGCCTGTGCGTCCGGAGCCTGTGCTCTGCAACGGGAGAGACCACAACAGTGAGAGGCCTGCGTACCGAAAAAGAAAAAAAAAAAAAAAAAGAAGCTCCTGAAAAATGCTTACACTTGGATTAAAAAAATATTTGCTATATGCATAGAATGATTTCACTCAACCATATAAAGGAATGAACTGCTAATACACATAGTAACCTGTATGAATAGCAAAATAAGTATGCTGACTGAAAGAATCCAGACCAAAAAAGAGTACATATATATGATACCATTTATATAAAATTCTTGAAAAGGAAAACCAATGTATAATGACAGAATGCAGATCAGTGGTTGCCTGGGGTGTGGAAGAAGGAACTGCAAAGGGCACAAGAGAACTCTTTGGAGTGATGGAAATGTTCTCTAACTTGATTGTGATGTCAGTGGTTACCTGGGTACTGGACAATTAAAACAGGTTTATTACATGCAACTTACATCTCAAGAAAACTAATTTTTTTTAAAGCTTATATTTTGTGGTTAGAAGGAGTTAGAAGAGACAGAAAGGAGTCAGAAAAGAAGTATTCAGGGAGGCAAAGGGAGAATCAACCAAAGCGACAGGTTGGGGGTCCAGAGGTGCCCAAGAAGATGAGTTCCATTAAGAAAAGTGTAGTCATTCTCATGGAACGCTAGAACACATAGGAGGAGTGCTATGAGAACAAAGACTTACTCTGGGCAATCAGATGGTCACTCCTGACATCAGATTTGTTTTAATAGAGAAGGTAGAGGTCGAATCTAGATTTCAAGGAATTAAAAGTTCTTGGGTGGTGAAGAAATTAAGGAAATTGTTCTAGACTTCTCTCATAGTGAAGAGCAAGATAGTCATGAAATTATAGCTTAAAGAGAAGGGTCAAGGGAAGATTTTCCGGATAGGAGAAAGTTGTCCCATATTAAAAGACAAACCCGCAATCTTGAAGACTGGAGAAATGAAAAATGTAGACAAAGGAAGAGTTAATCAAAAAAAGAAGAAATCAGATCAAAAGTTCAAAGAGAAATACTTGCCCATGCAAGAAGAAGAGCATGTGTTAAGAGAAGATGAAAATGTAGATAAAGATAGAGCTCTTCAGGAAGAAATATCAAGGGATCTCAAGCATCTTATCAGTAGAAGAAGCAAGGTCCTCTATTAAAAGTAAGAAGGTGTGTCTAGCAAGGACCTGAAAGGAGTGAAGAAGAATGGGAACACTTGATGTGGGGATTCTCATCAGGAAGTGCTTCTCCAATTTCAATGTGCACGTGAATCACCTTGGGTTCTTGTTAAAATGCAGACTGGGATCCAGTACTGGACCTGACACTCTGCATTTCTATCAAACTCCGTGGGAAACCTGATGACCATACTTTGTGTAGTAAGGACAGAGGGAGCCTGTTAGCAATGAGCAAACGGGTTGTGGAGTGGGAGCAGGGGGTCCAGAGTTGGAGTGGTCATACAAATATACGGTAATCTTCCCATTACATGCTAAACATCAAGAATGCAGAAACTATTTGCTGCCATGTTCTGGCATCTGACACCATGATTGGGCACACAGAAGGAACCGAACAAATATGTACTGGATGAAAGAAAGAGTGAGCAGTTCTCTCAGGGAAAGTGGGCAGTGGCAATTAACCAGTGTTGGAGAATCAAAGGCAGAAATAACAGAAGAACAAAGAGGAAGGGAGGGATGTAAGAGTGAATGCATGGGAAATGGCTGTCCATGGAGTCCAGATAGAGAGGAGAGGTGATACCAATACTGGGAAATAGATTGGGAGAAGTGAGAGGAGATGAGGGATTAGAGGTCACAATAAAAATAAAAGGCAGGGGCTTCCCTGGTGGCGCAGTGGTTGAGAGTCCGCCTGCCGATGCAGGGGACACGGGTTCGTGCCCCGGTCCGGGAAGATCCCACATGCCGCGGAGCAGCTGGGCCCGTGAGCCATGGCCGCTGAGCCTGCGCGTCCGGAGCCTGTGCTCCACAACGGGATAGGCCACAACAGTGAGAGGCCCGCGTACCGCAAAAAAAAAATAAATAAAATAAAATAAAAGGCAGGATAAGGGGAAATGAGATACATAAATATTTAGAAGAATAGACTTTGTAGACTTTGTAATCAGAAGGAATTATATTTCTGTGGATAAGACCTTGACAACAAAGTTTCAACTGAAAGCACTGTTATGGCCTGGCTGAAAGATAGCTTATCATGAACTGTTGAGATTGAGAAAAAATTTTAATAAGTTTACTTATATCACCATGAAAAAGGACACGAAGGTTCAGCATATCATCCAGCATCTTTAGTAACTAAATTCTCAGCCACAGGTAATAACTATTCCCACCCAGCATAATTACAATGCCAGAAATAGAATAGAAAAACTTTATACCACCAGTATAAGCATTGAGTTGACTTAACTTGGGTAATATGTTCCTAGGTTTCACCAAAAATAATATATGCTTAGGTGATAAGGACTTATATGGAAAAAGATCTAGTAATATTTCATGTCATCTTGAGGCAAATTTATATAGCTGCATTAAAAATCCCCCAGGGTTAAAAATCAGAATGCATAATGAAAATGCTAAAATGAAGAATGGCCTGTTGTCAAGAGCATTATGACAACGTGGTCTGTAAGAAAGGTGTATGTGGAGCAAAGAATCTAGATTTTCAAAATAATTATTGATGACCCTCAAAAATCAGTTTGCATCCCAAAATGGACGAAAAATTATTGATTGTTCCAATAAGTTATGTTGAAATCCTCTTCTAAATGTTATTAAAAGGATCCAAGGTAGAAACAGTCCTTATAAAAAAGTGTATATGGAAAAGTGCCCACCCATATATATATGTGTGTCTGTGTGCTTGTATTTGTGTGTGTGTGTGTGTGTGTGTGTGTGTGTGTGTGTGTGTGTGTGAAGGAACAAGAAGGGAATGTCCACTGTGTGCTGGGAACACAGTGTTTCACCTCTGTTCTCTCACATAATTCCTACATTTCATTCCCATAATTTAAATTGGTAGGAGTTATTATTCTCATTTGAATACATGGAAACTGGTGATCAGAGAACTGGCTTCCCAGGTCATACACAGCCAGTCTGTCTCATCATTTCAAGGTTCTTTCTGCTCTGCCACACTGTCTCCCTGTGTGGTTGTAATTATTCTCACCCATTCCATAAATATGAGTTCATTTATTCAGCCTCTAGGCACTGGAAATAAAAGTGTCAGCATTTGAATAACACATAGTCCACTAATAACACATGGTTCACACCCAAGGTCTTATATGCAAATAACAATGGCATTGTGTGGACTGGGCGGGTGGAAAGTGTCGTAGGAGCCCATGGGAGGAGCTCCAGATGGAGGGGTTCTGGAAGCCTCAAGACAAATATCAGGTATTTCAGCAGACTCATAAAGGATTAGTTCACCTCATGGGCGACAGCAAAAAGGATTGACAGGCAGAGGGAACAGGCTGGGCCCATATTCCGGGACACGCACACAGTTGAGATACTTCAGAAAAGAAGGCCAGAAGACAATGTGTATATTGTGAATACAAGCCCATTAACAACATCTACTATCTCTGAGTCTGAAGTGTCCCAGGTACATCTATTTCCCTGGATATGCTGGCCGTGAATTTGTTTCTCTTAGGGAATATGTTACATGCCAACATATATCTTTCCAATGCTTCATTTTCAGAATTCACAGAAGGATTTGAGCATTGAGAGCTCTGATTTCACAAGGTTTCTTGGTAGCTGGCATATTATGGTATCTTGTTAGACAGTATCTGAGCCCAGTAGCTCAGGAGAAGTGGGCCCTCTATCCCTCAACTTTTGGATTACTGAAAAATTATAGGAAGCTCATAACTATAATAAAATATAAAATATATTTTATATTAGAAGAATTTAAAACTCTTAGATGTGTCAAACTAAGAAATAAAACTGGACACCAAATTATGAGAAATGGTACCTGATCTCAGGGTTTACTTATAGTTAGACTCCAAAGTACCTATTATACTTTGTTTCTGAAAAGTATATTCCTCTAAATTCTTTTTTTCTATTGAAGTATAGTTGGTTTACAATATTGTGTTAGATTCAGGTGTACAGCGAAGTGATTCAGTTATTTTTTCCCAGATTAAATTTTTTAAATATGGGAGGTATAAAAATATTACCTTTTTAATAGTAATAAATAATAAAATCTCTCAGTTGTCCCTACTAATTTTTTAAATAAAATCATCTTGTTCTAATTTGAAGTGCTTTAATTTTTAACGAGTTTAAACATCTTTTTCATTTGTTTCTTGATCACTGAATTCCCTCTTCTCTGAGATTTCATTTCCTGCCCTTTTCCAATTTCAATTTTGGAGTATTAATACATTTCTAATTAGTTTTTATTACCTATTTGTACTTAAATTGTATAAGGTCTTTCTCATATTATTTGGGAATATTCTGTGATATGTCTTTTCATTTAGCTATTAAACTTTTTGGCAGGGTTAGGGAGTTGGGGTGACAGAGAGAAACTAAGCAAGAAAAGGGAAAGTTGATTATTTGCCTACTTAAGGCCAACTAATTCATTTCACGTCATTTTAAACATTATATCTTTAGAGACATCTTTTTCCTCCTCTCCCTTTTGTTGGCTGAGATACAATATACATACAGTAAAACACAAAAATATTAAGTACATTTTTTTTTTTTCTTTTTTGGCGGTACGCGGGCCTCTCACTGTTGTGGCCTCTCCCGTTGCGGAGCACAGGCTCCGGATGTGCAGGCTCAGCGGCCATGGCTCACGGGCCCAGCCACTCCGCGGCATGTGGGATCTTCCCGGACCGGGGCATGAACCTGTGTCCCCTGCATCGGCAGGCGGACTCTCAACCACTGCGCCACCAGGGAAGCCCAGTACATTTTTAGATAAGCTCACATCGTGTAGCCACCACCTGGATCAAGATATAGCACATGTGCAGCGTCCAGAAGGTCCACTTGTGCCCCCTCCCAGTCCATACCGTCTCTCAGAAGAAGGCACTACTCTGACATCATCACCATAGTTTAGTTTTGCCATTATAAGGAATTCTTTGATGATATCTCATTTCAAAGATTAATAAAAAAACTTTCAATGCAAGTAGACCTTTTATCATTCTAAAATTAATTGGAGTATGTTAATAGATATCCCAATAAAGTTTTTTTTAAAAACCTAAACAGGGGCTTCCCTGGTGGAGAAGTGGTTGAGAGTCCGCCTGCCGATGCAGGGGACACGGGTTCGTGTCCCGGTCTGGGAAGATCCCACATGCTGCGGAGCGGCTGGGCCCGTGAGCCATGGCCGCTGAGCCTGCGCGTCCGGAGCCTGTGCTCCACAACGGGAGAGGCCACAACAGTGAGAGGCCCGCGTACCGCAAAAAAAAACCTAAACACATATATCCTGCTAACAAGTGGAAATTATGGAATGGCAAAGTTTTCATATGATATGCCAAGATGAATATTTCTAAATCCAAACCTTCTAAAGAACTTACCTGTGAACAATACACAATATCAGAATAATGTGTTACACACAAATCTAACCTTAAGATAATAATTGCTATCTGTTATTCCTATGACTCTTTTTCTAATTGAATTCAAATTTCCCTTGCTACCTTACATTGTTCTGTTATGAATGAGATGTGATTTTTCTTTCACAGCTATAAAAAAATAACAAAGCAAATAATTGACTAAACCAAAGCTAAAACCAAATAAAAGTACTATAACATATTCAAGAAAACACTGGTTTTCAAACACAAATATATTACTCCCAGAAGTCCAGAAATCGGTAAGAACTAAGGTTTCCCTACCAATTATTAGAAATCTTGCATACACAGCTAAATCTCCATTTAGAAAATGTGTGTTTCCTGTTTGTTTCTTTCTTATCACTATGGGGCCAATTTCCACGGATAATGTGTTTGGGGAAGAGAAGATACATATGTTGAGAGGAAGTATTAGGTCGTAATATTTCAGTTTGTTGTTGTCCACTTTTAAAAATAGGACTTTATGCTATTTGTCTCTTTTTCTCATTTTAGAATAAGCTAGCAAACAAGTGGCTCAGAAGGCCAAGTCCAATGCAAAGAGATAGAGAGAGCGAGAGAGCAAAAGCAAGTAAATGAGCCAGTGCATTAACCAGAGGCCAAAACCTGGCAGGAAATAAGGGTTCTGGAAGAGTGCATATTTGCCTGATCCTGAGGACAAACCAAATGGAGAATAAAGGTAGCCGAGCATAAAAAGGACACTTGATCGCAAGGAGTTCAGTTGTAAAACATACCCATTGCTCTTTTATCTTACTGTTTATTTCGGGAAAGTGTATTTCTCTAAACTCTTCAAAATGGGTGGAATATAAGCACACTGTCTTTTTAACAACCTTAAAACGTAGACAAGCCTTGCACCGTGAGATTTTCCATCAAAAAATCAGCAATTGAAGGCGGTAGCTCTGAACCTGCTTCCTGGTCCAGAGCAGCCTAGGACCAGGGCGGAGGCAGAGGCAGGCCCGGGGTGGACGGGCCTCAGCCTGGGGATGTCAGCAATCCAGTGACTGCCCCTCGAGCAGGAAGACGATCGCTGTAAGACACTAGCACTCTTGAAGCTCTCCTTTAAGACAACTGTCTACTGGTTTTCACCATGTTTAAGCTAGGGAGTCAGGTAAGCAGAGAACACAATAAAAATAATCTACAGATCTGAATAACCTGTAAAAGGTAGAGCCACATAGAAAAATCTATGAAAAAGAGACATGCCTTGAGCCACAGGAAACATAACATCCTCAACAAGGTAATGATTCCTTATATGATAGCTATGGGGTCTTTGCCTTTTTATTATCTTTGCAAATATTGTTTTTATACATTTTATTTTATTTTTTAACATCTTTATTGGAGTGTAATTGCTTTACAATGTTGTGTCAGTTTCTGCTGTATAACAAAGTGAATCAGCTATATGTATACATATATCCCCATATCCCCTCCATCTTGTGTCTCCCTCCCACCCTCCCTATCCCACCCCTCTAGGTGGTCACAAAGCACCGAGCTGATCTCCCTGTGCTATGCGGTTGCTTCCCACTAGCTATCTATTTTACATTGGGTAGTGTATATATGTCCATGCCACTCTCTCACTTCGTCCCAGCTTACCCAGTTTTTATACATTTTAACTTTTAGCCAATCTACAGGAGCTTCCTTTTTACTGGTGTTACCCTCTAGACACTCCAGACATTTGTGGAAAATATCTATAAAGATCCATAAGGATCCTGGGAGGCATCATCTTTCCTCCTCCCCCAGCAAGGAGACAGCATTCTCTCCAGGCCTCCAAGAGGCAGTCCAGATGTGGGAGTTTGGAGGACAGCAATACAGACGCAGGGAGGAAGGGATTCTGAATTCTCCTAGAGCAGACATGGGAAATGACCCTCACATAATCTAATTTAAGTGGTGAGAATTAATTTTTGGAACAAGAAGAATAAATCGTATGTGAAATAATTTTTAATGGGCAGTTTTATTGCTTTGTGGAATGAATGCATTCCAATAAGTTTGACTCAAAAGAGGCTACAGTACACAGTGGGAAGTGCTTGGAATTTAAAGTTTCTAGTTTCTCCACTTCAGGGGTAAATAAATTAACCTCTCTGAGGCTCCACTGCTTCATTGCTTCACTTGTAGAATGGATATTCATATTTCTATCGTAAAGGAACGTTGTCAGGATAAAATGGGACATTATCCTTAACAGTGATGTATAAGTTGAAAAGCATTAAACAGCAGTTATTATTATTTCTAAAAAGCACACCCCTTCTTATTGTTTTCCCCGCTGTGTCACAGGCATCGGAGCTGTTCACCTGTCTCCTGGAGCACTCATCTGGCTTCCGGGTCTCCTTAGTCATGGCCAACTTTTACTTCTCCACACTCCCCGGGGAGCTCAGGAATTTATTCTGTTCGTGGTTTTCCCCTGAACTCCATAAGACAGAGCATGTAACTCGGCTCCTGCTGCTTCTCCTCGGCTCTGAGATTTGTAATATCTACTAAAGCGGGGTTGCGGGTCACATTTCCCTAAAACAGTCGTCTGTCTAAAATACTGTGTACTGACCAGTAATCTCCTTAACTCCCAGCCTGCAGATTGTACCTCATTTTATCATCTCTGTAAGTTCTTTCCTACTTTTGAATGTACTCAACATGAAAACCAGCTTCTAAGAAGAGAACTTCCCTTACTAGAATCGGAGAAAAGTTATACACAAAGAAGCAGAGGCAAAGTTGCAAAATCACCATCATCATCATCATCATCATCATAATCCAAATCCTGCAAAGACACCTGATCAACTGGCAGTTACAAATCAACTGAAAGTGAGAGTCAAAAACTCAGCTGTTAGGGCTTCCCTGGTGGCGCAGTGGTTGAGAGGCCGCCTGCTGATGCAGGGGACACGGGTTCGTGCCCCGGTCCGGGAAGATCCCACGTGCCGTGCAGCAGCTGGGCCCATGAGCCATGGCTGCTGGGCCTGCACATCCGGAGCCTGTGCTCCGCAACGGGAGAGGCCACAGCAGTGAGAGGCCCGCGTACCGCAAAAAAACCCACAAAAAAACAAAAAAACTGAGCTGTTAGATCTGGGAAGGAATTTAGAGAACATCTGCTCCACCTTCTTCAAATGGAAGAGAAGGAAACAGGCCCAGGGCTGGGCAGGATACTACTGACTGTCCTGAATTATACATTTTTTAACTCTGTGCTGTGACTCAGATGCAGCAAACTCTATTTGCTTGAAATTTCTCCTAACTGCAAGTATCAAATAAGAACAGGCCAAATATTTAATTTTTTAAGCCATCATGCCTATTCTTAACATACGATGGAAATGTTTGGAAAGAGGACGAAACTACCTGTGTGTGCTGTCTTACAATTCACAAGACACATCACATCATGATCTCATTTGATCTTCACACCCTTCAAAGTGGAGAGAAGAGCAGAGCAGGTATTATATCTACTTTCAAAAGGGGAAAATGGAGCTGCAAGATATTCTCAGGGTCAAGCAGGCAGTAAATGGAAGACTCAGGCTTAAATCCACATCTGACTGTAATGTTCATGCCCTCCATCTTTAGATTTCATTAAACAATTATTTTAATCACTATCCAATATTTTATAATAGAGCAGTTAGTAACAACACAGGTTTTAGAGGCCAGGAACCAAAGTCTGAATACAGCCTCTACCACTAGATTGGCTGCATAGCCTCTTTATTTTTTTTTATTTTTTATTTTTTTGCGGTACGCAGGCCTCTCACTGTTGTGGCCTCTCCCGTTGCGGAGCACAGGCTCCAGACGTGCAGGCCCAGCGGCCATGGCTCACGGGCCCAGCTGCTCCGCGGCATGTGGGACCCTCCCGGACCGGGGCACGAACCCGTGCCCCCTGCATTGGCAGGCGGACTCTCAACCACTGTGCCACCAGGGAAGCCCTGCATAGCCTCTTGGAGTTATGTAACCATTGCTTTACACCTTGGTTTACCCATCTACAAATGTAAATGATAATTTAGACCTCTCATCCAGATGTGAGAACTAAATAACATATGTAAAGTCCTTAGCACAATACCTAGCATGGACTAAGTCATGGATTGTAGCTTGTTATTATTCACTTTGCCTTCCTTATATACACTTAGTCTAAGCCTTCCATCAAAAAAATTAAACTAAATGCTTCTCTTTATATGGGTATAATACATGTAAGCATGAGCAATGTCTTCCATGTAAAGTCCTTAAAAAGATGATATTTTCAGGGATCAAATTTTACAGCCTTGCTACTCAAAATGCAGACCTAGGCATCAACACCATCAGCATCAACTGGCAGCTCATTAGAGACACACAATCTCAAGCCCCACCCCTGGCTGGATGAATCATATCTCCATTCGAGCAAGGATCCCAGGTGATTTGAATGCACATAAAAATTTGAGCACCACTGGTCTCCAGCACGGTGCTAGAGAGTTGAGTAGAGGTACAGGCACGAATACCAAGCAATTTCAAAGCAAAGGGCATGGATTTCGTTCAGCAACAGCTTCTGAAATCATTCCTCTTAAATATGGAAACTCCTCCATTGCTGGATACTCTTTATGGTGCTTGGTTTTATTAACTTATCATTGATTTATTATTCTCCCTTAACCCTATGGTTCCACCCTCCACCCAGGAGAATACGTTTATGTAGACTTAACAGATCAACACATTCTGGAAGCTCATGCCAATAAAAGTTAAACAAAGAAAAGACATGTTCTAAAAGCTTTTTTTTCCCTATCTCTCTTTTCTCCTTCCCTATCGCAATTCAACCCAAAAGGGTGGCAGGTACTGAGGGTAAGTGTGGAGGCTTCTAAAATTAAATCGGAAAAAGTATATTTATTATTGAGGTTGGAAGGGAAGATGACATTTTTAAAGGTTAAATTAGGTAAGTTAATTGGAAGCAGAACAAGTAAAAATCAATCCTCCTTGCTGAGCATAAATGGGCACTATTTTTCAGTTGCGTGATTTCGTATGTCCCTTTGTAGCTCTCCCTAAGGTAGACGATCCCTTTGTGTTTGACGGAGACGGGGAGTTCATTGTTTTTCTTTCAGTGCCAAGGCTATATGGCTCCATGGCCTAGCACAGCTCTAATGGTTAGAACAGACTAGAACAGAACAAAGAAGAGTTAACCCAGGCCAACCACCACACTGCAGCCAAAGGAATTCAATACTGGGGACTTTGGACTAAGCAACAAGGATTCTAAAGTAAGAAAAGGTAATTTCTCAGCCACAATGAGGACGTTGTAATTGTAAAGGGATTTAAAGATTTACAGGGTAGAATCATTCCTGGATTTAACTCGTGACTTCGGAGGCGTAATTATTGTGTTTGATACCTGGCTCCTCTGTTTCCTCTGTTTTCCAGGTGTGTGATTATGAGCAAGCTCTTCACTCTCTAAATTTCAGTTTCCTCTACTATGGAAATGGGACACTAATACCCACTAGAGTGATGTGAAGTTAAATTGAATTAGGATACATGTAAACCACCAGATTCTGTGCTACCATTCAGCAGAACCATAGTAACTTAACTCCCCTTCACTGCATGACATTATGTCTAGGCACAAATATTTGGTTATCACTAAACACATTGGAAGAAAAGGTTCTGCCTGTGGGTGCAGACTTAGGGGGATTGATAACACCTGATTTATGTGCACTGGGTTCCTAAGCCAGAGTGCAGCAATGAATCAGGAGAGCTTCCTTATCCTAACACCCTCTCGGGGAAAAATATGGCTCTACACCTCTGATAACGTCACCTGATAGGCTCATCTGATCAAAATACACAAAACGTCCTTTTTCTCTAGAAATTTTGCTGCAATAATTAGTTATCCTAAAATTACACAATTTCAATAAATGGTAATACAGAATAGAAAATTCTGCTACTACAATATAAAATTTCCCTCTGTTGGTTTCCCCAGCAATAACCAGAGAGAGTGTCAGAGACATGTACAGTTACACTAATGTAACGAAGGCATTTATGGTCCATGTGTTTGAGCTGTTAAACTTCCAATGTGAGGTGGATAAAACGCATAGGTTTTCTTTTTTTACTCCTGACCAAAGAGAGTCAAATTCCATTTGGCTAGTAGAAGCAAGCATGTTCATCTTTTTGTCTCAAACACACATGTGTGAAAACACACAGACACACAAACACATGCAATCCTGGAACAATTAGGTAGGTATCTACATATAAAAAAATAAATCTTAGTCCATACTTTACATTTGATATGAAATAGTAATTCAAAATATATCATACATCTAAATATAAATTGTAAAACAATAAAGCATTTAGAAGAAAACAGGAGAAAATCTTTGTGACACTGACTTAGGCAAAGATTTCGTAGATTTGACCCCAAAAGCATGAAACAAAAGAGAAAATATTAATAATGTGAACTTTATGAAAATTTTCATTTTTTTAAACATCTTTATTGGAGTATAATTGCTTTACATTGTTGTGTTAGTTGCTGCTGTATAACAAAGTGAATCAGCTATATGTATACATATATCTCCATATCCCCTCCCTCTTGTGTCTCCCTTCCACCCTCCCTATCTCACCCCTCTAGGTGGCCACAAAGCACCGAGCTGATCTCCCCTTGCGATGCAGCTGCTTCCCACTAGCTATCTATTTTACCTTTGCTAGTGTATTTATCTGGAGAGGGTGTGGAGAAAAGGGAACCCTCTTGCACTGTTGGTGGGAATGTAAACTGATACAGCCACTATGGAGAACAGTATGGAGGTTCCTTTAAAAAACTAAAAATAGAACAATCATATGATCCAGCAATCCCACTACCAGAAAATTTTTTGCTCTACAAAAACATTGAGACAGAAAAGCCTTGAACTAGGAGAAAATATTTGCAAATTACATATCTGACAAAAGACTTGTACCCAAAACATGTTAAACTTTCAAAACTCAAGAATAAAGAAACAAATTTAAAAACTGAGAATACCAAGTGCTAACAAAAATGGAATATACCTGGAACTCTAGTGAGAATGCAAATGGTGGAGACACTTTAGTAAATAGTTTGGCTGTTTCCTGTAAAGTTAAACATACACTCACAGTTATTCTCCTAAGAGAAACATAACTTCTATTCACATACAATGAGATCCCACTTGTGTAACATTCTAGAAAAGGCAAAATTTAGGGATAAAGAACAGACCAGTGGTTTCCAGGGTTGATGGCAAAGAGGAGGAAATGACTACAGAACTATGGCACAGTGAAATTGGGGAGCTAATGAAACTGTCCTTTATTTTGTTTGTGGTAGTATCAATAAATAGGTGACTTCATGCATTTGCCAAAAGTCACAGAACTGTGTACTGTACTGCAAAGAGTAAATTTTATCATGTGTAATTTAAAAAATGATTTTAACAGGGCTTCCCTGGTGGCGCAGTGGTTGAGAGTCCGCCTGCCGATGCAGGGGACACGGGTTCGTGCCCCGGTCCGGGAAGATCCCACATGCCGTGGAGCGGCTGGGCCCGTGAGCCATGGCCGCTGAGCCTGTGCGTCCGGAGCCTGTGCTCCGCAACGGGAGAGGCCACAACAGTGAGAGGCCCGCGTACCACAAAAAAAAAAAAAAAAAAAAAATGATTTTAACAAACGTGAATACTGAAGAGGAAGAAACAAAATTGCTGTCTTTACAAGTTATACAATCATATACATAAAATACCCAAAAGGATCTCCAAAATTTATAAGAAATAATAAGAGAATTTAGCAAGTTGGATAAACAGAAGATCCATATAGAAAAATCAATTGCATTTCTCTACACCAAAAGATGTTACTGCTAGATAATGTAAATTTTAAAAAAGACTTACATGGAGAAAATTAGTTTAGGAAAAGGTATTAAATATGGAAAAATAAATATAAATAAATGGAGAAATCCACTTGTTTGTGACAAGTGTGATGGTCAGTTTTATATACCAAAATGACTAGTCTGCAATCCTCAGTTATCCAGTCTAACACTAATCTAGGTGCTGCTGTGAAGGTATTTTGCAAAGTCTGTAATCAGTTAACTTAAGTAAGGGAGATTATTCAAAATAATCTGGATGGACCTGATTCTATCAGTTGGAAGGACTTAGAACAAAGCTGAGACTTTCCTGAAGAAGAAGAAATTCCATCAGCGGACAGCAGCTTTACTGTGTCCAAGAATGCCTGCCTGCCCTTCCTCATGGCCTGCCTTAGAGATTTGGACTTGCCTAGCGCCAGCCCCACAATGGTATAAGTCTATTCCTTGCAATAAATCTCTCAATAAATATTTCTTGCTGGTTCTGTTTCTGTGACTGAACGATGACTGGTACAAAGAAGGCTGAATTTTATAAAGCATCAATTTTCCCCCAAATTATTTTTGAATTGAGTACAGTTTTAATCAAATTCCAACTATTTTTCAAGTTACTTGAAAAACTCTTCCTAAAAACTTTACAGATGAAAGCTCAAGAATTGCCAGGAAACTCCCGAGGATTAAGCACAAAATGGGAGCTCTGCCTTACTAGATATCAGCACTTATTATAAAGTACGATGACAACAATGTGGTACTGGAATAGGAAATTTCAAAAGAAAATTTGACCCAGTGGAACAGAAGAAACAGCCCGGAAATAGACTCCTAGATGCATGCAGATATAATTTATGAAGTGGCATTGCAGAGCACTATGGAAAAGAATCAGCTACTTCACAGAACCATTTCAGTGAATCTGAGAAATAGGACACAGTGAAAATGGTAAGTCAAAGACAAATGTATATAGTATTATATAATATTTATAAAACTCAGAACAAGAAAACTAAATAATATCTTGTTTAGGGGTATATACATATGCAGAAAAACTTATTTTAAATATTACCTCTGGGAGGGAAGTAAGGGAGAAGGAATAGGAAGACAGCAGAAAGATATATTCAATGGCATTGATAATGCTCTTCTTCAAAAGTTAGGTGCTGGGAGATGCAAGAGGGAAGAGATATGGGAACATATGTATATGTATAACTGATTCACTTTGTTATAAAGCAGAAACTAACACACCATTGTAAAGCAATTATACCCCAATAAAGATGTTAAAAAAAAAAAAGTTAGGTGCTGATAGGGAGATATCCAAAATGTTTACCAAATAGTAGTATATAATACCAAATCACATCCCCAAGATATTATTTCATTTTCACTCGTGTCCTATTTCTAAGATTCACTGAGATGGTCCTGTGAAGTAGCTGGTATTAAAAATAGAACTACCATGGGCTTGCCTGGTGGCGCAGTGGTTTAGAGTCCGCATGCCGATGCAGGGGACACGGGTTCGCGCCCCGGTCCGGGAAGATCCCACATGCCGCGGAGCGGCTGGACCCGTGAGCCATGGCCGCTGAGCCTACGCGTCCGGAGCCCGTGCTCCGCAACGGGAGATGCCACAACAGTGAGAGGCCTGTGTATCACAAAAAAAAAAAAAAAAAAAAAAAATAGAACTACCATATGATCCAGCAATTCCTCTTTTGGGTATCTATCCCAAGGAAATGAAAACAGAATATTGAAGAGATATCTGCACTCCCACGTTCACTGCAGCATTATTCACAATAGCCAAGATATGGAAACAACCTGTGTCCATCAACGGATGAATGAGTAAAGAAAATGTGGTACATATATACATATATAATGGAATCTTATTCAGCCATGTGAAAGAAGGAAATCCTGCCATTTGAGATAACATAGATAGACCTTGTGAGCATTATGTTAAGTGAAATAAGTCAGAGAGAGAAAAATAAATACTGTATGATATCACTTGTACGTGGAATCTAGAAAAGCTGAACTGTAGAAACAAAGTTGAGTGGTAGTTGCCAGGAGCTGGGGGTGAGGGGTTGGGGGAGGTGAGACATTGGGGAGACGTTGGTCAAAGAATATTAACTTCCAGTTAGAAGATGAAGAAGTTCTGGGGATCTAATGCACAGTATTGTGATTATAGTTAATAATATTGTATTATATACTTGAAAGTTGCTAGAAGAGTAGATCTTAGATGTTTTCACCACAAAAAAAGAAATGGTCATTATGTGACATGATGGTGGTGTTAGCTAACCTTACAGTGGCAATCATATTGCAATATATGTGTATCAAATTAGCATGTTGTATACCCTAAACTTACACACTTTTTTTTAACATCTTTATTGGAGTATAATTGCTTGACATTGTTGTGTTAGTTTCTGCTGTATAACAGTGAATCAGCTATACGTATACATATATCCCCTTATCTCCTCCCTCTTGTGTCTCCCTTCCTCCCACCCTCCCTACCCCACCCCTCTAGGTGGTCACAAAGCACCGAGCTGATCTCCCTGTGCCATGCGACTGCTTCCCACTAGCTATCTATTTTACATTGGGTAGTGTATATATATGTCCATGCCACTCTCTCACTTCGTCCCAGCTTACCCTTCCCCCTCCCTGTGTCCTCAAGTCCATTCTCTACGTCTGTGTCTTTATTCCTGTCCTGCCCGTAGCTTCTTCAGAACCATCCTTTTTTTTTTTTTTTGATTCCATATATATGTGTCAGCATACGGTATTTGTTTTTCTCTTTCTGACTTACATCACTCTTATGACAGACTCTAGGTCCATCCACCTCACTACAAATAACTCAATTTCATTTCTTTTTATGGCTGAATAATATTCCATTGTATATATGTGCCACATCTTCTTTATTCATTCATCTGTCGATGGACACATAGGTTGCTTCCATGTCGTGGCTATTGTAAATAGAAACTTATACAATTTTATGTCAATTATATCTCAGCAAAGCTGGAAAAAAATTATAAATAGATAAATGAATTAGTAAATCCTCAGAGGGAAACTTTAAAAATCATTACAATACAACCTTAGAGTGGATTCTAAATACATCAAAAAATTATTTTTATCCACTGCCAGAAGACTTTAGTCATCATTGTTTGCCAACTTCCCGTAGCAGTGAAAAATTTCTTCTCCTAAAATAAGTAAATAGAAATAATCTCCTATGTGATTCCATATAGTTTATTAAAATTTCAAACTTTAATATCGTTGGAGCTCCAGGAATCTATGATTGATAATGCAGTCAAACAAGAAAAAAATAAATGTAATATATTAATTCCCAAAATTGCAGGAATGGATCAAACATACTACTAAATGGGTGTTTCCATAGAACCTGTCACAGTTTTGAATAAAAATGACCTTCTGTAACTAATATCTCCATCCTCTCCGTAGCCCCCATGACCTACATGAAAAGGAGCAAGAATAATCCAGTCAGATTATAACCACGCCTCCCTTTTCATTACTGTATTCCTAGCACATTTAATAGTGATTTATTTATAGTAAGTCCACAATAAGTATTTTACATTAATAAGCAAATAGAAGAATGCATGAAAGAATGTCTCTACAACAGCTCTTCGCAAATAAAAATACTAAATTTAGTAGGACAGTCACAAGGTTAGCAGAGAGCTGACATGAAAATCAATCTCTATTTTAATTTCCTTTGTTGTTCCTTACTAGCTCTCCTACATGGGTCAGACAGCACACTCATCTTTAATTCTGCTACAGAATAGATCAAAGACCAAGCCTAAATGAGGGAGATAGACAATAAGCGCTGAGTTCGTACCATATGCAAAATCGCTGCGACTACCATCCATGGGTTACAAAAGAAACAGAACCTCTAGAATTGCCTCTGATGGCCAGACCTTCCAGAATGTCACAATTTCACAACTTTACTAAAAATCAGTTCTATTCTTTGAACTCTAAAATGCATTTTGTTAAACCCATAATGTCTAATATAATTTTTGAGATGTTCAAATTCACAAAAATATACTCCCCTTTTCCAACTATACCCATACACCTTAGTGGAATTTAATGGATATTCACAAAAGAAGTCAAAATGCCTAGTACATAATGATATCTTAAAGGCAAAATTTTAACTTAAAACATATCAACCTTACTCAAAAGAGATTAAAAATCATCCTTTAGGATACTGGTGGTTATACTTAGTTGATGAAAAGGGCAAAGATCCCACAAGATGTGGAACATTCATAGAGAACAAACACTCATAGTTTCGAAAGGTAAAAATAATGCAAAAGACAGGAAGCAAAGTAGATAGAAGGAAGAAGAAAATATAGGCATTGCAAAGAAGAATTATTATAGGGTGGTCTTGAAACTGTCAGGGAAAAAGAATGGTTAGAAAAATGTTCTGAAACTGAATCTAATTCATATACATATAATACCAATGAGTTAAATGTATATAACATTTTAAATTTCAAAAGCTTTTTCATGTATATTATGTTATCCTTATAGCACCTCTTTTCTGTTCTTACTGTACAGAGAAGAAATTTGAAGTACTAGAAATGTAGCCGAGATCTCCCAGAAAACTAAAGAAAGTGTCAGGAGCATAGCCCAAATATTTAGCCTGATATTTCTCCCACTGTAGACCATTCTGACTCTTTAGAAAGAGAACTCTTAGAAAGAGAACATTTAGAAAGAAACTCAAAGAATAAAAATAATACCAATCAATTCAAAACACCAAAAGAGTAATTTAATCAGTAATTTTTACATGACACCATCTCATCTATTTAATGGGTTTTGCTTTTTACTGAAAAAAATTATGACTATTATAGCACCTACCAAGAATACAAGGCAGCCAAGTGATTTAGTCAACTGAAACAAATTAAATAAAAAATAGCATTTCTTACATTGTTCAGTATTAAAAGATTTCAAACTACTTAATCTCATTAAAAAGAAAACAATATCTTGTGGACATTTAAAAATATGACTACTCTGATCTCTTAAAATTTTTTAATACTTTTAAAATTATTCCTGCATCCATTCACTCTGTGTCTTTTCACAACAATCTTTCATTTTCATCCCTTTTAATACAGCATACTTAATGCCCTGGGTGCCCTAAAGTATCAGTTAAGGTATGGGGTGTGTGGTGGGGAGAACCGTTCTCTCCCTATGTATATAAAATTAAAGTTGTTCCTTAGTCACTTTAAAAGAAAGAAGGCAGAAGCCTGTTTTATTCTTTTTTTTTAAAATTCAACCAAGGAAAAGAATTCTACAAATGAAGAAGAAACAAGAAAGGTCATTCTGATGATATAACAGATGGACAGGCTCAAGAGGGAATGAGTCCAAAATAATGTTTGACATTACTAATATAAATAGAAATTGAACCCACTCAAAAACCTTAAAAGATAGTCCATTATGTCTCTTAGCCTTGATTTGAATTATAAAAAAATAACATTAAAATTGTAAGTGCAGACACTGATAAGTGACATTTAATTTTGCATATTCTTTTATACTTTCAAGGTTTCCACAGTCATGAGAACAACTCAGTTCAGCTGCAGGTAGGTGCCCATGGAGCCACTGGACCAGAAGAGGCCACTCAGCATTTCATCCCTGGGCATTTATGAATGATTTGGACCTCCTCCTTTTTCAGTGTTGGGTGGGGGAGCTTATTAATCATTTTTCTGAAGCATTAATGGGCAGACAAGCATACTGCCAGCTGGTAAAAAGTAGCAGCTGCAGCAGAATGTAGACCCCCTTGACAGCATTATGGAACACAGTCAGGGCTGGGAGCCATACAGGAAAGAACATACCTTTGGTGGATTTGTCAATTAGTCGGGTTAAAAGGTCAACGTGTATCAATGAAGAAAATCTAAAACTCATTTTTCTTTGCTCTGATGACAGCCTTCAGACCGATTAGGATTATCACTAAAAACATAGGAACTTTTCACTCCTGAGCAATCTCAGTGGATCAAATTCATGAACACCTATGATGAGCAATTGCTTGCATATTTCATCCGAATCTTTTCCCAAGGTTTGGAACCATGAAATCTCACTTTTGTTCAAAAATTATCAAAGAAGCCTTAAAAAACAAGATCAAAGTTGTCTTTTCATTTTATACAAGAAAGCCCAGCAGGATTTAGCACAAAGAACACCAGCCTAGATCAGGATATTTGGCTTTTAGTCCTCATCCTAGAACTAACAAGGGGGGTGATCGTCACCGTTGCCAACTAACTTAATTCTTTAAGACTAATATGTAAAATGAGAGGCTGACTCATGGTATTTAAGGTTATTTCCAATTCTGAAATACCGAGGCCAGGATTTGCTTCCTTTAAACTTCAACATCGCTAAACATTCCTATTTGTTAATGGTACAATGTGTTTATCTCCAAAGAAACAAATATGAAGTTTTCAGAATTAAGAACTGTATCTATATCAGGTTGAAACCAACACACTCCTGCCATCCCTCTTTGCTCCTTTGCCTTTACTCATTATCTCCCCACCTGTATCTCTTGCCAAAACGTTCTCGTCTCTCTGCCCTTTCTAAATCTTGCTCATTTTGCAAACTCAAGCAAATCTTCATCTTCCCAGGAAGCCCCCTCCTGCAAATCACACAGATATCCCTTCTCTTCAATTCAGCTGTTCTTATCATCAATAACACACAGCTATATTTTGCTATTTTAACTATCTATGCCTACTGTATTGGCCTTCCATGACTATATTGCAAATTCCTTCTACAGCAGAAACTGCTAAGACTTTTCTGGATCCCATACAATACCTGGCAAAGTACCAGTGTGTTAGGCTTCCATAAATGTGCTATTGACTAATGAGTAGTTCAGTGTATGAATGTCAGAAACAATTACCATACATTTACCTCATAAAAACTTTACATCACTTAACAATTCCAATTCACTTTACCCTTTTCCAACCTTAAACAAAGAAATTCTTTTAAAAACTTAATCTACTTTGCATAACTTTAAAAGCACAAGAAACAAGGTGTAGAATAATATCCCAATAACTGACTAACGTTGAGAAAGATTTTTTTCTGGCCCATCCTTTTCACACCTGTTCTTAACATAACCTAGGAATATGCTGCCAATTATTTTTCTGACAACAGCTCCACAATGACTATAACTTGTACTTGTATTCACATATCTATTTAATCATTTTACTTAATAATCAGGTCAATCCAAAAGGAGTCAAACACATTTATATTCAATACATCTCGACATATTTTTTGTTGGGCATCCTGTATTTTTATTGTGTTTTTGTTTTCTTGCATCTATTACCTTCTACTTGTATTAAGCAAATATCATTCAGTCTTTGTATGGACATTTTTCCATCTCAACATCGTTTGAAGTGCTATTTCTTTCTTTCCATTTCTTTCTTTCTTTCTTTCTTTTTTTCTTTCTTTCTTTCTTTTTTCTTTCTTTCTTTCTTTTTCTTTCTTACTTTCTTTCTTCCTTTCTTTCTTTCTTAACAAATCTTAGCTTTACAAATAATCTAGTAGCTTGTTATCATTCACTTCATAACTGATAACTTGAAATGGTGGTTAAAATCTCTGCAACTGGCTTCAAGGACATTTACATATGAATATAACCAAATCTCAACTTCACTTGCAGACAGTTTCAAGTTAAATTTCTTCTCCATGTAAGAATCTCATTGTCATCCTTTTTTTATTTTGGAACATTCTTCTCCAAAAGGAGGGAAAAGCCTACTATCTTATATTTGTGATATATTTTCAAAATTTTTGCATAACAACTTATCTGTATTTCCCATTTAAATAGAATTTATTGTCTGAATAATGTGAAAATACCAGTTTAGTGAATTCAAAACTATCCCTCTAACTAGTAATTTATTTATTACAATCTGGCCAAGAAGAAGTATGTCTGTTTTGTGTTTACATATATGGTCAAAGCCTAAACTGTCTTTTTTCCCTTTCTTATTCTATTTTTCCATTTTTAATAATTACATAAGAAATAGAAGCTTTTTTTCCTAAAGGGAATGGACTTAGTGAAGTTATTTGCTTTACCACAATTAGGGTTCCCCATTTAAGGCTGTACCCACTTTTACATTGTTTGTACATTCACTTCTCCTATTCTCAGTCTTAGTTATTATGATTTTATTTTCAAGCAAGTGGAAGAGATTCAAGTAGTATTCATAGTTTACATTCACAACAAGGTCTCCAAATTGCACCTGCATATCCTATAATGTATATCCACTCACACTTTTCTTGCAAGAAAACTAAAGTCATCTACATACAATTTCTCTGCTTCCAGCTGAGGACATTTTTCCACCTAATGGCAAAAAAATTCATTTCACCACACTTAATTTTGAAATTCATTTCAAAAATCCACTGAAAGCAATGTATAAGACCGGACACAGGTATAACTATGGGAAAACAAATCTTTTGCCAAAAAACTGCTTACAAAGTAGCAGGGACATGTTTCCATTCAATAGTTATTCATTTAACAGATATGCTATGAAATGTAAACTAATTATTCCAGACTTTTCCTAATGTTTTGAAGGATTTAAAAATATTGTGTATATTATACTTAAATATAGTTCACTTCCTGCTAATTCCTCTATTTTAGATTTCACAGACTGAGGCACTCCCTAAAAATGTCTTCAGGAGGGTAAATTCAGTCAGTCCACAGAAACAGCAGCATTTAGAAAAGCCTACAATGCAACTGGCAACTTTCTGACTGTCCAATGTTCTGATTATAGACTTAGATATGAATCAAATTCAGCATTGACCTAGAAAAGACTACAAAAAGTATAATAAGTTACTGCATATACACTGCTCGAGTGACTGGCATAGGGCAGCTCTCATGTCTATTTCTTCAGAAGAATTGATAGTTTGCATGTATTCTACCTACATTAAAATTAGAGCAATATCATTTTTGACTAGTTATGCAAAATATACATTTTAAAAGGGAAGAAATAAATAGGAAAAATAAGCAGAAACATAACTTCTTTCCCTGCGTGCCTTTTAAAGAACCTTGAACTAGACCATCTGTAGGTACTTCACAATGAAACTCTACAGGCAGCCACTGAGCCTCTTCTCCATAAGTATAAAATGAGAAACTTGGAGAGCTATTGAACACTGCATTTTCTCAGTGGAACAGCACACACGCATTTAGCATGAGGTGTTCTGCCACTGAGAAACACTGGGGAAATTCAGAGTGTTCAATGGCTTCAAATTTGCACCCACAGCGCCATGGCATGCAAGCTGCTGTGCTCAACTCGGTGTGTTCCATAAAACAAAGGAAAGCACTTTTACAAACCAGCAACATGATTATGACTGGAGCTGAGCTGCTTCATTCTCGTATATGCAAAAAAGAACAAGCACAAACCATCACTTTGAGATGCCTCTCTACGTACTGTCTATTCTTTGCTCTGAGTCTCCAAAACTAGAGGGAGAAACACAGAAAACTTCCCAAATAATGTTAGTTGTCAGTATGTCTGCCTTCATGGTGGTTGTTTTATAGCACTGAATATGTCTGATGGCAGTTGTATTAAACATTCCCTTTATTTCAGGTTACCATTTATTTTACCTGTTTATTTTAGCAAGAGCAAGTTCAGGTCTAAACAACAGCATGCCCAGTGTTTTGGCTCTATATTATTTACGAACAAACATGCAAACCTGCTGGCTATGGCTTGACATTCTGTGTACATGTAACTGTGGCTCATGATAGCTACCATACCTCTTACATGATCTTATATTTGCACTGGTCTCAGACTTTAAACACCAGGAGGGAAAAACCCAAGAAGCAGAGAGAGAAACACAATACAAGAAAGACAATTTGGAAGTCATCTTGTTCCATATTCACCACGGGAGTTAACTGTAAACAAACATTTTTCTGAAGGGTGCCTTCAGTAGGTTTGTGACTACACCGATGAATTACACAGCAGAGTATTTTGCAAGCGTTGTTTAGAAATAACCATTCAGCATAGCACGTGTAATCACTAGCACATCATCTGACACTTATAAGGATGTATTGCTGGGATTCCCTGGTGTAGCAGTGGATAAGAATCCGCCTGCCAGTGCAGGGGACATGGGTTCGAGCCCTGGTCCGGGAAGATCCCACATGCCATGGAGCAACTAAGCCTGTGTGCCACAACTACTGAAGACTGCACGCCTAGAGCCCATGCTCTGCAACAAGAGAAGCCACCGCAATGAGAAGCCCGCGCACAGCAAGAAAGAGTAGACCGGGCTCGCCACAACCAGAGAAAGTCTGCACACAGCAACAAAGACCCAATGCAGCCATAAATAAAAATAAATAAATAAATACTAAAAAAATAGAAAAGAATGTATTGCTGCAACATTCCTCTAGGTAGCAAATGTTCTCAAAAACGTTTCACATGGAAACCCAGCTATTCCTCTACTAAAAAAGAAAACAATTCTAAATGAAAGGGAAAAGTCAAAGGTCACTGTAACCTCAGTTCACTCAATATATGTAGTTAATATACCTCTGCCTTGCTTGCACAACTCTCTGTTTTCTGTGGTGCCTGAACTTTTTGCTCTGATATCTCCATTGCCCCTTATTATATAGTGTGTGTTTATGCTCGCACATATTACAATAGCAAAACCTGAAATTATATAATCCATATGATTTCTATAGTCCATTTCTTAGCACCATTTGAATAACAGTCCAAATATGGAGAGCTTTGTGTGTATGTTTGTGTTTCTGTATTTGGGTCTACACAAGATTCCCATGGCTTCACTGATCAAGCATGTCGTTTATGGGTCTGAGAACAGAATATCAAGATCACAGATACGCACTCCGAGTAAGCCACATAGCTTGGAGCTGTTTCATGGCCACATGCTCTAGCCTTAAGCCCAGTTAGCTGTATGATAAATACTGATTACTGATCAGATGATGTAAAACAAAGACTGCAAATATACAAACTGATCTCAGTAGTTGAAGAAGTATATGTTCTATCAATGGTGTGTTAAAATGGCAAAAGGGCAAAAAGAGTAAAACTAATGCTTGCTATAATATTGGATAATATCTGCAATTTTTTAGCTCTAAATGCCTTGTTTTGTAGCACTAAAAACTAACCATAAATTAGTGAGATACCCATCATAGGAAGCATTCAAGTCTTAGCCCAAATCACTGTTGTTAAGGCTATTTTGCCTAGGTAGTGAGTAAAACTATGTTACTGCTATGGTGTTGTCACTTGCTTAGAGTCTAAGGTTCCAGTGATTTTGTGTTTTATATATATATATTTACATATTGATCAAATATTCATTTTTACAGGGCATCAATGTGATCCGGAAAAGTATAATATGTGCTGCAAGTTATTTATTGTACTTCAAGGACATTTTTGGGAGAACCAAAGAAAGAATATTAAAAAAGAACTAGAGAATAAATCACTGTTTTATTTAGCTTTATTTACTTTTAAAAATCGGACTCATATACATTCCTGCTATCTCAGAGTTGTTCATCCCAATCTGTTTGGTCTCACTTTTCTTTTTGTATCTTGGGAGTCAGAACTACAAGCTTCAGAAGTCAGTTCAATGGTTATCTGCAATTTCTCTTTGTAGTGCCCTTTGAGGTCAAATCCATTACAGCATACGTTCAGACTAACTTTGCACACTTAACTCCACTGGGCTTTCAGTGACATACTCAGCACTTCACCTGAGAATCTGTTATCCATGGATACAGGAGATGTTAAAAATGATACATACAAAAAAGAGAGAGAGAGAGAGAAAGAAAGAAAAAAATGTGGTTCATGCCTGTATAGTACATTATGGCTGACTAATTTACAACTCCTAAAATCATTGAATAAAGATCATGCCACCTTTTTTAAAGTTTAACATCTTTTTTACCACTAAATGGTGCTATTCTGTTTCCAAGTCACCTGGGCTCCACTCAGAGAAGCATGAAGTGTTGCCTCCATGGACTTCCTGGAAAGCACAGAAATATAATCTTGTTATTGCATAATTTGCCACGCAATAAGGGAAAGTGTGGCAGGAGATAAAGTTAGCCAAACATTGGCAACTGATTTAGAAATAGAAAACTAAGCAATTTTCTTCTCACATAAGGAATACAATACATTGAGCACTGTGCCTATGCCTCACAAGTTCCACTGAGTTGGGTTCTTCTTGGAGGATTTCTTCTTATTTTAAGAATACAAACTGATATGATTTTCTGAACTGACTCGTGATTAAGGCAGAGGGGCCCAGGATATGATAAATACAAATAGATGGAGGAGGTGAGGAGAAGGGAGATCTAGTTGATATGTTTTGTCCTTGCTTTCTCTCCTAGATCCTATGCAGAGAGTTTTTAAATATCCAGCTCTTAACTTCAGAGAAATAAAACTCTGAAAGCAGAAAAGAAGCTGCTTCTGTTCCTCCAAAAATTAAGTTCCTCCTCTCTTTATTAATTTCTTCATTACAAGTTCAGAATTTTAATGTCTCCTTTGACCTCATATGTTCTCACCACCCTTTGCCCCACACTCCGTCCCAAAATATGCTCCCCTGACCTTGTTTCTTTCTTTCTGTTTCTAGCATTTATTTCTTCCTTTCGAACCACTCTAGCACAGGCCCTTATCACCTAATAGTTGACTTCCAAAGTCCTCTAAGGTCGTTCCACTACTTACCAGATGTTTAGGTCAACACCTATGAATATTCTGAGAATTTAACCTATTTGCAGGCTAACAAGTTAGCCTGCCCCAGTTTCATAGATGTTGGAAGAAAACACAAAACTTCTGGGTCAGAGACAAGTAAATTAAATAAATAATTAATAAATGTAATTAAAAATAAATAAGTTTATTTAACTGAAAGCAAATAAATTACTCAGAGCAACAGCTAACTAAGTAGCCAAGTGCTATTAACACTCTGCTTCCCCAAGCCTCTGTTCCCACAGGGCAATGTGAAAGGATCAACTACTCCTGCACATACATTCCAGGACAGAAACTCTGAGCCTAAGGAACCCAAATCTTTTATCACGGACAATAAACATGCTCAATTTTTGCCCCAGAGGGAGACATTTATTTTTATTGCACCAGACAATATGTGAACCTGCTCTCTGCTCCAGGAGACACTAGATCTAGCTTTCAGAGCTGTAAGCTATGCAAACATCCATGAAAGGTTAGTCCAGAACAGAGGCAGCCAGTGGCCCTGCACTAAAGCTGTACAGAGATGCAAGGGATGCAAGAGGTCCATGGCAAATTGTCTCCCAACACTTTAGCCTGGGGCACGCTAATTATGTTCTCTAAATTTACATTGCTTCATCTGTAAAAGGTAACCAACACTACCTACTTCATTGGGCCTTTATGAAGATTAAATTTTAAAATGTACATTAAAAGTGTTTTAGCTCATTGCCTGATTCAATATGCAGTAAACAAACTTACTTAATTAATTATGGCTATATTATTCAAGGTCTGTCCCTTTCTACCCAGTTTGGGCTGAGCAACATCAAAACTTACTTCTCATTTACTTCTATAGAATACATGTGTGTTTGGTCAGAATGGTCTGTTCACTTCCTACTACAGAGAACAGGTGCATTTCCTACTCTACAGCTTTGCACATCTTCCCCCTGTCTGAAATCCCTCCCCATTTCTCACCATAGTCCCAACCATCTTTCATGGCCAGCTGAATCTCTGCCAATTCTTCAAAATTCCCCAAGTCATTGCAGGTCCCAGAGAACTTCTAGCAACTCACTAAATTCACAAATACTCCTCAGTAAGTGCCAAATTCCTTTCACTTTATTATATTTACCCACTGATGGATTTAATTTCTCCCAGCTGGTCTCTCATTTGGCTTCTTTTTAACATTTCTGCATGGGCTTTCTTGCTTCCCAAGTAAAAGTCAATTATGTGTACAAAATAATGTGATAATATAGTACCATGATACAATTGTCAGCAAGAACCCTTTTTTCCCCCAAGGTGATTAAGGGAAGCTTTATATTTTTTAACTTACCAAGTAAGTTTTATACATTCCATTCTCTCAATAGTCCTTCTAATTTTTTAATCCTGAAAATAACCATTCCATGTAGAAAAAGGATGTGTGCTTTATAACTTTAACTCCCTGAGCAAAACCATAGTTAAGTAGAAACTGGAAGTTAATATACTCTTTCTGGGAAAGTGGCCTAAGTTGAAGTGAATTGAGAGTTCAGTGCAGGTGTCTACCTGTCACCAGAAATGGCCATCGTCCCTGATGTTCTGGGCTACCAAACCTTAGTAAAGGGAACAGGATGAATTAAGCTGTTATTTGAAATGGCACGAGTCACTGCAACAGGCAATCCCACAGAGAATACAGCTTTGATCCTAGGGTAAGTTTCTAGGGAAACTTGTGCCTCAGCTCCAGAGCAGTTTGCTCGTCACTCTGGCCACTTCCAAGAGAACTAAGTATAATTCCACCTCGGGGCAGGGCAGGCAGCACGGCTGCAAGAGAGAGCCGGGGGCGGCAGCTGCATGTCTGCACAGGGCTGTGTGCGAGCTCTTGATCGACATTTCAGAAGGAAACCCAATCTTGATCTGAGCCCACTTCCAAGCTTTAAAGAAAAAGTACTTTTTCATACTACAATATAACACATACTATCAACATATTAACTAACACAGTTAGGAGCCTGATGCTTCCAGGAATGTAAGGGAAACTTCCACAGAGCAGCACTGCCCAATAGAAGGCTCTGTGATGATGGCAATGTTCCATATCCAATATGGCAGCCGCTAGCCACACATGGCTATTGTGCACGTGAAGGAGGACTAGTGCACCTCAAAAATAAATCCTTTTATTTACCTTTAATTAAGTAGCCACATGTGACTAGTGGCTTGTGTATAGGATGGCATAGCTCTAGAACCTACCACACAGCTGCCCTTACTTTCATGAACATTGTCTCTTTTAGCCCTCACACTAACGCTGTGAGATAGGTGGTATCATGTTTCTTTTTATAGATGAGGAAATAGAGACTGAGCTGTTTCCAATAACTAGCACAACATCGTACACTGATAAGTAGCAGAGCCAGAATTTAGTCATATTTTTCTGACTACAAAGTTTAATAAGTACATTGTTCTCTGTTTTTCATTTGTACCACCTTGATTTTTCAGAATCAAGTGTAAATTCCCTAACTTGGCAGAAAAGTACTTTACAATCTGATTCCAGTGTTTGCCTTCAGCCTCACTTCACCAGCACCCTTCCTACTCTCTCTATTTTAGGAATACTTTTGCTCTCCAAATCCTAATGCATTTTCCCAACTCCTTGCCTTTCAATTCACAGCACTTGAGCCTATCTTACAACCTGAAAGACCTCCCCTCTATCTCCAGTCTCTCTCTATGACGGGCGAGCTCCTATATTATATTCTCATTTTCTGTTTATATGTTCATCTCCTTGTCTAGAATGTGAGTTGAAGGAAGAGTGCCATAACCATCTTGCATTCCCAAGATATAGCATAGTTTCCTGTCAATGCTCCAAAAGTATTTAGTGACACATAAATAAAGGGGGAATGAAGATACAAATAAATTCATCACACATTCTTAGAGCCTGATAATACATGGCCCTACTCTGGCAATGAGAATTGTCTGAACAATGAGTATATTAAGAAGACAAGGGACTTCCCTGGTGGCGCAGTGGTTAAGAATCCACCTGCCAATGCAGGGGACCTGGGTTCGATCCCTGGTCCGGAAAGATCCCACATGCTGTGGAGCAACTAAGCCATGTGCCACAACTACTGAAGCCTGTGCACCTAAAGCCCGTGCTCTGCAACGAAGACAAGCCACCAAAAGGGAAAGCCCGCGCATCTCAAGAAGAGCAGCCCCTGCTCGCCACAACTAGAGAGAGCCCGCACACAGCAACGAAGACCCAATGCAGCCAAAATAAATAAATAAATAAATAGAAGACAGGATCTCTTCCCAAGTATGTGGAAAGGCCTACTTTTAACATTTTGTGAAGAGGAAAATGTATACATGACCATGGTTGATTATGTGCTCACATTGGGTTAAAGGAAAGCAGGACCATGGCGCTGCTGAGGACCAGCTACCCCTGAGTGGCTGCCATTTGACACCCAAGCTCTAGGTGATTGGATAATGCACAGTTTGCCTAAATTGAAGGCCATAGGCATGTTTTCCCAACCCCTTAGCGAGTATGTGCTAAACCACTGGGGAGGAATATTCAACTGGTGGTGGGTGCTAACTTGGGGTGCTAGGTTGTTTCATTCGTCCATGGGGATATGTGATCGACACCACTGCTTCCCAGAATGGAAGTTCAGCTTGACGAGACCAGGCATATGTTCTTCTGAGAGAAGAGCCAGGAACGGGCTCCTGATTTATCTTCTGTGAGTATCTCTTGTGGGTTGATTTACAAACAGGTCCGTTATCATAGAGAACAGGAAATCATCAAAGCTCTCCTCTCTCACCACCACACTTGTACCCTACAAACATGCAGACCTAACAAGACACCCTTGAGCTGCCACCATGATGCAAAAGCCATGCTTCTGCCAGTAATTGATGGGTTTGGGGAATTGACCAAATTTGTACACAGGCATAACTCATTTTATTGCACTTCACAGATACTGTGTTTTTTTACAAATTTAAGGTTTGTGGCAACCCTGCATCAAGCAAGTCTACCGACATGATTTTCCAACAACACTTGCTCTTCACACTACTGTATCACATTTTGGTAATTCTCAAAATATTTCAAACTTTTTCATTATTATTATACTTTTTATGGTAATCTGTGATCAGGGATCTTTGATGTAACTACTGAAAAAGAACGTGACTTGCTAAAGGCTCAGGTGATGGTTAGCATTTTTAGCAATAAAGTAGTTTTTAATTAAGGTTTGTACTTCTTTTAGACATAATACCATTGCACACTTAATAGACTACAATATAGCGTGACCATAACTTTTATATGCACTGGGAAACCAAAAAATTCATGTGATTTGCATTATTGTGATATTCATTTTATTGCAGTGGTCTGGAACCGAACACACAGTATCACTGAGGTATGCCTGCATTCCCTTTCTTGTAACTCAAATGTTCATGGAGAACGTGGGCCACCTCTGAAAGTCGTGAAACAGCTCCAGATCAGTGGCTCTCTACCCTGGCTGGACATTAGCATCAGAACTTCTTGTACAACTGCCCTGTGATGAGGTCGAGACACAAGAGTTTATAAAAGCTCCCCAGGTGTTCATCTGTGGTTGAGATCCAGAGCCCTAGCTCATGAGACCAGCAGCTTAACTACCAGGGTTTTGCCAGGGAGGAGGGTGGTGTCAGCTTCAGCACTGCAGCTAACTTTTGGGGAGCAGCCATTGGAGGGTGGTGAGAAAACTGCACAGAAGGAAAAGAACAGTGGACTTCAGCAGACAAACACTAACCTAGGGCTTGAAGTGTATGGTACATTCTTATACCAACTCCTTTGCCTCAGAAACTATCTGTGACCCGAGTTCCTTTTACAATACTCTGCAATCCCTGCTCCTGTGATTGGTTTGTTGTCATAATTCCATTCAACAAGCAATAACTGAGCATTTAGAACGTGCATTCATTCTTCTGGCCCAGATACAGAGAAGAATGAGATTTAAAAATAGCAGTTAGAACCTGAGAGCCTAGCAAGGGAAGAAGACGCAAACAGTTCAACGCGATGAGTTACTGGTGAAACAGACATAAGTACGAGTGTGAAATGCGAGTTCTAAGTACAAAGGAGGGAGTGCATTAGATTAACAGTCACTCAGGAGTAAAAGCCAAGGGTCTTACTGTGGCTACCAAGCCCTGGACCAGGCGCTTCATTACCTCTTGATCTCACCTCCTACGACACTTCTGTCATTTATCTCAATCCTGCCTCAGAGTCCTCCTCACGGGACAGCCGGGCACACTCCCAACTTAGGGCCTTTGCTCAGGCAGCTCCTCCGCCTTGAACGCTCTCTCCTATTAGCTACGTCGTAATTCCTACACTAACTTCAAGTCTTTTCCAAAATGCTGTCATTGCAATGAGGCCTATCCTGCTGACCTTACTTACAACTGAGACCCAGCCAGGCCTCACCCCACCTCCGTTTACCCTGCTTCACTGTTTTCATTGCACGCGTCACATTTTAGCATAATACATGGCTTACTAATTATGCTTATTAACTGTCTGACTTCTTGCACCAGGATATAAACTCCACAAGTGCATGAATTGTTTTGCTCACTGATAAAACTCAAGGGCCTAAAACAGAGCCTGGCATAGGTGAAGCACTCAACATCTTATGTGGAACAAATAAATGAAGAGTTTAGCAAAACTGCACCTCACAGCAGTTGGCTTTCTTTTTCTTTCAGTAGAATCTGATTTGCTATTCGGTAGCCAGTGTGCTTCTGGGATGGGGCAGTTAGTAACAGCCCACTGGGTCTACTGTGGAGATGTTCCCCCCACTTCTGTGTGAGCACCGTCAATCATCCATTACTCAATTCGCCCGTCAACAAATATTTATTCAGCAACTATTTTATGCTCCATGCTGGGGACCGTGAGCATTCAAAATGCCGACCTTGGGCTTCCCTGGTGGCACAGTGGTTGAGAGTCCGCCTGCCGATGCAGAGGACACAAGTTCGTGCCCCGGTCCAGGAGGATCCCACATGCCGCGGAGCGGCTGGGCCCGTGAGCCATGGCCGCTGAGCCTGCGCGTCCGGAGCCTGTGCTCCGCAACGGGAGAGGCCACAACAGTGAGAGGCCTGCGTACCGCAAAAAAAAAAAAAATGCCGACCTCGAAGGGCTTAACACCCAGAAAAAGAAATGAGGTCAACACACAAAGAAATGCAATAGGAGGTAGCTGTGCTGAGGCAGAAGAATGCAGAGAGCAATGCGACTGTGGAGTCTTCCGAAGGTACCTGAAGTATTACACCCGGGAAAGAAACTCTAGTCCCTCTAGCCGTGGGCAGCTCAGACACATGACAACTCTCATCAGCTCATTTACCAAAGGTGGGGTTTCTCATTTTGGCCTCTAATAACCTACTTCCTTTCATGAGACACCTGCCAAGGGAGAGGAGAGATGTCATTAAGCTTTCTAAGCGCACTTGCGCTGACTTTTCTGATAACCTTTACCTACCAAATGAGGTATGAAAACCGCTGAACAATGGATAAGACACTTTTTATTTTCCCTTTTTATTCTCTGACTTTAAGGCATTTGGTCATTCGTTCTAAGCCATATGCAGTACTTTATGTTTCAGGAAAGGCCTGTGTAGCAAAGCCCAGCAACAGTTCAGCAGTTGGCCCACTCTTTTCAAACTCATGCATGTCCTCACTGAAAATGTAAAATAGCTTGGATCAAAAGGCATCATTGGTTGCACACGGAGGTGAGTGAATGATTTGTTCCAGGAATAGAAGCCCTCAGACAAACAGCGCTAATCGCTAATCGGTCTCACCACAGAGCAGGTGGTGACAATAACAGAGTTTATTTTAAAGAAGGGGAAATTAAATAGTGGTTGCAATAGTCCTAGCCACTTTTAATTATTGTGACAGCAAATTATGAACAATTTCCTGTCACTTTCCCTTCTGAAGCAATTATTGATGTGTGCCTTATGGCTGAACTGTGCTGAAAACTCTCTAAGCAGGCGGCTGCCTGATTCAGTGCTTTGTGGGCTCATATTCAGAAAGCCATTTGGCCTGCAAAGTCTCTGAATTATCTGTAAATACAGTGAAAGGAGACAGTGATTGCATGAAGCCAAGGGAATGCTCCTGAATGCCAATAAGGCAAATGTCATGACAGGAACACAAAGCCAGCATTCCCTGTGACCTTTTAGATAGAAACCAATTTACTTTGGTACCATCTCAAACAGAAAATTACGGTGTAATTCCTCATGTCAATACATAATTTATTTTGTAATAAACAACTACCTGCATATTTATACAGCGCCTCTCCCCTCGTTTTTATGATGCTCTCCGGCACTCTCTCCCGGCACACACCTCTGCCACCGAATCATTGCAAAGCTTTCTGTTTTAAGGCTGTTCTCTTCGCTAAGCTTGGTGATGACTGAGGAAAACATTAAAGGATTAAAAGCCACTTTCTATCCCTGCAAAGAAACCTAAGTCATTCATTTTCTTATTTTCAAATTACCTAACATCAGGTTGAAGGATTCGTAAGACCACATCCAAAAAAAAAAAAAACTCAAGAGATGCAGCATTAAGCCCTAGTCTAAAGTACATTTCCTAATAGAGGAAAGTCTCTGCATTTAAAGCAGCATTACAATCAGGCAGTGAATCAACAAAGGAGAATTATCTTGCCCCAAGCTTCCACCCCTTCAAATGCATCTGCTTCTTTGCAGGAGGTCTGGGGACAAGGGCTGCCTCCCAAAGTCACCTCTTTCTCTGTCCTTATAATGCAAATGGAACGAGTTCTGGAGAAGATGTGCCCTTTCCCCTCCAGGTCAGCACTTTAAATCTCCCCCAGACTGGCAGTGACAGGAGACTCTCCGCAGCTGACAGCTGGTCACTGACCTAGCTGAAAGCAGTTGGTGGTCTTCCCTGAGCCTTGAGCCACAGGTCACCTCAGCGCTGGCCGAGCTATCACCGCGCACAGTTAGCTTACTCGGCACGTGGGCTCTGTCAAGGACGAGTGAGGCAGGCGGAGTGGGGAGCGGCCGGCGGGCACTGCCAGCGCTCCACCCACACCCCCCCCAACCCCGTACCCACCACTCATTAGTCTGAATCACATTCTTGGATAACTGAAGAGATCTGAAACCTGAGTGGCTGAGGTCCAGCGTCTTTAGCAAATTTCAAAAAATATGAACAATGAAGGCAACTCACAAGACAGAAAAGAAAGAACGGTGTATATGCTGCTTAGAAACAGGCTGCTTTTGTATTTTTGGCTTCCAAATACCTGTTTTTAGACCATTTTGGTAGTAATGATCATGAACCTCTGTTTACAATGTGGGTTCCATCCCTGGCTAGCTTACTAACACTAAGAAGTGGCAAAGGTATTAGGAGGCACTACAATCATTCCTTTGGAAATCAGCCACCACGCCACACAATACATACACACACACACACACGCACACACACACACACACCAAACCAAACCGAAGCAAACAAATGCATTTCTTTGGCTTCACAGGAGAGGCAATAGCTCACGATGTGCAGAAAATAAGGGCTCCGATTCAACTACAACATATTGAGAAACAGAAGTCAATACCCAGAGAAGGTTTTACATCGCACTCGTAGTATTATTAATGAGTTGCTGTATGGAACTACCACAACTGAATGGAGTCCAGGATTCTCTGAGGGCTAATTGGCTTCATTCCTCTAGCATGCCAACAGAGTAGTTTCTGTTCTGTTTGGAAGACAGATGCTGGGACCTAGGTCAATGAATCAATAAGAACATATTGGCCATCTAATGGATACCCAGCAAAGACCTTTGCTACATATTTAGAGGAAATATTTTCTGACTACATAGTCACCCCTGTGTCAAGAATGCATTGTTCAAACAGATAGAGAAGACACATTTCTGATATCCAGTGTTCTCAATTTACCCAGAATAGTCGGGGTCTTTGTAATTGTTTTATCAAATAAGAACCAATCGTGACATTTACTTCTTTGAAATTAAATCTTTATAAAGCCCCTGTCAAATTATACGTACAAAATGCTTTTATGCATCTTTTCTTATAGGATTTTGTAAAAAATAAGATTTAGGTGATCATAGTGTAGTACTATTGTTTAAAGGAATAAGTAAAGTTAGCTTTAGAGAGTAATAAGATAAAACCAAATCCTTAAACATCAAAGGTTTCATATTATTTTCAGAGGTTGGATTGGAGGGGAGGCAACAGGCTTTCTTACAGTTATAATATTTGTTGGGTTATTTTTAGAAGAAAAATGGCTGACTATTCTTCATCACTATTGAAGACAGAATTAGACAGAATTGGCTTATGCTAATATATGAGGAATTCAGATACCTAACAGCAATCTGTGTATACGTGACATCAAAGATCACTTGGTTCGGGCTTCCCTGGTGGCGCAGTGGTTGAGAGTCCGCCTGTCGATGCAGGGGACACGGGTTCGTGCCCCGGTCCGGGAGGATCCCACATGCCGCGGAGCGGCTGCTCCCGTGAGCCATGGCCGCTGAGCCTGCGCGTCCGGAGCCATTGCTCCGCAATGGGAGAGGCCACAGCAGTGAGAGGCCCGCGTACCACAAAAAAAAAAAGATCACTTGGTTCAATTGTTGAACATATACAAGTGAAGAAGCTGAGGCCCAGAAAGGTTAGGACTAGCACAAAAGTATGCTACCTAAAGAAACATTTATTTATCTCAAAGTTTCTGTGAGTCAGGAAGAGGGTCACAACTTGTCTGTGTACCGCTGGCTCAGGGTCTGTCATGAGAATGCACTCTAGCTAAGCTCCCAGCCAGGACGGCAATCTCATTTGAGGACTCAACTGGGCAAGGGGTGTGGGGCGGTCAGCACCACATTGGCTCATGCCATCTGCCTCTACAAGGATTAACTCTTGTGCTGCTGCAGCTGCTGACTTTCAACACCCCGTGAAAGGAGCTCAGGGTGGTGAGCAGAAATGAGGCACTCTGTGCTCTGGGAAAAACTGGGAGAACAGGTCTTCAGATAGTTAGCTATTTTCAGGAGCCGATTTTATAAGCCCAATTCTTGTACCTCCTCAAATCTAGAAAAGCACTAAAATCCTTCATGGTGCCGTCAGCTCCTCGTGACTAGCAGAAACCTTCTGCAAAAGAAGATGTGCTCGATTACGTGGACTCCCCTTTCACCAAGATCACATATATACTGACCTTCCCCCTGCCTCTTGGGAGCAGTTTCTCAGAGCTATCTGAAATGCTCTCTCCCGAGCTGCAGTCCTCATTTTGCCTCAAATAAAACTAACTTGCAACTCTCACGTTGTGCATTTTTTTTAAGTTGACAGGAGATACAGGAGGGAGGACCAATCCACTCCCAAACTTCACTCATGCGCTCGTTGGCTGGCCTTGATTCCTTGCCACGGGGGCTGCTGTCTCACACAATGGCAGCCGGCTTCCCCCTGAGAAAGTGATCCAAGAGAGGAAAAAGAGTCCCAAAGGAGAGCCAGTCTGGTTATGACCTGATACTAGAAGTGATATTCCTCCACTTTTGCTGTATGCTCTTCACTAGAAGAGAAGCAAGTCACTAGGTCCAGCCCATACTCAAGGGGAAGGGATTATACAAAAGTATGAATATGAGGAAGTGGGGATCACTGGGGGCCATCTTAGAGGCTGCCTGCCACAGCTACGACCACAAGCCAAGTCTCATTTCAAACCCAGTGTTCTTTCTACTACCCTGTGCTGGATTATAACAGATAATTTCCTATTATTAATGGTTACTAAACATTGGATGAGGTATTTTAGAAGACTGGAGGATCTCTGTCTCTGGAAGTCTTTTACAACAGGACATTCTTTCACCTATTTGAGAAGGTTTCATTTTAATTTCTCTGGTAAATAAGTACAGTATATATGGTATGGTATAGCCTGGGGTTTGAGTAGCTAGCCTGCTGAGTAATTCAGTAGATGAGGCAACTAATTTTATTTTCTAGACCTTGTTTCCTTACCACCAAAAGTTGGAAAGGGGACTAAGTTTCTAAGTTCACTTCAAACTACAGCAATAAAATGTCTCCAGTTCTATTACAGCTTTAAAACAATGAATCTCATATCTAGTCATCAAGATTGACCCTACATATAAGTAAATTAAATGATTATCCCCAGGATTTGACACAGAGACCCCCCCAAAAAAATGTTCTACACCAAAATATTTCTCTCTCTGGCTTGAATTTCTACATCACATACTCTTTTCTATTTGTTATTAAAAGCTTCTGCTAAAATGCAAATGTGTTATCTAGAATAACAAATTAAACTATAACCCTGAATTAATATTTAACTGAATTTGTCTCTCCTGTTAACATGTCAGCTGGTAAGAAACCAGAGAATGGGATAAAGAAACAAGTAAGTTTTAATGAAAGTGGGTTTTTTTCCCAAAAGGGTTTTAGGGTTTGAAAAGACAGACTCAGATGAAGCTGTGGGTCAGGGAGTAAGGAGTGGCCAGTATCCTCAACAGCAAAGTATGCAGATGGGCACATGGAATCATGAAGACAAATCTAGAGGAAATGAAACTACCGGTATAGGCAGACTTCGAAGGACACCACATCCCTTTCTACCCTCTCAGTGGAATGTCCTAACACACACTCAGATACCCATTCTCACAACCACCCCTCGGATACTGTCTCCAGCTACAGACCATGGACTCATTTACCGTGCTGCTTACTCTCTATCTATATGGTCCTACCTGTCTATCCTTCCATCTTTCTTCCTGTTAGATCCTAAGATTGATTCATAAAAGTATTCTCTTGAACTTTTTGCAATCCCCTCAACTCTTCAGCATCACACTCACAAAAAAAAAAGAAACTGAATGAATCCAACTGTCTAACTTGTGCACACCTACACCCTTTGCAACTGAATGATGCTAAAGAAGAACAAAAAACTGTATATGTTGTCTTCACTATAAATGACCAAAAGGAACAATCAACCCCACCAAGTCAGCCAGCTTCCTATATCTCTGAACATGCCAAACCACTTCTAGTATCAGGAATTTTGAATATGCAGTTCTCTCTGCCTAGAACTTGCCCACCACTTCTTTTTAACCTTCAAGTTTCAGTTTGAACATCCCTATCTGAAAGAGGGTTTCTCTAACCCTAGGTATACACCACCTCCATCTCCCCATTCAGTTAAAATCTTTTACAGCATCTGTTTATTTCCCTCATTGTATTTAATCACAATTAGTAATTATATATCTACTTGTCATCTACTTACCATTTGCCTTCCACTCTAGACTGTAACCTCCATGGGGACCTAGGACGTGATTTGTTAACCATTTATATCATGCACACCAGCTAGGACATAGTAGGTGTTCAGTAAATACTTCTTGAATAAATGCATGAACAAATTAATATAGAGTCTTTCTTTTTTTTAGCCAGGAGTGACCCTATCTACATATCTGCAGAATTTGTGAAGCTTCTCTCTTTGCAATTGGTTCTTTACTTAGTATTCTTTTAAACACAGAGATTTCTAATGGAAATGCTGGCACGGACTGCTTCAGCAGCATAAATGGCATCAGTAGCTGACATGGACCCTACTGTTGCCACTGGCAACAATTAAATTAGCTATAGAAAACTGACACAAGAGCTGCAGCACCCATTCAGTAAAATAACCATTCAGTCTTTCAGCAAACATAATACTGACCTGTGTGACTGTGCTTTTAGTACCTGAGCAAGTGCTGAGCATTGTCTGCTCAAGACAAGGCATTAACACAGCTTCTGACTCCTGTTTCCACTGTTGCTTAAAAGGGTTGCCTAATTAATTGATTTTATTGAATCTCTACCAAGGCACATTTGTTCCTTAGTAAGGTAATGAAAAAAGCAGAGGAGCTACTTTTGTAAAATCCAAGAAAGGGGTTGTGGAGGTCCAGATTTACGCTGCATATCATTGTAAATAAAAGTAGAGTTGCCGTGCTTATTGACTGCTTGATGCCAAGAGGTGGACATGAGCATATTTGTAGATCTCTGTGCTCAGAGAAAGGCATTTTATCTGAACCAGCAGAATATCCTCACTCCCTTACAAACTCATATGCTATTGCTCTCTCCTGACCACACCGGCAGTGTTCACTGTGTAAAAGCAAAGAGCAAATATGGTAAGTGCACTTCTAGGAAGGTAGAGGAGTTTAGGGAATGAAGCAACAAGCTTTGGTATAATCCTCCACAGCTAACAAAAGCTCCCTGATACTTTGCCTCA
Source organism: Grampus griseus (assembly GCF_964374135.1). Classification (NCBI taxonomy): domain Eukaryota; kingdom Metazoa; phylum Chordata; class Mammalia; order Artiodactyla; family Delphinidae; genus Grampus; species Grampus griseus. Next base: position 34,985,783 of record NC_139007.1, read on the forward strand.
GCCGATGTTTGCCAAAAAAATTCCTTGTGTACATTAGGCCTACTTCGTAGATGAGGAAATTGAGTCTCAGAGAGTGATGACCCACTTGATTTCACACAGCTAGGGAGCCCAAGTCAACATTCTCTGAGGCCCAAATCTGTAGTATGGTTAAGTAACGCAGGCAAGAAAGTAGACAGGCTTAAACTAAAGCAATAAACATAGAAATGGAAATAAAGATAAAGGGACAGACTTGAAAGGGATTCACAGAATTGTGACTCATTTAAGGTAGAGTGAGGCAAACTGTTTTCTGATACAGGCAGATAGGCTGCAGTGTCATTCCCCAGAATAGAGGGGAAGGAAGGGCACATTTAAGGCAAGTGGGGAGTAGAGAGGAAAGAGGGAGAGATAGTGACATGTTTAAGATGGAACATTTGAACGTGGGATGGCTTTGGTATGTGGTATGCACAAGCAGAGTTAGATATAGGAGTCTAGCTCACAAGAAAGGTATCAAGAAGAAGGTCTATGATGTAAACTACTGTCAAGGGTGAAGTAATATTTGCATTGAGAAGTTGCATTGGAATTTGCAACTGGGAGACTACTGGTCACCTTGAAGAAAGGAATTTCACTCACTGAGAGTTACAATCCAGATTGTGGTAAAATAAAGAGGTGGGTACAAGGAGGGCAGACTAATTTCTCAACAATTTTGCCTACAAAGAGAAAACATACTGAATGTGTAATACCTAGAAAGAAATGTATGGTTAAAATAATGATGAATCATTTTTAAACTATTCATTCTAAAATAAATTAAGACAGCCAAAAGAACCGTAAAAATAGTACAAAGTATCCATATATATATATATATATATATATATATATATCCCCAATCTTCACCCAGATTCTCCAAATGTTAACAAATTATTATATTTGCTTTATTATGTGGGTATATTCAAGTTTTCTGAACCATGTGAGAGTAAGTTGCAGACATGATACCCCTTTAACCCCAATATTCTAAATATTTCAATATGTTTACCCCCAAAAATAGCATTTTACTACATAACAATACAATTACCAAAATTAGGACATTAACACTAATACAGCTCAGATGAGAGTGGCATCAGCAAAATGGTGGTATAGGAATTTCTAGCAGGTACTCCTCCAGAAACATCAATTTTAACAACTATCTATGCACAAAAATACCTTCAAAATAGCCAAGAATTCCAGGTGAGGGATTAAGCACCTGGGTGAAGCACAGAAATAAGAAAAGATGCATTGAAAAGGGTAGGAAACATAGATTCACCCTATCCAATCACCCAGACACTCCATGCAGGCACTCAGGACAAAGAGAGACACCCTCCTTGCAGGAGAAGGAGAATGAAGTGAGTGCCCAACTTTACCATGAGCTTCAGAGCTGGTCCACCCCAGCACTAACCAGACTTCTACATAAACCTTGCAGGCCAGGAGAGAGTGGGGTGATATATTCAAAGTGCTAAAAGAAAAAACTTCCAAACCAGAATACCATACCTAGCAAAGTTGTCTTTCAGGAATGAAGGAGAGATAAAGACTGTCCCAAACAAACAAAACCTGAGGGGTTTTATCACCACTAGATCTGCCTTACAAGAAATGCTGAAAGAAATTCTTTAACTTGAAATGAAAGGATGCTAATTAGTAGCATGAAAACAATGAAAATAGTTTTTCATTACCATACTGATAAAGGTAAGTATATAGTCAAATTCAGAATACTGTAATACTGTGATATAGTAGTGGTGTGTGAATAACTCTAGTACAAAAGTTTAAAGGACAAAAGTATTAAAAATAACTACAACTTCAATAATTTGTTAATGCATACACAATATAAAAGAAGTAAACTGTAACATCAAAAACATAAATTGTGGGGAGGGATAGGTAGTAAAAGGGTAGAGTTTTTGTAAGTGATCAAAGTTAATTTGTTATCACCTTTAAAAACACTATTATATCTAAGATGTTTTAAGTAAACCCCATAGAAACCAAAAAGCAAAAACCTACAGTAGATACACTAAAGACAAAGAGAAGGGAATCAAAGCATACCACTGCAGAAAACCATCAATTCACAAAGAAAGACACCAAAGGAGGAAGAAAAGAACAAGAGAACTACAAACCAGCCAGAAAACAATAAGATGGCACTAGTAAGTCCTTACCTATAAATAATTACTTTAAATATAAATGGGTTAAATTCTCCAATCAAAAGGCATAGAGTGCCAATGAATTGGACAACCTGAAAGAAATGAATTCCTAGAAACATATCATGTTAAACATGATATACCACATTAATAGAATGAAGGATCAAATTCATATAATCACCTAAATAGATTGACAAAATTGGCAACTGACAAAATTCAACATCCATTCATGACAAAAACTCTTAACAAATTGGGTACAGAAGGAACATACCTCAACATAAGAGAGGCCATATATGACAAACCCACAGCTAACATCATACTCAACAGTGAAAGGTTGAAAGCTTTTCTGCTAAGATCAGGAACAAAAAAATAAGGTGCCCATTCTAACCACATAGCTTTCAACACAGTACTGAAAGTCCTAGCCAGAGAACTTAGGCAAGGAAAAGAAATAAAAGGCAACCAAATCAGAAGGAAAGAAGTAAAATTGTTTGCTGATGATATGATGTTATATATTGAAAATCCTAAAAAAAATGAAAAACAAAACAAAAAACTCTTAGAACAAATAAATGAATTCAGTAAAGTTGCAGGATACAAAATCAACACACAAAAATCATTTGCATCTCTATACACTAACAATAAACTGAGAAAAGAAATAAAGAAAACAATCCTATTTACAATAGCATTAAAAATAACACTTAGGAATAAATTTAACCAAGGCAGTGAAAAATCCCTACACTGAAACTATAAGATGAAAGAAATTGAAGAATACAAAAATAAATTTAAAATATCCCTTACTCATGGATCAGAGGAATTAGTATTGTTAAAATGCCTGTACTATTCAAAGCCTTCTATAGAGTCAATGAAATCCCTATCAAAATTCCATTAGCGGGCTTCCTTGGTGGCGCAGTGGTTGAGAGTCCACCTGCCGATGCAGGGGACTCGGGTTCGTGCCCCAGTCCGGGAAGATCCCACATGCCATGGAGCGGCTGGGCCCGTGAGCCATGGCCGCTGAGCCTGCGCGTCCGGAGCCTGTTGCTCCGCAACGGGAGAGGCCACAACAGTGAGGGGCCCGTGTACCGTGGAAAAAAAAAAAAAATTCCATTAGCATTTTTCACAGAAATAGGAAAAACAATTCTAAAATTTGTTTTGAATCACAAAAGACCCCACATAACCAAAGCAATCTTGAGAAAAGAAGAACAAAGCCTAAGGAATCACACTTCCTGATTTCAAACTATAGTACAAAGCCATAGTAATCAACGTATATGGTACCAGCATGAAAACAGACACTTAGACCAATGGATAGACTCAAGAGCCCAGAAATAAACCCACACATACATAGTCAACTAATAATTGAGACAGGAGCCGACATACTCAATGAGGAATTGAGTATTCAATAAATGGTGCTGGGAAAACTGGATATTTAAATACAAATAAATGAAATCGGACTCCTATCTTAATACCACTAACAAAAACTAACTCAAAATGGATTAAAGATTTAAATGTAAGACCTAACATTATGAAACTACTAGAAGAAAACATACAGAAAAAGCTCTTTTAATGGCTCTTGGCAATAATTTTTTTGGATATGACACCTAAAACACAACTAACAAGAACAAAAATAAGCAAGTGGGATTATATCAAACTAAAAAGCTTCTGCACAGCAAAGGAAACCATCAACAAATTGAAAAGGCAACCTATGAAATGGGAGAAAATATTTGTAAACTATATATATTATAAGGGGTTAATATTCTAAATATATAAATAACTCATAAAACTCAACAGCAAAAATAAATTAATAATCCAATTTTTCAAACGGGCAAAGGGCCTGAATAGACATTTCTCCAAAAAAGACATAGAAATTGCCAGAAACAATCTAAGTATTCATCAACAGATAAAAGAATAAAGAAAATTGGGATGGAACATTATTCAGCCATAAAAAAGAAAGAAATCCTTCATTTTGTGACAACATGGATGAACTTGAGGGCATTGTGATAAGTGAAATAAGTCAGACAAAGACAAATACTGTATGTTTTCATATATATGTGGAATCTAAAAAAAGCCAAACTCATGGAAATAGAGTGTGGAATGGTGGTTGCCAGTAGCTGGGGGGTGGAAAAAAGAGGGAGATATTGGTCAAAAGGTACAAACCTCTAGCTATAAGATGAATAAATTCTGAGGATCTAATGTACAGCATGGTGACTATAATTAACAATACTATATTATATATTTGAAAGTTGTTAAGAGAGTAAATCAATCTTAAATGTTATTACCACAAAAAAGGGTAATTATATGAGGCAATGGAGGTGTTAACTAATCTTATTGTGGTAATCATTTCACAACATATACATGTATCAAATCATCACATTTTATACCTTAAACATATATATGATATATGTCAATAACACCTCAATAAAGCTGGGAAAGAAACACTAATACAATGCTACTATCTCATCAACAGACCTCATGCAATTTTTTTCTCACTTGTCCCACTAATGTCCTTTTAGCAAAAGAAAAAAAAATTTAGTCCAGGCTCCAACCTAGAATCACATCATAAACTTAGCTGTCATGTCTCTTTATTCTCCTTTAATCTAGAAGCTCCACATTCTTTCTCTTTCATGACCTTGATATTTTTGAAGACTAATTTATTTTTGTAGACTGTTCCTTAATTTAGGTTTGTCTAAGATTACCTCACAATTAGATTCATGCTATGCACTTTTTACAGAAAGACCACAAAGCTGAGGTTGTTATCTTCTCATTGCATCGTATTAGGAAGTGCAGGTACCTCTTTGTCCCATTGCTGAGATGTTAACTGCCAATCATTTAATTCAGGTGGTGTTGCCAGTTTTCTTCTCTGTAAAGTTACTAATTATCTCTTTGTAATTAATGTGTCTCATGGGAAAAGTCTTTGAGATGTAAATATCCTGTTAGTACTAAAAATATTCACCCACTAGTTTTTGCCTTCATAGATGATCCTTACCCGAAACGATTAACAGGCAGCTGCCAAACTGTGATTTTTGAATTCAGTTTTGTCTTTTGTTTGTTGGCATGTAAGGAAAAGCTTTTTCTCCACTATTTATTCATTTTTTTCATGTATTTATTTAAATCAGTTTGGACTCATGGGTCTCTTATTTTAATCTACAGGTTACTCTCATTATTTATTTTGATGCTCAGATTTACCCAGATTTGGCCAGTGGGAGCCAAGAGAAAGAAATGTTTCCTAAGGGATCCAGCAGGGAAGAGGTTTGACAAGAGAGGTGAGAAAGTTCACCCCTGATGGGCTGAGGTGCCTAAGAGAATAAAAGGAAATAGTATAAAGAGCACAAGAAGAAGGATGCTTTCAGGAAGAAGGAGAGATAATTCATCCACTGAACTCATAGAAAAGAAGGAAAGAAAGAAGATAGATGGGCAATGGCAGTGCTCAAGAAGTTGAGAAGTTTGCAGTGGCCTCTGCTCTGGGAAGGAGGAGGTGAAATGGTTTGCTAGGAGTGAAGAGGCTGTGGGAGGACATGACATCAAATGAGAAGAGTGACAGTGTTACAGGGAACAGAAAGGAAGATGATTACCAACATAAAAGGAAAGCGATGGTTCTTGCAGAGGTCTTATTGTCCTGACTGTTCCCAATCTGTAGAGTTGTCTAAATCTGTTACACCTGTTTCCTGCACCCCTGCCCCCCACCTCCACACTGCTCAGAGCCAAGTTGTAAAAGCAACTGCAATGATACACAGTTGAAATATTTTAGATGAGTTAAATAGAAGAAGGGAGGGGATAAGTAAAAGAGCAAAGTTTTAAAAATAATATAATTATAAGCAATGAGATCATGTCATCTGCTATAGCTAGAGAAGGCAGTAAAAACAAAAGAAGCTGATAATGAAGTAAAATTGAAGGGTCGAAGCCCTAGAAGTTCAAAGAGATTTGAGAAGAGGCAGAGAGGAGGAAGGGAAGTGAGATGGTTGAATGATCGATGTTACGTGCGAAGAATGGGATACTGGAGTTTAAGACAGAGATGTAGCATTTCTAGTTAATGGCAATGTCTTCTCATTTAGTACATGGCATGTCAAGTGTCACACTTGGTCGAGCAAGATGTAACACTTTATTGACCCAGAAGTAGCACCTATTAAACCTCCATCATCCAGAACTCGGCCAACATCCAGAAGGTGAGCAAAAAATGCCTGTGAGCAGCAGTGGAAATGGAAGAGAATTTATGCACCAACCTCATCCCTTTCACCACATCTCAGCTCCTGCTTCCCAAACAGAGAAACTGTTTTCCCAAGGCTGTATTATGTGTTATATGCATTGTCTCACTTCTCAGTCTCTGATTTCCACTTATAACCCACATGAAAGATAGAAAAAGACTGCAAAGTAAATTTAGGAACCCCAAAAGTACACCAACATGGTATGACCTACGGAAGAGGTAAAGATCCCTCATGTGCAGTAATGACTTAAAGATACTTTTACTAAAGCAAGAATATTAAAACTCATTTCCATTCTATTGGTCCTGAGCCATCTAGAAATGGTTAAACCATGCTGAGTGTACTCAGGTCAACAAACATTAAAAATATGTCCTATATTTCAAAAGATTTCCATATTAAAGAGTAAAACAGAGAAGGTGTTTGGTGCTTTAAAGGAGATAAATTTCAGTGATTTGCGATGGTCACTTCTGGAGAACACTATGAATCTCCTTGAGACCAAACACAAAAACAGGAGGACAGAGTTCAATGTAATGTTTATTGGACATTTTCCATCATGCAGGCGCTAACCCAGGTCCTTGATATGTTTTATTTCTTGTAATTCTTACAACAACATCCTGAGTGCCATAGTTTTCCCAATTTAATGGCTGAGAAACCAAAGTTTTAAAGGGGTTAATCTGCTTGAAAATGACAAAGTCAGGATTCAGACCCAAGCTCCCTGGTTCCAAAAAGCTGTTTCCTTAACGACTATGTTACTGTGACAAACTTCCTGGTCTTTAAAAAGTATCCAACAGAGGCAAATTCCAAGATAAGCAAGAACTTGTACATTTTTCTGTTTGCCCCAAATATATTAACAAAGTTGGTATATACAAATGCAGTCTGAATATTTTACTTAGGGGTAACTGAATCCACAAGATGACAGAAAAAATATGACATTGTTTAGAGCTCTGATATTTTTGAAGTTGCAAACTTTCTATAATTCTTCAGGAAAAACTGTATTAAGAGATGATATATATCATAATCATCAATGATATAAAAGGTATTAGATCAACACCTATTTCCTTGGCAAAAACTAGATTAAGTCCTTGAATGCATTGACCCTAGTTGATCTTAGCTAAAGATGCAGAATCAATAATGGCGTCCAGAAGATTTTTACTATGTCTTTTGGAAACAGACTTACCAAGGCCTTTATAAAAAATGGAATGGAATCAAAATTATAATTCACTGTAGTTTAATATTTTATATCCCTCATACTAATTAAAAGATAAGAAACCATGAATGATTTGGGCTCAAAGAGACAGTTGCTGATCATTTCTTATGCTACATCCATGTTCTGTTTACCAGAATAGCATTTTTGTCCTTTTCTCCTTCACAAAACTATAGAGCCCTATAAACGGACAGTCACAAAAATTCCTGTGCAGAAACCAGGTATTATTTAGTATCCTCCCTGAAGTTCTTCTAGTTCACCCCATTTTTGTATTGCAACATTTCTAATATTCTCATCCAGGCTTTTGTAATGATCAGTCTAAATTTGCCAAGCTAGAACATAGAGTAGTTTTCAACTATGGAGTAACAGCAATGAACCCAGAAAACTCATTTCTTGTGTGTGCCAAATGTCACAGAATACCTGATGGGTTACTGGATTATACGCTGAGAGGAAGGGAGGGAGAGAGGGAGAGAAAATGGATATCATACTACCCAGACCCAAAAGTCCTTTTGAGGAAGCAGCTTGATAAGGTAAAAAGCCTGGGCTAAAACAAAGGTTCCATTTCCCTGATGCTAGAACAATTCCTTAGTTCAGAACTGTCAACCAAATCAACTGCTGGGGACTGCTTAAGTAAACAGAAAAAGGTAGTGTGTTTGCCACACTTAAACTGATTATTTCGGTATTAAATGAATACAACCATTGGTATTACCTATACATATATGTGATTTTCATTTACAAGGCATTTCAGGGGGTGGGTATGTATGCGTGCACTACATATATTAATAGATGATCATGGTAATATTTAAAGGTAATTTTCTAAGCCTCAGATTTAATCTTAGCATTTTTAAGGAAATTATAATGACCGATGAAATTTTAAGACCATGAAGCAGTTTGCTGGCTTGTCTATAGGAAGCTGTCTTATAGCAACACCTAGTGGCTCCTTGGACGCTTCAAATAAACTCTGGGATCAAGAAGGAGTAGTTTAAATATGTTCCTTTCCTTTTAAGAAATTTTAAGACGTAGATATGTAGGATAATGTGCACTCTCTGCTTTTTCATGCTTTTTTAAAGTTGTATTTAATTTCCCCTTGGTACAAATTGAACCCAAAATGCTGACTTCTACTAATCTGGTGATTCCATCCCATGGTTAAAAAGAGTATATATCTGGTTGCAATAACCAAAGAAGGTGTGGATATATTGCAAAAAGACATTATTCTCTAGCTAAAAGTGACTCCACAAAAGGCCACTGGTAAAGAGAGGCTAACTAAAAATTTCAAATAACTTATGTAGCTGCTACAGAAAGATTTAATAGAGTATTTTTAAATCACTGAAAACCATGAGGTTAATTTGAATCTAAATGTTATTATATGAGGATGTAGAAATTACTGGCCTTCTTTCACGTACTTTGCAAGAGGATTCAGAAACAAGCCTTGTAATTCCGTGAAAATCTATTACTCCTCAGAATTTGGTGGTGAGTTTAAAATCCTTTTTTGTCATGTGTGATATTGAAATCCCTTCACCTCTTCCAGTATTACAATCATAAATGGAGAAATTCTACTGTCATCATTTGCAGTGTCTGTGGAGGTCTGCCAGATCACAATCTTCAAATTGATTCAAGAAATGTTGACATTTATACCATTCCCTGGTCGTGTTATAATCGTTGTCAGCAGCATGAATTTGTGAGGTTTTTATTTTACGTTCTTGTCAAAATCTCTGTCGCAAAAAACAGACCGAAAAAGTTTAACGCTTTATGTGCTCCCTGAGAGATGATAATAACCCCGGCTTCTCTGACCTCCTCGTTGTTTCAAAATTTAGTGGCTGGTTCATTCCCCTCACTCCTTTTGCAGCCTCAGCATCCTGAGAAGCCAAATCATCAACCAATCGAAATGCAGAGTATAAAAATGGTTCAGCGCATTCTCTCCTGCTATCAACCAGGTTTGTAGTGCATCGCTGATCTCTCCATAGGCAGGACGGTTATGTCAGGCACGTAATTTAAACCTTTCCTAATGACACATTAAATACAATGCAGAGCAAACAACACTAGCACTTCTGTCAAAAACATTAAAATATTCGATGGGCTTCACAATCAAGATACCTGATGTTAAAACCAGAGGTTTCAAAACACAAGTCCAGTTACAAATTGTGTATCCCTAAATTCACTGCCGTGCCCACAATGGTGGCCCAGCCAAAGGTGTTTTCCATCTTTCTTTGCTTATCTCACAGTCGTTTTATTCAACTACTGCTTACCTGAAATATCAATGCCAGAATCACAGACTTAGTATTTGGACAAATAGAGCAACTACGTAGGGACTCAGCTTTACTTTAGCATGGGCTGCTGGAAGGCACCAATCACCTCAGCAAGGAATTTTTCTGGAATATTTTATATTTCCCAACAACATAACCCTGCTACCTTTAAATATAGAAAAGGGAAGTTTCTTCACCAAGGCCATTCTTTCATCCAGCACGGCAAGTCAATGCCCTTTACTGCCTACCTAAGTCTATCTCCTTACTCTGATTCAGGGACCTCCTTTTCACAGCATCATAGCCCAATTTCCAGGCTATTCTGTGTCAGTCCATCAAAAAGTCAATTAAAAACAATTTCTGGAAGTATAACAAAAAAATCCAAAAATTTCCACAAATTCTTTTGTTAAGTAGGATGAGTCATTGTTTTAACTATACATAATATCAATCACGGTTGATTACACTGCAGGTGTCATTTGTCCAGCTGCTGCCTATTTGCCTTCTACCGTCTAAGATACATTTGCCCTTATACCAACCTATTTTGGGGTATAATTAGCTGCAATTCAAGTATGAAAGCATTTTGATTGTAATGTAAGTCTAAATGGTAAATAGCGCGTTTCCATCCTTCTTGTGATAGCCTAGAAATAGTACATTTTACCCTAACATTTTCATTTATGCACACCTCAGCATGTGATTTTTAAGTTTAAAAAAATGTTTCGGGCTTCCCTGGTGGCGCAGTGGTTGAAAGTCCGCCTGCCGATGCAGGGGATGCGGGTTCGTGCCCCGGTCCGGGAGGATCCCACATGCCATGGAGCAGCTGGGTCTGTGAGCCATGGCCGCTGAGCCTGCAAGTACGGAGCCTTTGCTCCGCAACGGGAGAGGCCACAACAGTGAGAGGCCCGCGTACCGCAAAAAAAAAAAAAGTATCAATACAACCATGATGTAATTTCCTTATTTTACAGAAACTACTTAAAAACTCAGTACCAATACTTAGTTATACTACAAGATGATGTTCTAAGATTAATTCCTTCTAGTCTGGAACAATAAGTATATATTGAGAGAACGAAGCCTGTTTAAAAGGTCCAAATGGGCTTAGCGTTCTGCATTTAGAGAAGCCCCAGTAAAATAGCCAAAAGAAACGCCAAATGGTCCTCAAAAACATCTACTGAATTCATACTCTCTAGGCAATGCTTTCTAAAGTGTAGAATTTCATCAGTTCTGAATTGAAAAGATTGATCTGCTTGTCATGTTGAATAGACTCTAAAAGTAGTTTAAGCAACAATTGACCCCGAGCACAGTACCAGCCAAGTCTTCTGGGCATCAGGCTGCAGGCAGCTCCAGATTTCTAAGATAACTGAAATTGTCTCTGCTGTGAAAAACAGCAAGGCAGCTCACAACAGACTGAAATGCTCAAGAGGATTTTCATAATTATGGCGAAGAGAAATGAGGTTTACTGGAAGCTGCATTTACATCAGCATGGCTGTGTCTTTCCTCACAATTCCTTATACTTAAAAAAATCAATTCCATCCACTTTTCATAATTCCATTTGCTTCCTTTTTTTCTCTGAATACTAGCCACTAAATTTAAGTCATACTACAAAAGGCAACTGTGAAAATTTTTCATTAGTGGTTAATCTATTTCCACTACTGAGTTGTAATTTTTGTCAAATATTTCATCCTCCACTCATCCAAAGGACGCAGGAATGTGCTGGAATTCACATGCTTTAGCCACTGATGAAATGTCGAGGTCAGATTCAAAGGAGAACAACAGGTATAACAATAATGAGCAAAAATGCATTCTCTAAATGAAGGGGAACGTGCCACGTAAGCTATGCAAGAGATGTGAGCTGAATACTAAGTACACCAATGTGATATGTCAGTAAATGTTATGTTAAAAACATAAACCACACACCGTTACGTTCCTTTATACTAAGAACCTCTCATTCCTCCTTGTCTGTTCTAGGACCAGTTTCTTCATTCTGTTCTTTCAGCTCCTTATGAAGGGACTTACTTGTTCTCCAGCTGAGCTGTTTGGGTGAACAAAGGAAGAGTGGGAGTGATGCAGCCGTTTTGCTGCTGACACACATTGTTGCCAGTCTGCTGACTCACCTTGTTGACGTGCAGCAACATCCGGGCCCACAACTGATTATCTACCTGGGTCTTCCTTCAGCTTCTTTAACTCCTAGGCCAGGTGCCTGGGTTTAACTCTCTGATGAAGGGCCCCAGCTTCTGCAGGACATACTTACCAGTAAAGTCAGAGGCAACAGGAGCAAACACAGTTTGAGTTCATCCGGTGGGGTCCAGCCCGCTGTGACCTTCCCTTCCTAGCTGCCCAGGCTGTGGATGTCAAACCCCAGCATCAGAGGTAAAAACAACAGCCTTATAGAGATCCATTTCACCAGACCCACGAATTCATAAGCCAGTTCCCTGTAACAAAAACAAAAACAAATTTTTAAATACATATCCATATACAATGTTTATATACATCATACAGATACATACAAACATAGGTATAGATAGATACAGATGATACAGATATAGATTCTGCTTCTGTAGTTAAACCCTGCCTGATACAGAATTCGGTTGGAAAAAAACCAAGTGTTTGAAAAACCTCATCCAGATAATAAGTATTTGTTGTTGAATATTTTAGTGACAGTTAACTCTTGGAATAACTTTACGTTCAGGTTGCATAGGATTCCTGAGGTTTTCAAGACTGGCTCTTCTCACATTAACTGAGATCCCAGGGGTCATATTATGCCCATGATCCAAGGGCTAGAGCACTAATATTTGAAGATATGTAATTTTTAAAGGAAAAAGAGCCTTTGGAGAATGCCCAAGCACAAAATGCAAATTTCAACTATAAGGACAGTAACTGATCAGGAATGAATGGTGGGCCCACCCTTATGGTACTGGAGATCAGTTTAAGCAAGAAAATTACAGTTGACTGAATCTTCTATTCTGAGCTCTTTTGGTGCCTTATATAGTAATTAGGTTGTAAAAATTAGAAGATGAAGCAAATGTATCCACTTAGTAAAAAGTTACAGAAAGCATACAAAGAGATAAAGCTATATTTTCAACATACTGCTTTGAATATGAATAACTGTTACTTTCCCTACAGAGCACATCAGATCGGTTCATTTATACAAGTACCAGTTAGGGACATCAGCCTGATTTCTATCAAGAGACAATAACTTTCCACTAAATTACAACGATGCTTCGGATCTTACCAGCAGCAACCCAGTCCTTGCTATACCTGTGCTTTTTCTAGGAGTTTATGATTTGATGGTGATACTTATGGCATTCTGTTTCTTAAACTCAGTAGCAATTTTTCTCTGTTTTGTCATTTATTTTCAAAAATTTAATTTGCTAATTTTTAGTTTATACAAGTTAAAAAGAAAACAATTTTATTCAATATGGCTCCAGCCCAGATAAATTCTGTGTAAACAATATTTTGAGAATTTTACTGTTCTGAATAGACCATGCCATAAACTAAATTGAGTCTGGCATATTTCAGGAAAAAAAAATGCCCTCCTCCTCCAATTTAATTTTCCCATTTTTGTTTGGAACACCTCATTGCATCATAGATACAATTCATTTTAGTATGCATCTAATTCTTAGGCATGAAGCTAGCTGTCTTTTCAAAGATCCTTCCATCTTATTCCTTATTAGATTATTATACTATCACAAACTCTTTTGGTCATACCACTACAAAATGACTTTCCTCCAATCCACAATGCTGCCGTTATCCTGATTAAAAAGAAAATATGAGGAATTAAAGTTTACTTTTGACTAATGCTCCAACCATCTATCAAGCTTGTCTCCTTTTTGACCGTTTGTATTAGAATTTTACACCAATACAGCTACACGGAGGCTGTTTATTTTATATTCCACTTTCTCCATTAGTCAATTTTATAGTAAATATATCTTTCTGACATTTCTGTAGTAAAGAATGCTCTACCTGGAGAGGTAGTTTATCCAGATTCAAACTAGACCATTGTTCAGTCTTACATGACACAGCCTCTGCATGATTAAATTACAGCATTTTTTCCCTAACACACTTAGCATTTTTATGCAGCAAAAGTTCAGATTGTTCCTTTTAAGAAAAATAAATTATTCTTCAATGTCAGCCAACAACAAAAGTAAAAATACAGAAATCTATTAAAAGGAAAAAGAAAGAAGTAGTGATATTATTAAAGATAAGAGAAAATGTGAGTCATTTTGATGTGAGGGCATTGGTGTCCAAATATCACTAGAAACACAGCAAGCATTAGTCTTCAATAGTCTCAAGTTTCTTTCCTCCTACTTTATTTTTAATAATAGTTGGGAAATAAGTTGCTATTTCAGAAGTGTAAGTTAGACGAGCTCAACTTTTCTATTCACGCTGTAAGCCCTATCTCCAGCTAAGGGGGAAAAATATGGATCTCTGTTATTAAAAAGTGGAATCTTTTTAGTGAGGATGGGAAATGCCATATGTTCATTGTTTCCTAGCCATTTAGGTTTCAAGTAAATAAAATCCACCTAGAAGTCCAACCAGGAGATGGAATTCTGGGAATTTACCCAGCCTGCTCCACAGAGGTGGTCTAAACAAACCTTCTCTTGAATCTGAGAGGTAGCACCTTCACTGATTCTGGACACCACAGTCTTAGAGTCACTGCAGACTCTTATTAAGATGTGCAATGTGCTTGATTAAATTAGCATATTTATTCTCAAAAACAAAATCCCAACTCTGAGAAACAAAACTAAAACAGTATCAAATAATAATATCCTGCTCACCGGGCACTTTGAAGAGAACAGTAATGTAGAAGACATATTCATTGCCTTCATGCTAAATTTGAGGAAACAGGACATGCACATTTTCCAACTTGGGCTCTACGAGCAATAGGAACATAGTAGACTTTATTTATATAATTGTTGTAGGAAGAAAGAAAAAGATAATTACTATAGAAGAACAAAGTAGCAATGTGGAAAATAAGCAATGAAGAAATTCAGATACTGGAGAACAAATTGGTTTGGGATCATTAAGAAAGGCTTAATAGCAGTGAAGCTTGAATTTAATCTATAAATGTGGTAAAACAGATTATAGAGAGGTATGAACAGGGTTTTCTAGGAATATAGGAATTCTAGGAATATTCCTATATATTCTATAGGAATATAGAAAGACAGAGGTAAAGGCATGGTATAAGGGAGCCCCAAAATTTCAGTGACATAAAACCATCACATTTACTTCCTGATCGTGTAACAGTTCAGTGCAGATATTCCTGTCTGCTGTCTTTCCTCCATATGTGATTCAGGTTACTAGGGTCATTCCATCTTGGAGTCCCACTGTCCCCCAAGGCCTCAGAGTCTTCTCATCCAGTCAACAGAAGGACAGAAAGAGTCCAGGGAAGATACACCCACTTCTCAAGCACCTTGCCTAGAACAAACACACCACTTTTGCTCACACTCTTTTGATAAGTATTAGATAATGACCAAACCTGGATTTAAGTAGACATGGAAAATGTAGCCCCTGCCTCAGCTGTCACTTCTCAGTGAAAACTCCAGGCTTTAAAGGAGGAACATGCATTTTGTTGGACTGCTTTCTATCTCTGTCACACCAAGCCTGCCAAGAAGGTACAGAAGGTAAATGCTCATCTTTATCAGTCACCCAAGTGGGAGAGTTTCTTAAAGGTGCCATAACAGGCTGGAATGTACAGAGCTGGAGAAGATTCTAAGTCAGAGAATGAAATAATCAAAGTAGCTTTTAAAAAGAGAAACCAGGCAGCAGTATCCAGCAGGACTGCAAGTAAAATAAGTATTTTCCAGAACAGACAAGAAGGTTGGCATAGGCTACAGAAAAGCCTGGGAAGAATTTGAGATATGGTCCTAAGTAAGAAATGAAGTTGGTGCAGGATTCGAATGAGAATGGGGCTGCGGGGGAGGTGGAGAATGAAAAGAAGATAGCAAAGGAAAGAGGGAAGTAAAAGAAAACGTCAAACGTTCAAACTTACATGATAGTACCCCCAAGTGTTACCAAACCCAGGTTTGGCTGCTCACAGCTCAAAAGCCAATACTCGAGAGACAAATGCCTGTAGGAGCAGAAAGGTTGCTTTTTTTTTTTTTTTTTAATAGTTTCTACATAATTCACCAACAGTGTTTTTCATGAAGACTTTGAAAGAGCAGGATGATTTTAAAAAGACTTAAAGGAGAAAGACACTTTCAAAACATTTCAGGTAAAATTAAATGTCATTTCCTAGTGAATTTTAGTTTATCAATTTTAGCAAGTCTGATGATCTAAGAGGATTTTTAAAATTTTTTAATTGTAGTATTTTAAAAGTCAGTAGTATTTAAATATTGATGCTTCTCTATTCCTCTGACAAAACCCTATTACCACTTCCAGGATCAAATGCTTTGTATAGTAAGTATAGTATATAGTATAGTATATAGTATATAGTATATATATAGTATATATATAGTAAGTATAGTAAGATATTGGTATTTCTTATCTCATATAAGCACTAAGCAAGATAATTTGAATGATAAATATTTATAATCAATAGCAAAATTAAACACTAAACGAATAAAAATACTACTTCTCAAATGAAACTACTCCTCTGTTGGAAAATCAAGGATTTTTTTTTTCATGAATCAAATTTTATTATAAGACCTGAGGCTTTTTATTCTGTTTTCTTCCATAGGTCTTGACAACCATGAAACTTCTCATCCTTACCTGCCTTGTGACTGTTGCTCTTGCCAGGTCTGTGAGTACAGTAGGAAATTTAGAAGGTTCTAGATTCTTGCTTGAAATCACCTGGTATCTTGTCAAACACAAGACATTGAGGATAATAATCTTAAAGAATTGGATGGTCTCTAATTAGCTATTGAAGTCTTGATTGCAAAACTATGGTTATCCTTCACATTTTTTTTTTTTGTGGTACGCGGGCCTCTCACTGTTGTGGCCTCTCCCGTTGCGGAGCACAGGCTCCGGGTGCGCAGGCTCAGCGGCCATGGCTCACGGGTCCAGCCGCTTGGCGGCATGTGGGATCTTCCAGGATCGGGGCACGAACCCGTGTCCCCTGCATCGGCAGGCGGACTCTCAACCACTGCACCACCAGGGAAGCCCTATCCTTCACATTTTGATCATTATTATGTAGTTCATTCAAAGCCTTAACTCCAAATAGAATCTCTGACTTGAAATATAAACACCTCACAATAAAAAAATTAAAAGTAAAAAGAAGAAACAAGGGATTGAACAACATAGTAAAGAGCATCAAAAAATGTTATTAGGCTCTTTGCCTGGGTCCATTACAGAATTAGCATATTTGTAAACATATGTGTCCAATATTTTCTTACCAAATATACCATTAAGCCACATATTCCAGTGTATCCTACTTTTGGAGCCTAAGTCATACCCTCATGTGAGATGGCTCATGCCAACCAATATTTCCCAAGATACAGAAAACTGGGCTCATTCTGCTGATTCAGAGATCAAATTGCTTGGTCCCTGTAGACAGTAAAACTAGATAATGTAAAGTAAAATAACCTTTCTTCTCAAAAATAAAAGAAAAAGATTCAGTTACTTATGTGAAGCAAAAAGTTATTGTTCCCTTGTGATGTGTAGCTAGTGAGGGTGAAATAAATGAACAGGAATCACCTGACAGGAAAGCAATTTAAATAAGGTAATAGTCAGAAAGGTTGCTTTATTCGGGAGACTGGCAACCTGGGGAGAAGGCAGACTTGTGTCCCAGAACCAACTGTGAAGATTCTCCTCGGCCTCGAAAGTTTTTAAAGGGAAAAAGGGGAAGTGATCTCAGTTAATCACTGAGGTAGGGGGTCAGATTCATCACCATCTCCCATTGCATGCAGACTTGTTGACACCCTGTGATCTTTCTTTAGATGCTATCTTGTTCACAAGGTTACTGAAGGGGAAGCTGGAGAAATGATCTAGTCATCTGTTTGTTATTCTTCATTTCTACTTCTTTAATCTAAGGAAAGAATCAACAGGTTAGGCGAGGCACTGTGTGATGGAAAGATGCGAAAGGTGTGCTTCGGCCAGAGGCTAGTTAAAATATAGCTTTGCTAAAGTGACAAGACAAAGGGCCTCCTGCAGATGGCTGTTTCCTGCAAAGAGCCACTTATGAATCCCCACTGTCAGACATCATTCCGTTTCTATGGGATTGTGGGCAAAGGTCCGTCTTCTATAACTTCCTCATGCTGACATAGGGCACCGTAGTCTTAAAGTGGAAGATGTCAAACATAGATCTGTAGCCTCTCTTTGCTGACAATTTGAGTTGCCCACTTACATATATGGGCAGAACAAGCTACAATTATTATGATGCCCACAAAAATACAGATTATTATGAGCAATAGTGTTAATCCCATTCTCTTGAGGCCAGTTCTTGGAATCACGCTAGCTGTAGTTTCAGTACTGCTCAAGATGGAGCAGCGTATGTCATGGCTGCAGTCTGGTCATCATGCAGTTAGCTTTTCCCCTCTGGTGGCAGTGATACTATCTGTAAAACAACTCAGGAAAGTGCATTAGACACTGAAAGAGTCTGTGACTCTATTGTCCAAATCATTAACTGCTTGAGCCTGCTCTTTTGTGACTCAGGGAGGCCTGGGAGATGTCAGCTCTTCTACAAACAAGAAGCAGGGGACATGGAGATATATATATATATATATATATATATATATATATATATATATATCTCCACTCTTTTTTAGATTCTTTTCCTATATAGGTCATTACAGAGTATTGAGTAGAGTTCCTTGTGCTATACAGTAGGTTATTATTAGTTATCTATCTTATATATAGTAGTGTGTATAGGAAGTAATTTTAGAGAGAAGATGAGTCCAGGAATATGTTCAACTGCTCCATGGGAGCCTCTACATGCAGCAGTCTAGTTGGTGGTCACCCAGGGCAAGAGGAAGATAAGAAAGGACCAGGAGAAGGGGCCTCGTGTCCTGACCCTCACCAGTGTGCAATTCTTCCTAGACTACTACAGTATCTGACAGAGGCAAATGAACTATTCTGTGACATGGCAAATCCATTCTTTTTGCCCATCTACACAATCGATACCAATCGCCACAGCCAAATTGATCTGGCTGCAACTCACCTCAATTCTTAGAAGACTGGAAGGAATGGACTGGCTGTGTCATAGGCCAGCCGTTTCACATCCTCAGACATGCCCTATTCCGCCTCAAGAGTTATTAGGCCAATGCAAGAGGAATTCAAGGTCCCCACCCGTCCATTTCTTTTTTAAGTTCCACAGCTGCCTAAGTAATGTTGATGTAAAAATTAAGAATCAATTTCATTCCATTTTTAAAAATCAAACCAATAATACTTGCACATCCTCCACATGCAAGGGTCAGTCTTAGGTAAAATTCGTTAAATGAAGGATACTCCAATAGGAAGAGAAAAAGCATATCAACACGCAATTACTCTGCAGCTCCATTCAAACCCATTCAGTCCTATTAGAGAGAGGAAAGCCATGTAATGAGTATGTCCTCTATGCTACATACAGCTCTAGTACATTTATGTCACTTGCATCTCAGATTAGACCAGCATAAGCGTTCTACCTCCATTTTAGAGAAGCTTAATAATTTATCCAGGGGACTTCCCTGGTGGTCCAGTGGCTAAGACCCCGAACTCCCAGTGCAGGGGGCTCGGGTTCCATCCCTGATCGGGGAACTAGATCCCACATGCCGCAACTAAGTGTTCGCATGCCACAACTGAAGATCCCGCACATAGCAAATAAGATCCTTCATGCCGCAACTAAGACCCGGCAAAGCCAAATAAATAAATATTTTTAAATAATAATAATAATTTATCCAAAGTAATATATACCTAGTAAGTGATAGAGGTGGCCATTAAAGCTTTGGTGTGACCCAAAGCTGAGGGCACTTTGACACTACAAAGCCTTTCCTGTGGATCTGATTAGGCCCATTAAAGCAGCCATTTAAAGAGCCAATTCCTGCTGCCATACGACCAAAATTCTCAGCCCAAGGTCCTGCACTCCTTTAATTCTGACACAGAGAATCAATTCAATAGTTAAGAACAACAAACTTCTCCCTGGACATGTAATCATACTAAAGTGGAACAATGATTATTTTGAACCCTGAGTATAATGAAGGACAAGAAAGTAAACTCCAGTTTATTACTCCTGGTTCATCAGTTCTGTCTGTGAAGCAGCCTTGAATCTGCCACATGTAGTAAGATGTGTCCTTGACAAAGCAGAAAAATATACAGCCATCTGTCTAGAAAAGCAAATCTGCTATGAGGTCCATGTCACTCTGTGGTCTATAAGGACATTTCTCTGACCTCCTGTGGATAAGCAGGAGTCAGAGAGTCCAGAAGACCCGCGCAGGGTGGTGTCCCAAAGGCCAGGAGAGGACACTGCAATATCCCCAATATCTCCAGCAGTACATGTCTTCTAAATGCAGTTACTTGAGACAAGTACCATATCAGAGCTGGCTAGTCAGTTTGGAATCTGATTGGCCATCCAAACAGGATTAGGCAAAGAGGTTCCAGATCTCAAGTCAATATAGACAGAGATTAAGGAAAAGCTGAAGAGAGAGGAGGTGTGAATCATGCCAAAGGGCAACAAAGGCTCTGTTGTTTTTATCTGGTGTAATAGCAGAGCCAGAGAGGATTTTTAAAACTGGCCACGGAGCAAAAACATATTTACCTTGCAGGCTGAAATATCCACAAGCTGTGAAAGATCAAGGAAAATAAAAAGAATATCATGATTGCAAGGGCATCACAGAGAGAAGCATCATTTCAGAATCACCCCTGAAACAAATAATAGAATGAGCTCCATCAGCTTCTCTCTAAGCCTTTGTAATTCTCCCTCCCCCAGCACATACTCTGGGTCAAGTAGCAGATCATTTCTTTTCTGAAATTCACTAGAATGTGTGCCCTTTCTTTGTATTACATTTCCTCAACACCATAAAATAAACTGTACTATGGAGTGTTTTAATTTCTTATCGTCTTTGAAAAATCATGCTAATAAGACATTTAGTGAAAAGAGTAGTTGCCCAGTAAGTGGCAATAATCTTTTATGAGTCCTGCTGTGAAAACTGTGAACGAATATGTTGACCTTGAAAGTTGCAGTCTTACTGTGAGCACAAGAACAATGACACAAATATTCATTTAGATGAATGCTTACCATGCTTGACCTTATCATTTTGAGCTCCCCACATTTCAATTTTCCTAGTTATGCTCAGAAACTATGGTTTGTGATGGAAAGCAAGAGAAGGATACTGTTGCCATGGTAGCAAAAACATTTTTTTCTCCCTCAAAAATAGTATGTCAGAAACTAGTGGGAAAAAAATAATGCTAACCGCACTTGCAGAAAAAATTAAATTTAAATACAAGTTCTTGCAATTTTATCAAGTTCTGTTTATATATCTTTCCATCTTAATATGCAAGGATGCCTTACAAGGGGTTCACTAGTTAAAGTACAGGTTACTTTTGTCAGTCATGCAGAACACATCGTTTAAAATCCACGAAGGAATGAATGAGTCCAGATTTACAACTGTATAAAATGATATTCAAAATAAGTTTTTAAAAACTGCCTTAGCTTAATACTACTAATAAAAAAATGACAAACAAGCAACTACAACCATAACAACAACAAAAACAATGACTGTTATCCTTTTGAATTCCTTTGCCTGTCATTCAAATGAGATATTACCCTTTTCAGGACTGGTTGAATTACTCAGACTAAAGTACCAACCTGTGTTGCTCACGTTCCCTAATGCATTTCATTCTGGTGATATTACTTTTGCAGCTACTACATTGGCTTCCTGCAAAATAAAATCCCCCAAATTTTCCTGCATTCATAGAGCTGTTGACATTTTAAAATAAGAGAACCCAACACTAATGCTGCTGTCTTAATTCTGCGAATAACTTTCCCGCCAAATTCACACACAAGCCATCTGTTAGAATAACAGTCACCTCTCCAGCTGTTGTTATAGCTCCTGCATTTCCCATCCTCAGCGTATTTTCTCTTTTATGTACTAAGATGAATGTCAGTGTCAGGTCTTTAGAGGAGCGGTTGATCTTTTTACTGCACATTTGAAAACATGTTCTTACTTCTTGTTTCCACTCCATGACAGAAATTCTAATTCACAAATGTTTGTTTTTCACATAGATGCCCTTGAGAAAATCAGCCCAAGATGTGTTCTAATGTAAGCACCACCTGTAAATTATCATATGTAAAGGTACTTAAAATATTCTTAATTGTATTATGTATTCTTCTTACTACGTTCATTTTATTGATGTATTTATTAAGATTTATTTAGAAACTAGTCTATTCCCAGTCTTTATCCCAAAGTCAGTTTATTCTGTGAGACATAGTTCCCAAATAAACATCTTCTACTGAGCAAAGAATGAACAAACTGTTTACTGTATTACAGGGACCAATTATATTACTCTTTCCTGGAAGAAATAAAAAGCACAGTCATTACAGCTCAGTTTGGCTGTGGGGAAGACTTTCTGTCTGGTCAGTGTTTTTCTTCAACACCAACACAGGGCATCACTGTCTTTCCCTTTGTGATTATAATCAAGTGGGTTTAGAAGTACGAGAAAACAGAATGATCTTTGCAGAACAGTCTTATTAGGTCTACCCCAAACCCCTATAGCCCTACAGCCTCCCACCAATCAAAAAATAATAATAAAGCAATAGTTTGGTTCTCTGAGGAACAGTCACAGTAAAAGGAGGTCTGTTTACTTGAGCTTAGCTGGAACTAGTGGCAATGAGGTGAAATCAAGGGTGGCAGATTCCTAAAGCAGGAAGGCTTCCTAGGAGTAATACAGACTGTGTCTCTAGAGAGTGTCTTTTGAAAGTCATTTTCTGCTTTCCCCCATCTTTATGATGTATAAATTCATTGTTGGTAATTGTACTTTGGAAGTGTGATTTAAAGACTGCTTCAGCCGGGGCCTAGAAGCAGCATAGGCTCCAAGCACATTCCATCTTTGGCCTCATCTGTGAATGCTGTCAATAGATACACCAAAAATGAGGCAAATGGTTAGAAACAACGGGCTACTATATCCTTCTGCTATTAGCCTCTACCCAGGCCTCACATCGATTATTTTTAATATCTCATAGAGACCCACCTCCTAGAGAAATGGAAATAAAAACAAAAATAAACAAATGGGACCTAATGAAACTGAAAAGCTTTTGTACAGCAAAGGAAATCATAAAGAACATGAAAAGACAACCCTCAGAAAGGGAGAAAATATTTGCAAATGAAGCAACTGACAGAGGATTAATCTCCAAAATTTACAAGCAGCTCATGCAGCTCAATATCAAGAAAACAAACAACCCAATCCAAAAATGGGCAGAAGACCTAAACAGACATTTCTCCAAAGAATATATACAGATTGCCAACTGAATGAAAGAATGCTCAACATCACTAATCATTAGAGAAATGCAAATCAAAACTACAATGAGGTATCACCTCACACCAGTCAGAATGGCCATCATCCAAAAATCTACAAACAATAAATGCTGGAGAGGGTGTGGAGAAAAGGGAACCCTCTTGCACTGTTGGTGGGAATGTAAATTGATACAGCCACTATGGAGAACAGTTGGAGGTTCCCTAAAAAAAAAACTAAAAATAAAACTACCATTACGACCCGGCAATCCCACTACTGGGCCTATACCCTGAGAAAACCGTAATTCAAAAAGAGTCATGTAGCACAATATTCATTGCAGCTCTATTTACAATAGCCAGGATATGGAAGCAACCTAAGTGTCCACTGACAGATGAATGGATAAAGAAGATGTGGCACATATATACAATGGAATATTACTCAGCCAAAAAGAAACAAAATTGAGTTATTTGTAGTGAGGTGGATGGACCTAGAGTCTGTCATACAGAGTGAAGTAAGTCAGAAAGAGAAAAACAAATACCATATGGTAACACATATATATGGAATCTAAAACAAAAACAAAAAAACACAAAAATGGTTATGAAGAACCTAGGGGAAGGCCAGGAATAAAGACGCAGACATAGAGAATGGACTTGAGGACACAGGGAGGGGGAAGGGCAAGCTGGGATGAAGTGAGAGAATGGCATGGACTTATATATACTACCAAATGTAAAATAGATAGCTAGTGGGAAGCAGCCACATAGCACAGGGAGATCAGCTCAGTGCTTTGTGACCACCTAAAGGGGTGGGATAAGGAGGGTGGGAGGGAGAGGCAAGAGAGAGAAGATATGGGGATATATGTATATGTATACCTGATTCACTTTGTTATACAGCAGAAACTAACACACCATTGTAAAGCAATTATATTCCAATAAGATGTTAAAAAAAAAAAAAAGAAAGGGCTTCCCTGGTGGCGCAGTGGTTGAGAGACTGCCTGCCGATACGGGGGACACGGGTTCGTGCCCCGGTCCGGGAAGATCCCACATGCCGCGGAGCGGCTGGGCCTGTGAGCCATGGCCGCTGAGCCTGCGCGTCCAGAGCCTGTGCTCCGCAACGGGAGAGGCCACAACAGTGAAAGGCCCGCGTACTGCAAAAAAACAAAACAAAAAAAAGATTTGAAACAAGTAAGGCAAAATAGTAAGATTTAATAAAGCTGGTGTTTGGGCAATGAAAAAATAACATGGTAAATTACAAAAACGAATTTTTGAATGTTAAAAAAGTAAAATAAAATAAATGCCTACATGATTAAACTATATATATATATCTCATAGAGACTACATTGAACTGAACTGGGTACCAGTTGCTGTTAAGGTACCTTAAATATGAAGCATTCTTTCTGCAGGAATTCTAGACAGTGAAAATAAATTATGAAGGATTAAAAGTGCTCAAAAAATCAGTCACGTATAAGATAACTATATGATGTCGTCTGAAACCAAAAGAGCATGTATTCTCACCATGACCAACTTGCCAAATCTCACCATAACCAAACTATACCTGCTTCTATATTAAACTATGATAATACTGGGTCAATTTAGTTTTGAAAATAACCATTTTGCCAAGTGCTCAGAGTGAGTTAGACATTCATGTCACGAGCAAAACAGATGAGACTAAATAAAGCAGGACTCAGGGCTAAGATGATTCAAATGTCCAATCAGGCAACTCTCTCCACAATGCCTTCCCATACTTCATTTTTAGGTTTCAGCAAAAATATGAAGATGATAGGATACAAGCTAACCAGTTTACAGCCATATAGAGAACAACTAGCAAATCAACAGGTAGGAATGTGGCCATGTGTAAAGCAGCAAAGAGAACTGGTACCAATGTCATCTTGCCAAGGCTGACCTGGGTCCCGTGGTTCTCATCCTCCCCTCTTGCCACCAAGCTATCTGATGCTGCTCTTTCTCTTGTCTTCTCATCGAGTTGCTTCTTCTTTGTCTAACTTTGCCTCTCCTCATGAAAAATATCATATTTTTACCTACATTGTAGAAAAACATTTTTTACTCAACTTTCTTAAAAAGTGGTTTTCTTTATCCCAATCCCATTTGCTCACCTCCCATTTACTTCTCAAATTTCTGAAATTGGCTTCTTCCTTGCCCCCAACACCTCTCAGAAACTGCTATCCATGTATCAATATCCAAATCCAGTGACCTCTTTTTTTTTTTTTTTTTTTTTTTTTTTTGCAGTTCACGGGCCTCTCACTGTTGTGGCCTCTCCCCTTGCGGAGCACAGGCTCCGGACGTGCAGGCTCAGCGGCCATGGCTCACGGGCCCAGCCACTCCGCAGCATGTGGGATCTTCCCGGACCGGGGCATGAACCCATGTCCCCTGCATCGGCAGGTGGACTCTCACCACTGTGCCACCAGGGAAGCCCCAGTGACCTCTTTTTGAATGTCTCACTGGACCTCTAGGTAGAATCTTACATTTCTTTTCTGGAACCTCTATTCTTTAACTTCTACAATATTCCAAACTTTGTCTTCCTGCTTCTCTGAATGTCTCTTCTCGATGTGAATTCCTTAAATATCAGTATTCCTTGAATACCACCTTTAACCCTCTTTTCTCCTCACTTTATACTGTTTCCTAATGGAGAATCATCTGCTCCCATGGCTTCAACCATTCCTGATGACTTCCGGGTCAGTGTCTCTATCTATAGCCTGAGTTTCTAACATATATACAAAAACTACTGAATCCGTGGTAATAGCCACATGAGTGTCATGCAAATACTTTGAACTTAGTATGTCCCAACTAAACTCATTATTTTGCTACCCAAATTTGCTTCTTTGTCATCACCATTCAGCTGCCAAACTAGAACTCTCAGAGTAACCCTTAACTCTTTCTTCCATCAATTTATATATCCAATTAATATCCAGTTACAGAAACTAGGAGTAAGCATTTAGAAACTTACATAGTAATCTGACACTGCTGCAGCACCCAGCATTTTGTTTTTCTACGAATTCATTTTATTATATTTTTTAGTGATCTACCTAAGTTATAAATTTTTTAAAAATGAAGAAACTGGCACGTCAGCATAGATCATTTAAAAAGCACTGATGTAAACCATTTAGACCATCTTAACCTGCTGTCCTTGAGACTGCCCATGGAAACAATGGACTCTCTCTCCAGAAAATAGTTTCTATCCCATTACAATATGAAATTCTGCATATGATATAGATGGTTCATGGATTCTCTAAAACCCATTTATAGCCCAAATTCAGAACCCTTAATCCAAGTGGACAAAGTCTGGAACTTCCTTGTCAATAGCCTCCTCTGTTTGTTTATTTATTGTGGTAAACGTTCCAGGTGAGCATTAAAGTCCTGGAACTCGTAGCAAGAATTCAGCACACGTACAATTACTAAGCTCAGAACCAAAGACTGGGCCTATTGACCAAGCGCTTCCAATACCTTATGTGAGTTTTAATAGTTTCTTCAGGTGGAATAGAACAGTTAACTAGTAAATAATAGAAGAGTTATGCCATAACCTTACTATTCCTTATGTGGATAATAAAATTTTGAGACTAAGACCCACAGTTTATAGAAGAGCCGACATAAAGACATAATGAGTCTATAACACTAGGGAACTAGGGAAACAAATTTCACAAGTAGGAAGTAGTAGAACAAGGTCTATTCCACTCTATGGCATATAAAACAGATCATTTGTCTGTTTCTCTATATATACCTGCCCTCACTCCAAATGAGGATTTCATGTACCTCACAGAGACATATAGAATCCAATATGTTTTTTAAAAGAATTAAGTATTTTGTTTAAACCAGAATGAATGGAAAATAAAGCTGAAAAGAACATGTGCTCTATAAAGGCGGGGGCCACACCCACCCTGTCCTCCACTGTAAACCCATATCATGTTGCAAATGGTAGATGCTCAAGATAAAGGCAAGGATGGCATCAGCACACAGATGGCATATGTGACTGATGGAAGGCTGAAGCTCCTTGACTTTCTCTGCCACCAAAGCAAAGAGATAATCATATCTAAGATTTACTTTGTCCATAGATAGGAACTTCCAGGTACTCAGGGGGGTCACTGCTTTTAGGAGAATAGCAGATCACCCTAAAGGAGACACTGTATCCTGTGACAGTTAAGCTCCCTATGATCAAGAAACATGATATCCAGTCCAGACAATTGCTTCTTACCCTGCCCCTCAGGGCAAGCTGAGTATGTAAGACAAAAGCACAATTCAGTAAACCTGATTCCAGAGGGACCAAAGAAATGCCCCTTGATGGCTTGGCTCAATCCAGACATGAAATTTGGACATCTAGTGCAGGGGTTCACAAACGAAGGCCCACCACCTATTTTTGGAAAGAAATTCTTGGAGCATAGCCATACCCGTTTGTTTACATATCGTCTGTGGCTGCTTTCAAGAGGTGAGCAGAGTTGAGTAGTTGCAACAGAGACTGTTTGGCCCACAAAATCTAAAATATTTACTCTCTGGCTGTTTTCAGAAGAAGTTTGCCAGTCTTTGGAATCTATAGACCGCTATCTTTAGCTCTCTAAAACTGAGTTTAAGAAGCACAGAGTTCAGTCAGATATTCAGGAAGTATCTGCGATACAGATACGTTATCAGTTTAGGGCAGATCTATGCAGTTTGATAACAGCTGTGTGGAAAGATAGTGCTGACAGCCTCTGCCTCAGCCCAGCCTCTGGATGTTTATCCTTTCACTCTGAGTACATCCCCTGAATAAACTCATAGTTAAAAAGCACTATATAGGTGGTTAACTTGCCCAGTTAAGTCTAGCCCACATTTCTCTCTTCCACTCCAGAATTAAACCCAAGTCACCAAAGGACCTGAAGATGTAAAATAAAAGACTTTGCAGAGAAATGGTATGCAAGTCACAGAAGAATGTAAACAGTTCTGACAAGAAGAACTTGAGGTGATTAATTAGATGTGTCACTAGAGCTCTAGATTTACTCAACAGTGGTTGAACTTCATAGAGTTAAGGTAAACACAAAGCCTTAAATTGTTGACATTTTTGTAACAGTCTGCATGAGTTGGGGTAACACAGAAACCCAAACATCTCATCAGCTCAACATAAGAGAAGTTTATTTCTCACCTACGGTCCAATACAGACGTTCTTGGTCAGTAAGCAGCATTTCTCCCTGTAGTGATTTAGGGGCCAGGCTCCTTCCATGAGCACAGAGGTGCATGCATGAGAGTTTCCCTGGGTCAGGACTGGAAATGGCCCACATCACTTACATACATGGCCACACCTAACTGCAAAGGACTCTGGGAAATGCAGCCTAGCTCTGAACCCAGACTATAAATAGTTAGCCAAGCTCTTCCATAACCATTGTCAAAATGTGAAACCTAATTCAAATTCGCTCTGCTGATCTGAAAGATGCAAGCAGTTTTCCAGGGATTAAATCAAGAAACATCTCTGGAAATCATACAACAATCATTAGATATGCAGGGAGGAAGCTTTACTGACTCTAGACATTTCAACCAGAACTGTTGCCATGTGTATGCTGACCCCATCTCCCAATTGGGCAACTCAGAATATGCTCTTAGCTGTCTTCTTTCATATTTTATACCTGACATTATATTTAGCTGCACAATTTATCTCTTGAGCAAATTCTAGCAATACCGTTAGATATGCCACTAGTGAATCAAGTGAAAAACTATGATCCCTAACAGTTAAGCCCTGAGGTCACTGCAACTATCTCTTTTCTGCTGTCCAATACTCACAGACCCTGCCAGCTTAATAAGGATGCTCTTTACTCTGGCTCTTGTGCTCTTCATAATTAACAGATGTTTAATGCCACAACAAGGTTCTAAGCTGATTACCATTACCGCAGCCTTATCTTCTAGTGTCAGGATATCTGTTTAGTTCAGCTAAACAGAATGCTTAGACTCCTCTGATAGACCAGGGTCAGGCCTGCTATAGGCCCAAAGATGTAGCAGGAAGCAGAACACAAAAGTACATCACTGTAGCACAGCCAGGATTCCTTTATGTGGTGTTGGGTAGCCCGTAGCACACTGATGTGAGACCTCCACCAGCCCAACAGCATAAAAACTAAGTACACTGCTCTGTCCTTCTCTGGCCTGGAAGATTTCTCTTTCCATGATGACTCCATTGGCCACTGAATTAAAGACTCACCTCCAAAAGGAAATGAGGAATCATCTGGGACCTGGGTCCACTCATTTACTTGTATCCTGATCTCATATATCCTCTGCTTATTTGCTATTTCAATAAAAACCCAGAGTGAAGATCATTTAAACTAAGTGTACTTTATTATTCTCATCAACCTTGTAAACCAGTGCTAACTTTTTGAGTCTGGTCTAGCTCAGGTTCCTTATATACTTAACTCTAACTCCTCTTACAAGCTCTTGACACTTCTCACCACCATGTGCTAGATATTTTCCACTGGGATGTCCCACAACAATCACCCTCAACTTGACAACTTCTGCTCCGTGTTACTCCCTATTAGAACTTAATTTAATTATACTATCATTTTTGTAGTTGCCTGGCCTTGGAATAAGAGTCATGTTTTACTCTTCCCTGCCTTCCTTGGTCCTCTTACATTCTAGCAGCCACCAAGGCTATACTATACCCTTTTCTCAGTCAGGGTGCTACACTGCAATGGCTGAAATAACTCTGATTCATTCAAGTAGAATCAGAGTTCATTCAGTGATGTTGGGGACTTCACGGAATGCCCAGAATGACCAGAGAATGAAAGCAGGGAACCAGAACAATGCCCCAAACTGTGCTGTAGCACCTATCCTAGTAGGATGCAATCGCCACCATCTCGGGTAACCGTAACAACAGCTCACGTGACAGACACCAAGAATGCTGGGCCTGGATGCTGTTTGCAAGAACTGTTACTTCTGTCTGATGTCCCTGGGAAATGGGCACACGTCACCACCACCCTTACCAGAATGGCTTCTGCACTGTCCTCATCTCTTCATATCACTAATGTTCAGTTTAATGTCTTGGGTGGGTGGGTGGATCTGATTGATTGAGCTCTAGTTCCACGAGGAACCCCAAGGAACATTGGAAACATAAGAAAGGTTCAGATGCTGGATGTTTGAGGCAGGTACTAGGTTTTCAGTGCCCATTCTCACCCCCTGTTGTCTTCTAAATCTCACTTTCTTAGAAACTCTTACAGCAACTCCGTTCTGACTGATAAAACAGAAGCAGTGCTGTCTCTTTTGCTTTATTCTTTTTATTCGAATGTGAAGCTGGTTCTTTGTAGGGCATTGGTCACACGTGGGGCATTCACAGCCATCTCAGGTCCAAATAACACAGAATCTGGTAAATGAAAGTGAGAACTATGAAATCAGCTCACTGAGGACGGGGAAGCTGCTAGCCTTTAAAAGGCACTGGTAAGACATTTGGTCACACTAGTCACCTGCTGGATGCAGAATGCAGAGCAGGCAGTACCTAAAATAGTGTTAGAAGATATGCAGGGAAATTCTCCATAAAGTTGGCATCTGCTGACCACGTCCTAAAAGAGAGGGATGAACCAGTGTAGAGCTAGCAGTCTGCAAACAGAGATAGAGGGAAATACCACTTTGCTAAAGGAGGGGCTTTCTGCCTGAAGCCCGCAGTCTAGCTTCATTAAGGGCCTCACGATGCTGAGTCCTGCGTGTTTGAAAAAGCCCCATCTGCTGCACCCTGACCTGTAATTTTTATTAGCCATGGCTGGAAGGGGCAGGTCTTAGCATTCGATAGGTCTGTGGCCCCAAAGCATTTTCTAGCATTGGAAAAGATAGTAGAACTGGAAAGGAGAAGGACTCTGCTTCCTTGATGGCACTGCTGAAGTCTGCACTCCAGACTTCCAGGCTTCTTACTCTATTTGGCTGAGGTTACTCTTTTATAGTTGATAATCCTACTGACACAGGGCCAATCAGAATGACAAATGGATATAAACCATATTGTGAACTAACCCTCCCACACTACAGTCCATTCTGTTCCAGGTGCTTTGCCCTGAACTCCACATTCCTGCAGTAAGGTGGGCACTAACCGGCCAATTCTCCTTCGGCTTCATAAACGACACTGCATTTGTAGCTGTAGCAGATCCTCAGCCGCCTAGTGCAGTGCCTGACATACAATGGTTGATCCATACGTATTTGTTGGAACATGAATAAATGGAAACCACAGTGGCCAAGGAATCAGAAAATTATGCATCAGCCCCCCTCTGGCAGGTTCAACAGCATGAACTTAAACAACTCTGGTAATATTTCTGGATTCTAGGATACTTTAGTCCGGAAGAATAATCTATTTATTGCCTACTGATAGAGGGTATATGTGAAAGTCCTTTCAAAATTATAAAACATTATAAAGAGTATTATTTTGGTTATCATTATTAAAAAATTGCAGAGAGAACCAAATTAGGTTGACCCATAAAATAACGTTAACGTAGAAGACATTACCACCTATACTACTCCACTATCAGGTACAATATTTGGAAAGCGTATTGAAAGATACTAGAAACATAATCACCATTTAATTTTCAACGTTAGGCCAGGACCAGAAGATAGCAGTTCACAAGCCAGATATAACTATCTGCTGCTTATTGTGTCATAACATAATATTTACTCTGTAATTACCTGGTCAATATTTACTTGGTGAATACATAGCTTTTCACATGGTTGCTTGAATCCAATAAAATAAAGGAACAGCAGTTATCTTGATTTTCCTGGGGGATACACTGGACAAAGAGAAACCTTTTTGAAGGTCTTCCTTATTGGCTTATTTAGCCCTGAAAATTGTTAACATTTTAAAACCATAAGGAGCTTTTGTGGCATAAGCTTGCATTTGTGAACTTCAAATTTCAAAATCAATCCCCAGCAGAAAAAGCCTACCCTTTTGTCTGAAATCCCCTCCTACCTGCCTGCACTCCCAATATGCAGGGCAGTGTTTTTCAAGACAAATAACATTGCTTGCCTTTTGAAACTTGTCACATAATGTGATTGAAGATAAAGACCAAAGTATGTGAGGCTGCTTCCAAATCCCAAATCCCCCAAATTCTGAAAAGACGACTAATGCGGATTTGTGGTTCTCCGAAACTGCCTTGCAGACTGCAGGGAAGATGCTCCAAAATCTTCTGTGTTTTTAGTTTTTCAGCTTTGCATTGTAAAACGTCCCTTGGGAATTCACTGGAGGTTTACTAAGGTATGTTGGGACCATTGTTTAGTTTCAGAAGATGAAAGGGTCTACCCAGTGAGAAAACCAAGTTGCTTCATAAAATCACCTCAGGATCCAAACTATCTTCGACCTGAAATGTGCCACTATTCCAGACTATGGCAGATTTATTGTTCTGCAGGTACAGTGAAATTTACTTGTCTTGTATTTAGGAAGCCATCTGCTCCACTTAAGGCACTTTAAGAATTCGAGAACTAAGGCAACTAAATTTGGATAAACAAAACTGAAAGAAATCTATTTGAGGGAGAGGAGTTCAGACAAGAAGGAAAAAGAATACTATAAAGCTTCAAAGCACATGAAAAACCCAGCTTCTCTGCTCAGTAGACTTGAACATGAAGGGGGAAAAAAGATGTTAACTGAGTTTAATTTGGAATCCTATTGGATATTGCTATACTTAATGAATCTACATATTTCATGATCACCCTAATTGTTTCTATTTCTGAGATGGGCAGAGTGAAACAAATAATGGTTGAAAAATACAACCTAATGGCATGTATGATACCATTGTTATTGTTGAAATAAGATCAAATAACACATACACCACTCATGGCCAATAATAGCATTTCCTTCATATTTAAAAACAGTGCAAATTGGTATTGGTTTCAGAGATATTTGCATGTTTCAATGATACATATTGAAAATATGTCCCTTAAAAGTTTAAAAAGTTGTTCCTAAACCAATCCCTTATAACAATAAACAGAGCAGAATAAAAGGCACATGGCAGCAATGTACAACTGGAATCTGTCTAGTCCTTTATTACTTATACTCCATATATTTCCAAAAAGGAAATAAGGCCAAGTAAGAAAAGCCATGTGTGTGTGTGTGTGTGTGTGTGTGTGTGTGTGTGTTTGTACATACAGATGCATATGGAGGGGGGAGGGGAACGGAAGTGTTGGAAGAGTGTGTATAGTTGTGCCTGTGAACTCAGCACAAGGAAGCAGTCATATTTCTTGCAGAAAGGTAAAAAAAAGAAGCATAATTATTTTGAGATTTATTTTATTAATAGCTTTTGTAACATAAAAGTGTGTTATCAGAGGAATCAATAAGATAATGTGTCAAGCACCTAGCACAGACTCTGGCACATAGAATACTCAATATTTAGTAATTCATTCACTTACTCATTCACAAGGGACTGGGTACTGTCCTGCTAAATGGGAATCTGAAACCTGAATAAATTTGTCACTTATAATTTTTAGGGAAAAAGAAGGAAAATGTTAATGGTTAGACCTCAAATGTAGTTTTACAAAGACCCAGAAGCGTCTATGTATTTTTCAAGCCCATCTTTGATAAAAGTCAAAAACCTAATGTTAAAATTTTGATTCTGTGAAGACATTTCTACACAGAGGTATAGTATTACAGAACAGACATGGAGGTTTCTAAAACCTGGACTTGACCCAGTACTAGAACTGAGAGAGTCTCTTCTGGAGGAACAGAAGTTTAGCATGAAGCCACAAAGAGAGTTCTCAAGATTGATATCCATGGCCTTTTTCTGCAGTTCAGGTACTTTGAGGCTTGTTGATTAAAGTATCAATTTGCTTTAGGTAACAAAAATGGACTGTGATTTGTAGCCCTCCTCTTGACCAGAAGAGTCACCTGAAACCTGAAATTCTACTCTCTAAGAGATTTATTACATTGGGATAGAAATCTTCTTCAAGCATCCTTTGTGTTGCTTCTATTATCATGCTTCTTATACATGGCTTATTTGTCTTTCTTTAATAGATGTGAGCATGTTTGGCTTCTTACTCCATAACCCCAGAACCCAGCACAGTGCCAAGCATATAAAAAGGACTCAAATGTTTATATAGCAAATGAATAAATATACAATTTCCAAGGGTGCAGCTCTTCACCAAATGGTAAGATCCACCCATAGATTGCCTGGACAATATGAATGTTATTTAGACTAACACATCCTTGTCCTCATGGACAGCTATGAACACACTTGCCAGTAGTACCAAACTACCTTCCGGAAGGAGCATTAGATCTGTTCAGGCACTCAAACAAATTTGTCATTAAAGCGCTAGAGTCTGACAATACAAAGCATGAAAAATACTACCTTTTCCTGGAGAAGTTGAGGGCAGGTATTATCAATCAACTACTTATACTATAAAACAATCATCCCACGACT
The DNA here is from genome assembly GCF_964374135.1 of Grampus griseus. Taxonomy (NCBI): domain Eukaryota; kingdom Metazoa; phylum Chordata; class Mammalia; order Artiodactyla; family Delphinidae; genus Grampus; species Grampus griseus. The sequence goes on from NC_139007.1 coordinate 35,020,243, forward strand.
CACCCTGCACTTTCACAGGCCCCAAGAAGTTTAGCTACCAGATACACCTCTGACCGCTAAATCAATTCACCTGTGAAATGAAATAGTTTGTTCAGTTGACCTTTGTCTTAGACAAGATTAATAAAGAAAGGGCCAAAGAATCTAAAACATATCATCCATCTCCCTGTTTAGGGAAAATTAGGGCATCTAATTATAAGGGAATTTTTTACTCTAGATCCTAAAACCAGCTTAAAACAAGTCATCAATCAACTAAATTCAACAAAAAATAAATTTTGAGTGCCTACTAAATGCCACAGAAATAAAACAACTAAGAGTCTCCATTTTTAAACAACCTACTAGCACAAAAGAGTTATTTTCCACTGTTGTGAGTAACAATTCAGGAAAACAAAACTTTGAGAACTCCTGGTCTCATACGGAAAATAAAACAAATCCACAAGAAAGAATTAAAAGAGGTAAAAATGTAATAAGTATTAAAAGAGAAGTGTCAACCAAATAGTGCATAAATAATATCTCTTCTCAGTACTTCTTTACATTTTTTTAAAGACATTTAAGGAGAGAAGTAAGAATTATTATTTTTATTAAAAAGAAGATACACGTGCAAATGGTAAAGGCTTAAAACAAAACATAGCCCTGGTGGTCCCACTCCCTAGTCTTACACCACAGGGCAACAACTTCCAATTCTTCGGGCTACATTATAATACTGACCTCCCTATTTCTAAATAATAACATTAAACTGTGTCTGCTTTACCAGGGTTAGGCAACAACTGTTAATCCTCTTCTTGGTAAATGAGGATTGAGCTCTTTGCTCCACTACCCCATTTTCCTTTCCAAATTTTCCCAGCATAGTTATTTCACAACATTTTAAGTTGATCATCAGTTCACTGCTAAGCAATATTAGATGTATTATGATTATATTACACTTCATTTCTTGGGCAATTTTGTGTTTTTCTTAACTACAAAATTGTCTTGTTTTTCATTTACTTCAATGTCTCTATCTCTAATCCTTCCCAAATATTCAAATTTATCTGCAAAAATGCCTCAATTTTGTCTTCCACATAGTTCTCTGTGTAGTTCATTTGGTCTTTCATACAAGATTGTGGACCCATTCTAGTCTTCTCTCCCACCCTCTACCCAAGTAGTATCTTTCTGTCTCCTGGACTCTATCTTCCTGTTCCAGTCAGCTGTGGTTACTCTCAAAAACTGCTGCATAAGTGTCCCAGGACTTTCTTTTGTCTATTTCTATGATGTTTCCAGCGTATCCTGGATCTCATGTCTTCTTTTTGGGTCTATGACCTCATTTTGGTGGAGAATATCCTCGGTGGCTGAGACAGGGTGCCTCAGAGGCACAGTCTCAGTCCTGGCATGTCTGCGACTATCTTCATTCTACCCTCACACATAACTGATGGTTTGCTTCCACATAAGATTCAAGGTTCGAAATCATTTTTCCCCAGAATTTTTGGAGGCATTCTCCCATTGTCTTTAACTCCCAGTGAGTAGTTAAGATGCCAAATGCCACTCTCATCCTGAACACTCCTTTTCACTGCAAAATTCCACAGAACACTTGTTCAAAACCACTATTTCTACTTCTTCACTCTCTCTCCTCAACTCATTTCAGCTGGGCTTCCTCTGTCACCACTCCACTAAACCAGGCCCTGTAATGATCAGAAAGGCCCTTCCCTGGCCATCTGCCATGATCAATTCGCGGTCCTCGTCTCAGTGGCATGTGCCTGGTTGAATGCCCTGCCTCCTTTGAACACTCTCTTCTCTGGGATTCTATAGCGAAACTGCCCTTTACTGACCACCTTACCATCACTGCCACCCCCGCCCCGACTTCTAATTATTGAACTACAGGGGGGTTTGCCCCTCAGCCTCCTTTTCTCTCGTCTGTCTCCTCAGATGGTCCATCTCAGTTCCATGGCTGATAAACAACCTCCGTATGTTGATGGAGTCTCTGACTTCTCTCATGAGCTGCAAACGCATATATCCAACTGCCTGCTCAACACCTTCGCTGGTGAGTCTAAGGAGCATCTCAAATTTGACACGTCTAAAGCAGAACTCATGATTTTCTGCCCACATCTGTTCCCTCTGCCAGGCTTCACCATCTAAGTGAATGGCAACTCCATCCACCAAAACCTAGGAATCAGGCCCAAACCTACATGTCAACTCGGACTCTCCTCTTTCCCTTGCACTCGCATCTTGTAAATTAGTAATTCTTGATTGGGCTATTCACAAACTATATCCTAAACCTCACGTCAAAGCTACCAACCCTCAACTGGATACTCCCACAGCCTCCTCTATTTCTTGGGCTGTCTTGCCCTCTAGCTTCAGGGTTGGTCAATGGCAAGCACTGGCAGAAGACTGGAGGGCAGCCCCCTGGAGGGCCTCAGCTTCCAGCAGTGGAAACTCTGCATCCTCACATTGTCCGACCAGGCCTAGGGGTAATAACAGTTTCTTACTGTTGCTTATCTTTGGGTTTCCTTGGCATCCTGTTTGACTTCCCAGCTCTTCTAGCAGCAATGCAACAATCTTCCCAGGTTAAATTCCCTGTATTTGAAAGTCCTGCACTTCTTTCCATTTTCCAAGCTGGATTTCAGCTAAAACCAATTCACTTATTATTGGCTTTCCCAAACTGAAAACTAAATGAAATCATGTAACCTACATGAAATCATGTAACCTACATGAAAGCAGGAAATTTGGTGCCCAGAACAGAGCCCAGCCTATTTTGGGTACTCAATAAATATATTTTAAATGAAGAAAATGTTCAAGCACTTATCCATAGCAACAAGTTCTTTGGATTATATACAGTTAAAATATAATAACTATGATAAAACTTAGAGTTTTACTAGGCTCATAAGAAATGTTTAGTTTTATAGAGCACCCAGAGTAACTAAAATCATCCAAACCAAAATAAAAAATCAAACTAAAAATAAATAAATAGGGCTTCCCTGGTGGCGCAGTGGTTGAAAGTCCGCCTGCCGATGCAGGGGACATGGGTTCGTGCCCTGGTCCGGGAAGATCCCACATGCCGTGGAGCGGCTGGGCCCGTGAGCCATGGCCGCTGAGCCTGCGTGTCCGGAGCCTGTGCTCCACAACCGGAGAGGCCACAACAGTGAGAGGCCCAAGTACCGCAAAAATAAATAAATAAATAAATAAATAAATAAAAACAGGCAAAGGGCTCAAATGACCTGAAAATAAAGAAATTACTTTCTGAAGGTCATTTCATTCCATTAATTTGGGTACCAGCTTCAAGTTATTTTTTAAAGTTTATTTTATCTATAAAATACATGCTTTCATTAAAACGCATCATTACTTTTATGACCCTTGTAATCAATCTTTTCCCCCTTCTAAACATGATAAACAAATAAAACAGACACAAACATTTATATTGATGAACTTTCAAAAATACGTGGGTGATGGCTTACGGGAAAAGGAATTAAAGATAGCTTTATGATAAAATCTACCTTCAGGGCAGAACTTAAATGACTAAGGATTCTGAGAGCATTTCACAGCTCAGAAAATACTCAATCCAAAGTAAAATGGACCCTGAGCAGGGCTTGTATAAAATAAGAACAGATGAGTAATTAAGGCCTACTTTAAGACACTAAACCCTTTTCAAACAGGAAATGGTGATCAGCGAGCTTCTCTTTCTCTCCAAGTACAGGGATTTTTTAAAGCAGTAACACAGAGATTGCAATTTGAAGGCTAGCTAGTTGCACCTGCCTCATAGGCCGGTTTTGTCTGCCAACACAAAAAGTTTTTTATTTCACTTTGTTCGATTTTTAAATTTGAATTGGACGCCAACATTTACAAATCAGGCAATTTCACATAAACATCTGGAATTCTGATCTCTCTCCAAAATTCCCCCAGCGCCATCATGGGCTCTAACTGAGCGGTCGATGCCCCTTAGCCAGGAACAGGCTCTCTGGATAGCCCATCACTTCCTCCCGGGTCCGATATTCTCCTACCTTCACTAATTTAAGTCTCCTGTTTGGTCCACTAAGGGTTGGTATTTGCACACACTGCAGGAAAAGATCTCATTTCACTTCCTGCTAATTTGAAATGTCTTACATTTTTACTTTACTTCCATTTTTACTTTACAGTAAGGCAGGTCCTAAGATGGAATCCTTGGGTCAGGGACTTAATGGTTGGTGTTTACAAACTCAGATTGAGGAGTCAGGTGAATAAAGGACCTTTCTAGTTTTACCTCTTTCCCCAAACATAAGGCATCCTCTGGCCACCTTGGCATGTGTAGGGGGCCATGGCTGCAGCTCCATGTCTCAGGCAGCAATGAAACCCTTACTCTACACCACCAAGATGTATTCCCTGGATTCTTGGGGTCTTAGCTTTCTGTTTGCTCTAAGGAAGCACATCAGTCTCTGCAGGGCACTACCCAATTAGCTTCTAGAAAAAGACTGTTTTATCAGTGGTATGGATTTTATCCAATTTTCAAAGCAAATATTGAAAATATTAAGTGCTTCTAACACTCTTTATCACCCACTAACTGCCTTTTTTTTTTAAAAAAAACACCATATCATTTTTCTCATATTCAGAAATTTCCTTTTCTGCTGGGAAACATTCACTGATTCCAGTATTCTTTAGGACAAATCCTTGACATCTGAAACAAACCTTCCTCAAAGCTAAAAACTAATTCTCATAACAGCCCCATTTATTTTTGCATTAATTGGTAGGTAGTTGACTTTAAAAATTGGTTTTAACACTACATAGAAATTGAATTTTTTAATGGCTTAATGACATTAAAGCATATAATTCACATCCTCACAAAAGCTTTTGTCTCTTGTGGTCCCATTTTTACCTCCCTCGATTCTACAGTTTTATAATGATAAGCTTTATAAAAATGTCCAGACAGCCGAAGAGATACTTCTGGAATCCATATTTGGGTATATGAAGGAAAAGATGCTGCCAATTAAAAATGCAATAGAGCCCACTATTGTTAATTTATGGCTGTGAAAGACATAACTTTTTCTCATTTTGGTTATTTGATTTGGATAATGATTTGGATAAAAACGCAGTTGCTGTGTGAAATAACTTGATTTTCCCCGTTGATGTGCAATTCTTCTAACACCATCATTTGGCATCCTGACTGATGATTGGATAAATTCGTTCGACTTTTATCATGAATCACTTAAATTACTCCTTTGCATAAAGGTTTAAATTGGCTTTGGAGCAGCCATTAGAGAATTTTTTAAACACCGTTCTGTTTTGCTTTTCATGATATTATCTCGCTTTCTGCACTGGATGTTTTTCTCTCTCTCAAGGTTGTTACTATTCATTGGTCTCCCCCTTTCACATTACTAGAATGCAACAAAACACACCTTCCAAACTGAAGAGGCTGAGGTTAGGGAACAGGGACAAGATAGAAATGGAACTCTCCCATCTTCTTTCCCTGCAAACCTGTGCTATGACATCTCCATCCCTGTGAAACCACCTCCCTCCAGGACCCGGACCATCCCATCTTCTAGGTTTTGGTTCAACAGGCAGGATCAAAAATCAAATGGACTTTTTATAAAATTGTAGCTCCAACAACACCCAAAGCCTACAAATCCATACGCTATGCACCAAAGGAAAACCTGACAATCTGTTTCTAATTTTCCACGAGGAGCCTGGGTCACAGTGTTGGACCAGAAGGAGTAGAGGGCAAGTTCCATTGTCAGAAAGATCTAGAAAACTGCAGGGCCAGATGCTCTGTAAATATATAGCTAGGGCAGAGATCTCTCTCCTCTGGAAACCTGTCTGCCAGAAAGTCCTCACTGGTAGTCACTTCTTTGGTTAAACGACAGAAGCACATGCATTATCTCCAGGAGACTGCTACAAAACAATCATATATTACCTGGAAGGGTAAGAAGAATGGCATCCTGTTAACTGTGTATGAATGGATTGGATGTTAAAGAGCTGTGCTGTCCGATACTGAGGCCACTAGGCACATATGGCTCTTATGTACTTAAAATGTGGCTGGAACAAACTGAGATGTGCTATAAGTGTAAAAAACACACCAGATTTCAAAGACTTAGTGTGAAAAGAAAAGAGTGAAAAATATCTCATTAATAATATTTATTCTGATTACATATAGAAATGATACTTTGGATATGTGTTTGATAAGATACATTATTAAAATTCCTTTCACCTATTTCTTTTCACTCGTTTAATGTGAATTTTTAACATAAAGATTTTAATTACATAATGCAGCACATTTCTATTAGTGCTATAATAGAATACGAGTGAACTTTTGCCTTATTGTGGTTAATTTTATGTGTCAACTTGACTGGGCTAAGGGGGGCCCAGAGAGCTGGTAAAGTATTATTTCTGGATGTGTCTGTGAGGGCGTTCCTGGAACAGATTAGCATTTGATGCAGTAGACTGAGTAAAGGAGACCTGCCCTCACCAAGGTAGGTGAGCTTTATCCTAACCACTGGCGGCCCAAACAGAGCAAAAAAAGGTGAAGGGAGGGTGAATTCCCTCTTCTTGAGCTGGGATGTCTCTTTTCCTTCCCTTTTACATCACAGCTCCTGGTTTTCAGGCTTTCAGCCTTGAACTGAATTACACCACTGGTTTCCTGGTCCTCCAGCTTGCGGATGGGACGTCTCAGCCTCCATAATCTCATGAGCCAGTTCTTATAATACATTTCCTCTATATCTATATCCATAGCTACATCTATAGCATCTATCAAGTTGGTTCTATTTCTCTGGAGAGCTCTGAATAATACACTTATACTATATGGAATCTGAGCCTGAGAAAAGATAGTAGATAAGAGGGGAACAGTGAAGAGGTGAGCTTGAGATGGCATCCTGGAAGCAAGAAAAGGTGAGGTCCAGGGGCCAAGGGCAGTCTGGCTGTGCCCTCTAAGTGGTAGAGATCCCTGTGCAAGCAGAGCACAGAGGTAAGGGAAGGAGGACTTACAGGAACTAGACAACCAATTTGCTGGCTTCATCATTTTGTCTAAGATGGGGCCTTAGGATGTGAGAGTAGGCACCAACTAGATATTCCAACGTGGTAAAATTAGAATACGTGTGGTCACTAAAAGCTCTACTTAACTGGGGTGATATCTGCTTAAATGGGGTTAAATGCCTGCTGTTTCTATCATTTTTATATGATTTGGCTTAGCCCATATTAGTTTCAGTCAGGATAAACTGTGAACACAAACTACTCTCAAATCTCAAGGATTTTCAATCTTAAGATTTTCAATCTTAAAATAGCAAATGTTTATTTCTTCCTCAGGTCTACCTGTCCATCATGGCACATGTAGCCCTGCTCCATCACACCTTTACTCCTTCTGCCTAGGATTTTGCCAATCAAGCATCGTGGCAGATGGGGGAGAGGCATGGAGAACCACAGGCTGGCTCTTAAATCTTCTGCTCAGAAGTGCCCCACGGCACCTCTACTGACATTTCCTTGGCCGAATCAAGTCAAATGACCCTAGGGCAATAGGGTAGGAACATAAAATCCTCCTGTAGAAAGAGTTCTGAGGGATAGAAATGGGACTACTTAACAAGGAGTAATACCACTGTGCACAGTACGTAAGCAGTGGGGTCTCATGGAAAAATTGCTGTCCCAAAACGCTTGAACATGCCCCTCTGTGGCAGACGTTTTGTTGCCTTACTAATATGGTGCATTCTCTAAGAGCTGCACCCTCTCCGACATTCATACCCTCCACATCCCTTTCAGATGACTGGACCAGGGATAAGGCCAGAAGCAGAGCTCAGAATTCTTGAATTCCAGTGTAGAGTTCAGGTGGAAGTGGCCATTTTTATCCACATGCACCACAGAGGAAAAGCTGGCAGGTAAAGCAGATGTAGAAAGAGATGCAGATATGAGACCATGAGAGAGACAGAGGGAAAAATAAGATGTGGCCACCCTGGTCCATGAGGGTGTCCACCCACCAGCTCCAGCTCCAGATTCTTAAAGCCTCTCTGTGCCTCGTGACTGAGAGATGCCTCTTACCATACACTTTCTATGGCCGCTTCATTCAAGCTACTTTCTCTTTGGGCAGATTACAGCAATACAGCATGGTGGTTACATCCGGACTTTCGAGGCAAACTGAGTTAAAAGCATGACTCTGCACAGTTATGTGCAACTTTGGGCAAACCACTTTGTCTTGGGCCTCCTCTATAAAATAGGGATAAGATCCATTTGTAATCTGAATGGCATGAGGATTCAATGAGTCAGTATATATCAAAGCAATGATATAAAAATGTCAGTCCTTGTTACTATATTATTATTACAACCAAAAATTTTGAAAAACTTTTTCTGAGCTGCAGTTTCATGATTCTCGGCAGCTACTGCACACAATATCTCTTTCAGGAAAGTTACTGTTGATCGAGTTAATCTGAGGTCTGCAAATGATTAGGTTATGAGGTGCCCCCTTTTCCCCGAATTGACTACTATACATGATCCAGATACACCAAATACTTAATCACCCCAAGTGTTCTCAGCAATGATACATCTGGACAAAGGAAGAGGGGGGAATTATACCCACAAAGCCTGGCCAAAGTGTTCACAGGTTCAGCTGGCAGCTGAAAGAGGATTTAGATAAGCATTCCAAACACACAGAAGCATCCTTATTTATTAGCATTCTTCCAAATTAGCACTCTTGAGATTTGTCAATCAGACATAAGAATTCTTTGTTTTTTCTGCCTTTTAAGAATGTCCCCAGGTTAAATTTATTCCAGGCATCCGTATGCTCAAAACATATGGAAAAGAGAAAAAAAAGGAACACTTTTCCAAGGATTCTTTTTTATTTTAATTTATTTCTAAAAGAAGTATTTTCTTGTTATAGGATATTTTTCAATGTTTTCTCCTCTTGACTGAAATTTAAGAATTAATTTGTGAACTTTTTTTATCCGACTGATTTTAGTGGTGGAAAAGGTTGATTTTTACTATTGATTATGAGGAATAAAAACCCAATAATCCCATCTTGCACATATGAACTTAAAATATTAAGTCTCTGTCCTTGAAAAACTTGGATTCTAAGTGAAAAAAATAGGACAAGTCAAGAACTGTTGTTTTAAATAAGAATAACTAACCATAGGTAATGCTACAGAGAAATTTCCCCCTAAGACCTTTACCCCTTCAATTTGCCTTTCTCCCCCTCCCAATTAATGCTTTCAGAAACTCTTTTTTCCTTCCTTCATTTCCCTTTCCAGAGTCTCAGAGATCTCTTCCTGGCCCAACCCTGTATGTGTTATAGAAATGAAATCTGCCAAACTTTCTCCAAGGAGAAGGTCTAGAACCCTTAGCCAAGAGAAATATTTTGGCAAAAGATGTGCCAGGTAGTTACTTGGATACAAGAAGAGCCTTCTGGATACCTGCCCATCTCTCCAAACCTGTAATCATCCAATCTGCCTCCAGCTGATGCTAACTCTATGAACACAAATACTCTGACAGGCAGTCACAGGTCCATTGGGTCATACTCATAAGGATGCCCGATTATGGACATAATCACATTGTTAGAAGATGACGTGAGCGTTTATGAGTCTGGATTGAGTAGTGTTTTAAAGTCAAAGACATAACACAATCACAAGAGTTACTGTACATAATTATTTTAAGAAACAATGGAATTTAAGCCTGTTTAAAGAAAGTGGGAGGAATTCTACTATCACTACTGAAAAACTTTATTCTAGGCAAGGTATACAACACCTGATTTCTGCTTTCACCTAAATCTCAAGGAGTACATACAATGTTCATGATGGGAGATGCTCATTCTGCTCTCAGGTAACTTGGGACTTAAATTTGAGCATTACTGCTGTCCAATTGTATCCTCCAAATGCATTCATTTATTCACTTGTCCAATAATTTCTTTAACATTCAAATGTCTTGAAATGAAAAGCAGAAATGAAGGCAGAATTTGAGGAGTTTTCACAAGTGGATAATTTAGGCTGAAAAATACGTTCATACAAAAACAGTCAAATGAACTTTTATACAGCTGAGCCAGTGCACATTACAGGTCACCTGTAGTGAGAAACACTTCCCAAATAATGGACATTTGTGGCGAGCATTCTTTTCTTTTTATGTAGAGATGGAACCAAATAGTCTCAAATCCATTTATGGGGCCAAATATCATGGTAATATATGGTTAAGATATGTAATCCAAATGCTTCTGAATATAATTCTATGTTATTGGTGTCATAAAGACTTGAATGATCCCAGAGTTATTTCCATAATTCTTTCCTTTGTCAAAAACACCTTAAATATAAGGAAGTCAATCAAAGAGGATACTCTAAGCAAAAATTTTGGGTGCTACACAATGAACAGAAAAGAGCAGTGAGTCCAAAAGAACGAACAGAGAATAAGCAACAGAATAGCTTGGTTAGTCAAGGGATACACTGAAACTCACATTTTTCAGAAATTCACCATGTTCTGATTTGACATCCAAGAACAGCAAGAGGACCAGTACTGGTCTAGTTGAAAAGGCAAAATGAAGCCCTAACACAATCCTGGATCACTGAGGCTCACTAAAGACCTCTCTCTAACACACACACACACACACGCACACACACGCACACACACACACTAAAGTTCCACAGGGGAAACAGATAAACATACACACACATACATAATATGTCTATCTGAAAAGAAATCATTTTCTCTCCTTCCTTTTTTTCTTACTGCACACCCTTAATAGTATCACTTGCTTAGTTCCCAAGAAACCTTTCATAGATTTTGTAAACGAAGGTCATATCACAGAAAGACTGGTATACTAACTCTTAAGTCTGAAAAGGGCAGAATTCTAGGCCATTTTCCCACAGGACTGCAGTTTCTTAGGTAGTGCTTCTTGGTTATGCAATTAAACTAGAAGGCAGAAGAGCACCCCATGCAGCACTTAGTCTTGCCCTCCTCCTGTATCCAAGTAAACCTGGATATGCCAAGTTTCTGAGCAATTGATTCAGAACCAATTTGTGGCAAACAAATGCTCTCCCGCTACTTAGAGTGGAAAGATCTCTCCATGCACTTTTGTCTAGACAGTCTCAACTACAGGAATATAGTGTGTTTGCTGGCCCTCCAGTGATTTATTAAATGCCAAATCCATACAGCACAGGCACTAAAGCTTAAGGAATGGAAAAATAGCTTACCCAGTGGACTTGTAATGACTTACTAAGGTTATGTTGGCAGCAAGACTTATACAGTATCAATAAATAATAGCAATCTATCAAAAAACTTTGGTTGAAATAGTAATGTTTAGAAATATCCCATTTAAGGTGGGTGAAATGCACCCACTGGGGATTAGTAGCATGGAAAATATTCCCATGCAGTGATGTAAAAGTGTCTCAAGCCCACTACAGCAATTCTGCTTGGAATGTCAGTTGCCTTTAAAAAATACAACGTAAAACTAAACCCTCAACTAAAACTGTTTCAAAAATGAAAGGCGCAGACCAGAATCTGTCCAAGAGAAAACATAAGCTTTTCTCTACGAAAAACTCAGTACATTTTCTTCATAAAGTTTCTCAAATAAAAAATCAGATATTATCATTATTGCTGTTATTCATATTTTAATATTTTCCTTTGATAATTCTATTAAAATAGACTCTTCTGAATTCTCTAACCAAATCTTAAATTCCAGCAGCTATTTCAACAAACTATAATAGAAGGAGAAAAAGGAAGATGAAAAAAATTGTTTCATGTTAAAAAGAAAGTTCTTGTTTGATAATAGAAATATCTTTTGATAGATGTTTGCTAAATAAAAGTTCTCCAGATCATCAGAGTCAAGGTATTGTGCTGCCAGGTATCTATCGGTTATGCCTCACTATACAGCAGTGAGAAATTTTTTAACTGTTTCTTTGCAAAACATAAGATATATTTTGAAAGGCAGCATATTATATGTGAAACTGATCATTATAGGACTTTCGGCAATATACATTATTCATGAAGGTCTTAACTATTACTGTTCTTTAGTTTATAACACAATGAAAAGCACTATTGCTAAAAACTGGATGTTTATTCACTTTCTTTGGGAGATGTTATTCAGAAATAATCTAAAAATCCATGAATCTTTAGAAAAAAATATGTTCTTTTTGATCAACTTGCTGCAGCTAAAGCAATTTTCTCAAAAATAATGAATGACTGATTTTCTCAAATTGTTCTTTTTACTACTTAAACATTCATTTTCCCCAAAATTGTAATTAGATATTTGACAGCTATAAGATGTCTATTATTTCTCCGAAGTTCTTCAGATTTTTTTCACAGAAGGACAAGCATGCTCCTGGAGAGTCGGGTCATCCATCTCCTGATGCTTCTCCTTCACAGCCGCACCAGGAGCACATATCCGGAAGAACTGTTATTAGTGAGTGTGGACTAGGTGGCAGGCACAAAGTACTTTGGGAATTGTTATTTTTTATTTGCTATTCCACAAAATAAACCATTTAAGAGGCGACAATCAATGAGGTTAAGTTCATTTTCTAAGTTCACATTGATTACTGGGAAAATCAAAATTCAAAACCATCCCAGGTTCCAAAGTCTATGTAGCTTTCAGCACTCCTTTTCCACAAAATTAAATTTGATCAAATTCAGAACTTTTAAAACAAGAGAACTGTGTTGACTCAGGTATTTAAATATTTAAAATATATGTGGTCATAACAAATGGTTTTTATGCCAAATATCTGTTTAACAAAAGCTAATATTAGGCAAAACCATTTTAGCTTCAATCTTTAGAACTTTAGATTTTAATTTTAAATTGGGTTTAAATTTGAAATGATGGGTGATGTGGGCAAATGGTAGGCAAAAATGTAAATCTTATGTTCCAAATATTTTGGACTTTTATTAGGAATGATTTTAGTACTCATGTTTTTTAAGTGAAGTCTTCTGCATGGTGTTAAATAATAAGAAAAAATATGTAATTTGATCATTTTAAGACCTAGAGCAGAAAAGTTGACATTCCTCATGGAAATTGGTTCTGAATGTTATTTACTCATTGATCAAGTGTGAACTTTTTTTTTCCTAAATTTGTCTGGAGGCTGAGATACCCACCAAGAATCCAAAACAACTGAACATAGACCCACATAGGAACACACACACCATTGTAAAAATTTCACAATACCTGGGACAGAAAGAATCCAATTTCAATATAGCATTTAGCTCTCAACAGCAACATTGCTAGAAAGTACTATCACAGTGCTTTCAAAATAATCCCCAACATATGATACTATTCTTGGCCAAAAGGATAATCAGGTGTGAATGTAGAATAAACTCATTTGCACATGTGCAAATTTTCAATCCACTCACCTTCCAGGCAAGCTTTCTCATGGAAATCCCACCGAAATGAGGTAGTACACAAAAATAAAGACAAGAGACCCCCAAACCAGAAGATCCCTCACAGGAAAGCAGAGTCAGGGGTCCCCAGGATGAAGTTTCTCCAATATTTCAGCCATGCAGCAGGTCCAGAGAACAATCTCCTGAGACTAGTGCAGAACAGAAGTCTCCACGAGAAATTTCTTCAAGAATTGAACTTAACTGAACATATTGAGACAATAATTACACAACTGGTAACGTTTGAGGGTAAATTAGTGGTAGATACAAAGAAAATTAAGCAAACGTAAAACCAATTTTCAATCCAAGGAAGCAAACAACAAATGGGAAAGAAAATGAACGATATTTTAAATGCTCTCTAGCTCAGCTTTGATTAGTATTTGCACACTCCTCAGAACATTAAACATTAAAAAGTGATCAAGCAAAAATTAAGATGTAACTAAAGTTAAAGCTTAGGGGGAGTAGGAGGATGCGGAGTGCGCATCTCCTTGCAGCTGGGGCACCTGCTAGGCACTGGAGGGGGTCCTTGGATACCTAAGAGGACGGGAAGAACCCCCACGTGACCAGGTACGATGTGGGAGGGAAGGAGGGAGGGAAGAAGAAAGGAGGCAGGAGAGGACCAGTGCCCCTGAGGAGGGGCTGGGGGAGGGGAGAGGTTCCTGTGCTCAGAGGGGTCCACTCTCAGCAAGGGGGTCAGCAGGGACAGAGAGGGACCTTCAGGGAATTGGGGAATTGGAGGGGAACGCAACCAACATCTCCCCCACGAACTTGGGCCCCGGTGAGCCTGCTGGGGTCCTGGGCCTGAAGCCCCACCCACCAGGGCCCCCTCCAGCTGCGCAGATCCTGGTCCTGAGCCACCCCCCCACCGGGGCCTCTTCTGGCCACTTGGGTCTCTGGGCCAGAGCCCCGCCTCCTCCAAAGTCTACCTGTAGGTCCTGGCACCCTGAGTGCCGCCCCTAACAGGGTCTCCTCTGGCCACGTGGATCCAGGCAGGCCAAGCACCGCCCCCTCCAAGGACTCCTCCAGCTGTGTTGGCCCCTGCGGGCGCTGGCCTACACAAGTACGTGTGCTCTGGACCAGCTCCAGGAACAGACACTGGTGAGCAGAACACACGCAGAAGTGGAGCTGACACAGCTGGTCCAGAGACCTATGTAGAGGTTTTAGAGGACTACTGGGGAGGTGGAAGTAGGCCATAGCTCACCATGGGGGCAAGGACATTGACAGAGGAGGCACCAGGGAATTTCTGTTGTTCTTTTTCATTGTTTTCATTTTAATTTTTACTTTTTATTTAGTTTTGCTGTTGTGGTTCTCTTTTGTTTTCTTCTTGTTCATTCATTTTTATTGTTATTCTTTCTAATGTATATAAATTTTTAAAATTTTATTTTATTTTCTATTCTTTGTTATTGTTCTGCTCTTTTCTTTCTTTCTTTTTTTTTTTGCAGTACGCGGGCCTCTCACTGTTGTGGCCTCTCCCGTTGCGGAGCACAGGCTCCGGACGCACAGGCTCAGCGGCCATGGCTCACGGGCCCAGCCTCTCCGTGGCATGTGGGATCTTCCCAGACCAGGGCACGAACCCATGTCCCCTGCATTGGCAGGAGGACTCTCAACCACTGCGCCACCAGGAAAACCCTCTGCTCCTTTCTGTTTGTTGTTTTCTTGGTTTTTTGGTTTGTTTGTTTTGTTTGCTGTGCTGTGCGGCTTGCAGGGTTTTGGTTCCCAGGCCAGGGGTCGGGCCTGAGTTTCTGTGGTGGGAGCGCTGAGTCCAAGCTGCTGGACCAACAGAGAACTTCAGGTCCCAGGGAATATTAATTGGTGTGTTGTCTCCAAGAGGTCTTCATCTCAGAACCAAGACCCAGCTCCACCCAACTGCTATCAAACTCCACTGCTGGATGCCTCAGGCCAAAAAACCAGCAAGACAGGAACACAGCCCCAACCATCAAAGAAAATGAGACAACAAAAAAATATGTTACAGACAAAGGAGCAAGGTAAAAACCTACAAAACCAAATAAATGAAGAGGAAATAGGCAACCAACCTGAAAAACGATTCAGAGTAATGATAGTAAACATGATCCAGAATATCAGATATAGACTGGAGGCATGAATCGAGAAAATACAAGAAATATTTAACAAGGATCTAGAAAAACTAAAGAACAAAAAACAGTGATGAACAACACAATAACTGAAATGAAAAATACACTAGAAGGAATCAATAACAGGATAACTGAGACAGAAGAACGAATAAGTGACCTGGAAGATAGAATGGTGGAAATAACTGCTGAGGAGCAGAATAAAGAAAAAAGAATGAAAAGAAATGAGGACAGTCTCAGAGACCTCTGGGACAACATTAAACACACCAACATTCAAATTATAGGGGTCCCAGAAGAAGAAGAGAAACAGAAAGGGTCTGAGAAAATATTTGAAAAGATTATAGTCAAAAACTTCCCTAACATGGGAAAGGAAATAGCCATCCAAGTCCAGGAAGCACAGAGAGTCCCACAAAGGAAAAACCCAAATAGAAACACACTGAGACACATATTAATCAAACTAACAAAAATTAAATTCAAACAAAAATATTAAAAGCAGCAGGAGAAAAGCAAAACATAACATACAAGGGAATCCCCATAAGGTTATCAGCTGATTTTTCAGCAGAAAGTCTGCAGGCCAGAAGGGAGCGGCAGGACATAATTAAAGTGATGAAAGGGAAAAACTTACAACCAATATTATCTACCCAGCAAGGATCTCATTCAGATTCGACAGAGAAATTAAAACCTTTACAGACAAGCAAAAGCTAAGAGAATTCAGCACCACCAAACCAGCTCTACAACAAATACTAAAGGAACTTCTCTAGGCAGGAAACACAAGAGAAGGAAAAGACCTACAATAACAAACCCAAAACAATTAAGAAAATGGTAATAGGAACATACATATCGATAATTACCTTAAATGTAAATGGATTAAATGCTCCAACCAAAAGACACAGACTGGCTGAATGGATACAAAAACAAGACCCATATATATGCTGTCTACAAGAAACCCACTTCAGACCTAGGGACACATACAGACTGAAAGTGAGGGGATGGAAAAAGATATTCCATGCAAATGGAAATCAAAACAAAGCTGCAGTAGCAACACTCATATCAGACAAAATGACTTTAAAATAAAGACTATTACAAGAGACAAAGAAGGACACTACATAATGATCAAGGGATCAATCCAAAAAGAAGATATAACAACTGTAAATATTTATGCACCCAACACAGGAGCACCACAATACATAAGGCAAATGCTAACAACCATAAAAGGGGAAATTGACAGTAACAATCATAGTAGGGGACACTAACACCCCACTTTCACCAATGGACAGATCATCCAAAATGAAAATAAATAAGGAAACACAAGCTTTAAATGACACATTAAAAAAGATGGACTTAACGGACATTTATAGGACATTCTATCCAAAAACAACAGAATGCACTTTCTTCTCAAAATGGAACATTTTCCAGGATAGATCATATCTTGGGTCACAAATCAAGCCTCGGTAAATTTACGAAAATTGAAAGCATATCAAGTATCTTTTCCAACCACAATGCTATGAGACTAGATATCAATTACAGGAAAAAATATGTAAAAAATACAAACACATGGAGGCTAAACATTACACTACTAAATAATCAGGAGATCACTGAGGAAATCAAAAAATACCTAGAAACAAATGACAATGAAAACATGATGAGCCAAATCCAGTGGGATGCAGCAAAAGCAGTTCTAAAAGGGAAGTTTATAGCAAAATGGAGCTGGAGGAATCAGGCTTCCTGACTTCAGACTATACTACAAAGCTACAGTAATCAAGACAGTATGCTTCTGGGACAAAAACAGAAATATAGATCAATGGAACAGCATAGAAAGCCCAGAGAGAAACCCATCCACCTATGGTCACCTAATCCATGACAAAGGAGGCAAGACTATACAATGGAGAAAAGACAGCCTCTTCAATAAGTGGTGCTGGGAAAACTGGACAGCTACTTGTAAAAGAATGAAATTAGAACACTCTGTAACACCATAAACAAAAATAAACTCAAAATGGACTAAAGACCTAAACGTAAGGCCAGACACTAAAAAAATCTTACAGGAAGACAGACGCAGAACACTCTATGACATAAAAAACAGCAAGATCCTTTTTGACCCACCTCCTAGAGAAATGGAAATAAAAACAAAAATAAACAAATGAGACCTCATGAAACTTAAAAGCTTTTGCATAGCAAAGGAAACCATAAGTAAGACGAAAAGACAACCCTCAGAATGGGAGAAAATATTTGCAAATGAAGCAACTGACAAAGGATTAATCTCCAAAATTTACAAGCAGCTCATGCAGCTCAATATCAAAAAAGCAAACAACCCAATCCAAAAACGGGCAGAAGACCTATATAGGCATTTCTCCAAAGAAGATATACAAATTGCCAACAAACACATGAAAGGATGCTCAACATCACTAATCATTAGAGAAATGTAAATCAAAACCACAATGAGGTATCACCTGATACCAGTCAGAATGACAATTATCAAAAAATCTACAAACAATAAATGCTGGAGAGTGTGTGGAGAAAAGGGAACCCTCTTGCACTGTTGGTGGGAATGTAAATTGATACAGCCACTATGGAGAACAGTATGGAGGTTCCTTAAAAAACTAAAAATAGAACTACCATGCGGCCCAGCAATCCCACTACTAGGCATATACCCTGAGAAAACCATAATTCAAAGAGTCATGTACCACAATGTTCATTGCAGCTCTATTTACAATAGCCACGACATGGAAGCAACCTAAGTGTCCAACGACAGATGAATGGATAAAGAAAATGTGGCACATATATATAATGGAATATTACTCAGCCATAAACAGAAATGAAAATGAATTATTTGTAGTGAGGTGGATGGACCTAGAGTCTGTCATACAGAGTGAAGTAAGTCAGAAAGAGAAAAACAAATACCGTATGCTAACACATATATATGGAATCTTAAAAAAATAAAAAATGCTCTAAAGAACGTAGGGGCAGGCCAGGAATAAAGACGTAGAGAATGCACTTGACAACATGGTGAGAGGGAAGGGTAAGCTGGGACGAAGTGAGAGAGTGGCATGGAGTTATATATACTACCAAATGTAAAATAGATAGCTCGTGGGAAGCAGCCGCATAGCACAGGGAGGTCAGCTAGGTTCTTTGTGACCACCTAGAGGTGTGGGATAGGGAGGGTGGGAGGGAGACGCAAGCGGGAGGAGATGTGGAGATATATGCTTATGTATAGCTGATTCACTTTGTTATAAAGCAGAAACTAACACACCAGTGTAAATCAATTATACTCTAATAAAGATGTTTTTTAAAAAAAAAGGATGGAATAAAAAAACAGAAAGTGTCATGTAGCACAATGTTCATTGCAGCTCTGTTTACAATAGCCAGGACATGGAAGCAACCTAAGTGTCCATCAACAGATGAATGGATAAAGAAGATGTGGCATATATATACAATGGAATATTACTCAGCCATAAACAGAAATGAAAATGAATTATTTGTAGTGAGGTGGATGGACCTAGAGTCTGTCATACAGAGTGAAGTAAGTCAGAAAGAGAAAAACAAACACCATATGCTAACACATATATATGGAATCTAAAAAAAAAAAAAAAAAAAAGTGTTTCTGAAGAACCTGGGGGCAGGACAGGAATAAAGACACAGACGTAGAGAATGGACTTGAGGACACAGAGGGAATGGGAAGGGTAATTGGGAATGAAGTGAGAGAGTGGCATGGACATATATACATTACCAAATGTAGAATACCTAACTAGTGGGAAGCAGCCGCATAGCACAGGGAGATCAGTTAGGTGCTTTGTGACCACCTAGAGGGGTGAGATAGGGAGGGTCAGAGGGAAACGCAAGACAGAGGAGATATGGGGATATATGTGTATGTATAGCTGATTCACTTTGTTATAGAGCAGAAACTAATACAACATTGTAAAGCAATTATACTCCAATAAAGATGTTAAATATATATATATATATATCTTCCAAAAACAAAAGTCCAGGACCAGATGACTTCACAGGCAAATTCTATCAAACATTTAGAGAAGAGCTAACACCCATCCTTCTCAAACTCTTCCAAAAAGTTACAGACAAAGGACTCCAAGCTCATTCTACTAGGCCACCATTGCCCTGATACCAAAACCAGACAAAGAGGGCTTCCCTGGTGGCGCAGTGGTTAAGAATCTGCCTGCCATTGCGGGGGACGTGGGTTCGATCCCTGGTCCGGGAGGATCCCACATGCCGCAGAGCAGCTGAGGCCGTGTGTCACAAATATTGATCCCGCATGCCACAACTACTGAAGCCTATGTGTCTAGAGCCCACGCTCCCCAGCAGGAGAGGCCACGACAGGGAGGGGCCCGTGCACTGCAGCAAAGAGTGTTCCCCACTCACCGCAACTAAAGAAAGCCTGCACACAGAAACAAAGACCAAACACAGACAAAAACAAAAACAAATAAATCAATAAATTTATATTAAAAAAACAACAACAGACAAAGATATCATAAAAAAAGAAAATTACAGACTGATATCATTGATGAACATAAAAGCAAAAATCCTCAGCAAAATACTAGCAAACAGAATCCAAAAACACATTAAAAGGACCATACACCATGATCAAGTAGGATTTATCCCACGGATGCAAGGATTTTTCAATATAGGCAAATTAATCAATGTGATACACCATATTAACAAACGGAAGGAGAAAAACCATATGATCATCTCAATACATGCAGAGAAAGCTTTTCACAAAATTCAACACCAATTTGTGACAAAAACTCTCCAGAAAATGGGCACAGAGGGAACCTACCTCAACATAATAAAGGCCATATATGACAAACCCACAGCAAACATCATTCTCAATGGTGAAAAACTAAAAGTATTTCCTCAAAGATCAGGAACAAGACAAGGATGTTCACTCTTGCCACTATTATTCAACATAGTCTTGGAAGTCCTAGCCATGGCAATCAGAGAAGAAAAAGAAATAAAAGGAATCCAAACTGGAAAAGAAGAAGTAAAACTGTCACTGTTTGCAGATGACATGATACTATACATAGAGAATCCTAAAGATGCTACCAGAAAACTACTAGAGCTAATCAATGAATTTGGTAAAGTTGTAGGATACAAAACTAATGAACAGAAATGTCTTGCATTCCTATACACTAACAACGAAAGATCAGAACGAGAGATTAAGGAAACAATCCCATTTACCACTGCAACAAAAAAAATAAAATACCTAGGAATAAACCTACCTAAGGAGGCAAAAGACCTGTATGCAGAAAACTATAAGACCCTGATGAAAGAAATCAAAGACGACACAAACAGATGGAGAGATATACCATGTTCTTGGATTGGAAGAATCAACATTGTGAAAATGCCTATACTACCCAAAGCAGACTATAGATTCAATTCAATCCCTATCAAATTACCAATGGCATTTTTCACAGAACTAGAACAAAAAATTTTACAATTCATATGGAAACAGAAAAGACCCCAAATAGCCAAAGCAATCTTGAGAAAGAAAAATGGAGATGGAGGAATCAGGCTTCCTGACTTCAGACTATACTACAAAGCTACAGTAATCAGGACAGTATGGTACTGGCACAAAAACAGAAATATATATCAATGGAACAGGAGAGAAAGCCCAGAGATAAACCCACGTGCATATGGTCACCTTATCTTTAATAAAGGAGGCAAGTATATATAATGGAGAAAAGACAGCCTCTTCAATAAGTGGTGCTGGGAAAACTGGACAGCTACATGTGAAAGAATGAAGTTAGAACACTCCCAAACACCATACACAAAAATAAACTCAAAATGGACTAAAGACCTAAATGTAAGACCAGACACTATAAAACTCTTGGAGGAAAACATAGGCAGAACACTCTTTGACATAAATCACAGCAAGATCTTTTTTGACCCACCTCCTAAAGTAATGAAAATAAAAATAAATAAATAAACAAACGGAACCTAATTAGACTTAAAAGCTTTTGCACAGCAAAGAAAACCATAAGCGAGGCAAAAAGACAATCCTCAGAATGGGAGAAAATATTTGCAAACGAAGCAACTGACAAGGGATTAATCTCCAAAATATACAAACAGCTCAGGCAGCTCAATATCAAAAATACAAACAACCCAATCCAAAATGGGCAGAAGACCTAAATAGACTTTTCTCCAAAGAAGATATACAGATGGCCAAGAGGCACATGAAAAGATGCTCAACATCATTAATTATTAGAGAAACGCAGATCAAAACTACAATGAGGTAACACCTCACACCACTCAGAATGGCCATCATCAAAAAATCTACAAACAATAAATGCTGGAGAGAGTGTGGAGAAAAGGAACCCTCTTGCACTGTTGGTGGGAATGTAAATTGATACAGCCACTATGGAGAACAGTATGGAGGTTCCTTAAAAAACTAAAAATAGAACTACCATATGACCCAGCAATCCCACTACTAGGCATATTCCCAAAGAAAACCATAATTCAAAAAGAGTCATGTACCATAATGTTCATTGCAGTGCTATTTACAATAGCCAGGACATGGAAGCAACCTAAATGTCCACTGATGGAAGAATGGATAAAGAAGATGTGGCACATATATACAATGGAATATTACTCAGCCATCAAAAGGAACAAAATTCGGTCATTTGTAGAATCGTGGATTGACCTAGAGTCTATCATACAGAGTGAAGTAAGTCAGAAATAGAAAAACAAATATTGTATATTAACACATGTATGTGGAGTCTATAAAAATGGTACAGATTAACCTATTTTCACGGCAGGAATAGAGACACAGACGTAGGGAATGGACGTGTGGACAGGGCGTGGTGATGAATTGGGAGATTGGGATTGATGTATGTGCACTGCCATGTGTAAAACATATAGCTAGTGGGAACCTGCTGTATAGCACAGGGAGCCCAGCTCAGTGCTCTGTGGTGACCTAGACGGATGGGGTGGGTGGAGGGAGGGAGGGGATATATGTATGCATATAGCTGATTCACTGCGTTGTACCAGTTGTGTAGAAACCAACGCAACATTGTAAAGCAACTATACCCCAAGGGGGAAAAAAACAGCTCGGGGCAGGCAGTGTTCTTGTGTATAGTTAGAAGGTCAGGGTTGCAAGGTTTAGTGAATAAAAATACAGGACACCCCGTTAAATTTGAATTTCAGATAAATAGCTAATAATTTTTTATGTAAGTATGTCCCAAATATTGTATGGATGGGGTCAAAGGTTGAAAAACAGCTATGGGGAGTCAAAACTAGGAAATCAGTAAGTAGCATTACAAGCCAAATAAGTAAATAGTAAAATATTTGAAAATGGCTGCCCCCAAAGAGCAAAAAACTATGAGAAGGAAAGTGGCACTGTTTTTCACATCAAGTACTTCTTTTAACAACTTTAGTCTTTCTTTACACATAAAATTTGATTAAAGTGTAAACTGAATTGTTTAAATAGATTTGAAGCAAATATGATAAAATGGTATGATTAGAAAAAGCAGGATACATAGGTCTTTGTTAAATTATTCTGAATCATTTTTTTCTTGGGAACAAACAGATCTAAGGAAATTTCAACAAACGCTGAAAGATTATTGCTTTGCAAGGTTTGCATCTTATCGAATATTTGGGATTATGGTGGTGAAAATTACGGAGGAGTCTGGAGTCATGTCTTTTTATTAATTCATTCAACAAATATTTATTGCACTTCTATTACGTTACAGAAAATCAAGTTGTATAGATCACAAACATAGAAGGAAAATAACAAATATAGAAAGACCAATTACCAAAATTTCATTCGTTTGGAGCCAATTCACCACATGGTAAGTCAGTGCTTCTCCCTGTCCTCAGAGATCCCACAGGCTTGTCCCTTCTTGAGCCTGTGCTCAAGGAACCTCTCACATGCTGGCATAAGGAACCTCTTGTGGGTAGGAACCCACGTTCACGGATCGCGGAGGGATCCCTCCTAGTCTAGAACGACATCGGCGAAAAAGCTCAGGAAGTATTTGTTGAAAGAGGGAATAAAGGGAATCAATGAGTAAATAAATGAGTGTGATTAAACTATACTTTACAAGCTCTAGCAGTAATATGTCTTCACTGAAAGTGAGAAGAATAGAGTTGGAGCAAGTAAGAGGCAATTGAATTAATTTTTATTTATGTAATTACCCTTTAAATGATACGAGGCGATGCAGGGAAAAGGAAGGGGACACAGAAGACCCAGAAGATAGTCCAAAGAAGCATACATCAGGACTCGAGGATGGAATAGGGGAAAGGAGGGCTGAAGAATCAAAGACGTACTTCAGAAACCACTTGGCCTGGGAGCCTGGAAACAGCAGGTCGCGCTAAGAGAAACAGAAACGTAGAAGAAGAGCCAGCGTTAGGGGAGTTAAGAGTTCCGTTTTGCGCCTGTTAATTTGTCTCCCGCACCTGTGGCCCAGAGACAGTCATGCCTGAGGCAACTCACATTTTTTTCAATGTAAATGTGACAAGCTGACAGGCAGTTCCTGCTTTTTGTCACCTCAAACATCGTCGGTTTGATTTCTTGAAAGTCTCTTCTGCGCAGCTCTGACTCTCTGCCCCCCTCCGTCGGCGCCTGTATCAGGCACAGCCATCTCTTCCAGAGGCTCTGGGAGATCCGTCGAGCCTCGCCCCGCCCTTGGTAAATCGGGGCTCGGCAGGAGTGCCATCTAGTGGTCAGAGAATGTCACTTCAGGCTAGACTCACGCAGGAATAAAGGATTGGTGGGGGGAGGAGGAGCGGGTAACGTTCCGCTTCCAGTTCCAATTTCCAGGTGCGCTGTGACAAAACCCGCACCTCTCGTTGTCTAAATATGACTTTATGAGAGCATTTACCAGTCACAGTGCTAAGAAATGAAGTACAAAGTCTGCTTTTTAATGTGTTCTTATCAAATGAAGCAGATTCGGGCTAATGGAGGGAACAGTGAAATAAAATCGGTAGAGCTCTATTTTGTTTCGTTTTTTTCCTACAGTTTTTCATAGTTGATGAAGAAATGGTATCTGTAACCATAAATATAATGTGGCTATCTTCATATCTTTAAGACAAAGGCTTACAAACAACTAACTTGCAAATGTCTCACATAGAAATGGGTCCCTTAACTCCCTTAAAGTCAGTGGTTTGTTTGTTCTTCTGGACAACCCTGATTCACTCTGAAAAACCATGAAGCTGTTTCGATGCCCACTGCCCAGAGTCATCTCGTTTTCTCAGAATGTCCAGAACATTCTGTCAAACCTTTACAGCTATTTCGATGCACATCTTATCAACCTTGCTAGGCTGTAAGCTTCTTGAGGCAGAATCCATTTCTGATTTATGCATTAAAAGCTCCAAACAACTGATTACCAAAGAGGGTTTCTAACATCAAGGAGTCAAAGCCTTTGCAAAAAAAAGCCTCTCAGAATCCCTTGCAAACAGTGGACTTCCTGGCCGGAAAGTGTGTGATCTGCACATACATGCAAAAGTTTGCTCAGACCCTGAGGGACTTCAGTGGTCCCTGGAAGCCCAGTAGCATGATGGTCCAGTTGAGAAATCCTGATAAAATGAACTTCTGGAATACAGCCTATTCATAAGTTGGAACATCCTGTATGGGCAAAACAGGTACATGCAGAGATACAGAGTAAAGCTTGTAAATACTGACTTCCCCTACATTGTCAGATAGGAAAAAAAAAAAATCTGCTTCTGTTTATTGAGATTAATAAAAAGCACAGTTGAAATTCCTCGAACTTGGAGGAAGGAAGGAAATGTGGAAACAGTCATGCAAGGGTCCAGATATAACCAAGATCCTTCTTTTCCCAGGATTCCAACAGGGGCCTTCACCACCCCCATCCCTAGTCTTTGGGGACCTTTGATATCCTAGTTTTTTTGACCTAAATGTAAAAAGAAGCTCTTTCCCTGTGTACTTAGCATTATTAGAATTTTTTGCATAGTTACCACTTTCTCTCTCTCTCTCTCAAACACACATACTCTAAGTGGGGAAAATGTCCAAAACACAAAAATAGATTTCTTACCCTGAATCTGTCTGTGGGTTAGTTTGGATGGCAAACCTGGGATCTTTTATTTCCACCTTAACCTTCCCCCAAACCCCCTTCTCAGCCCAAGAGCCCTTTTCCCCGCTTTGGACCCTCCTTCCTTCCAAGAAAAGAACAAGACGAGAAAATTCAGTGATTCTTGACTGCACACACAGGAGATAGCTATGGATTGACAGGCCCCTTCCTGGAGGTGAGGAAAGCTGACCTGGCTTTCCCAAAGTTCACATCGGCAAGTCAACAGCCACAGACCCCTTTGCTCCCCAGTCTGCATGATGCTTCCGCCCTTACTCATGGAAATAGAAGTGTCTTCTCTCCACAGGAAGTTTTGATCTTCCACAGTGCTTTTCAATAAGCCTTTCAGAATATAGATCTATTTTCACAGCACGGTCCAAATACAAACATTTTATCAGAAGGTAGGCAAATAAAGTTTTGAGAGTTTACAGCAAGACGAAATGAGCTACAAACCTTACTAAGCAGTTCTTACATGGGGAGGAGAGGGAAGATACAGAGGAAACGTCAAATTCGGAGCTCTGTGCCCTGGTGATATCCTGAAGTAACAGAAGCACGTCACAGGACAGATGAACTGACCTTGGGCAAGTACACTGCAGAAGGACTCAATTCCCACCTCTGATGGGAGTGGAGCCAGATGAGTGTCAGCACTGATGCCGTCAGGGAGACAGTCATCTCAGAAACAGGTAAAGCTCCAAGAGTTATTAAGGTGGCCAGGAGGAGAGTCAGTGGCCAGCTGATGAAGGCTGGACAATTCCGACATAAACAGATAAACCAGAGAGTAAACTGAGGCACTCCCAACATCACCTGGAATGGACATGATAGTCAAAATCATCTCTGGCCGGCGTGACACTGGCATCAGCGTCTTGGAACAATGTCTAACGCATCCTCACCGTCACAGGCCCATCTGAGGAAATGAGCCATCGGTCAAGGTTCAGTTTAGAAAGGAAAAATCAGCGAGAGGCCTTGAAGAAAACGATGTGTGGGAAATGCAAATTCTTCCACTTTAATCTAACTACAGGACAGCATATTGAGTCCTTAAGACAGGGACTCTCATCTCGGGACTACTGACACTTTGGATTGGAAAGTTCTTGGTTGTGGGAAGCCATCCAGGGCACTGTAGGATAGTTAGCAGTATCCCTGGCCTCTACCCACTAATGCCATTTGCTCTCCCCCAACCCTCAGTTGTGACAACCAAGGATGTCTCCCAATATTGCCAAATATCCCCGTGGGCAGGACTGCCATGGCTGAGAACCACTGCTTTAAGAACCATTTTCATGGCCACTGGATCAACTGAAAAAACGTTCTGATTTTTCATGACATCTTTCCCTATTCTCCCTCTTGAACTTGACTGTTTGGCCATCTCCCTGTTCTCTTAACCCTGACTTCCATTTGCACTCTGCCTGATTCTTTGGCCTTGGCATTTCAAACCATCCTTTGCCTCTAATTTCACGTTTATCTAGGATTTAATGCATCATAGGCAAGCTCCAGACCAACATCTTCTCCTCTGAGCCTCAGCCCCTTCTTTTCCTTCCCCCAAAGCTCCATGACCAAGATCCAACCATTCCTTCTCCAGTGCACAACACTGTCTCCGAGACCTCAGCAGCCGTGTGCCCAGAACACCTTCCCAAGACTGGGAATCTGACACGAGCCGGTTGAAGGGATAAAGCTGTTCTCTCCTCATATCTGGGGATCCCAGAGGCTGACAAAATTGTTCTTCCCTTTCCCATAAGATCTGCTAGTGAGATGGGGCAATGAGCCAGGCCCTCCCCTCTCACCTGCACAAGATGCTAGAGCGGGACCCCTAGGGAAGAGGACCCAAGCTTTCCCCTCCTCTCTCAAACACCCAAAGGCCCAACACGCCTCATCCTCTCTGTTCAGCAAGGCTTCACCCAGCTCTAAACCTATAGTTTTCCTGTTTGTGGGTTGACTTTGCCAATCACACCCTCAGAAACCTTCTGGGCCACAGGGACAAGGTCCCTGCCTTCAAAAGCGTTCCAACTACATGGCACTCTACTCTTTTTTTTTAAATTTCTGCTGGTGAAGCAATTTCTTTGATTCAAAGAGCCTTTCTTATGAGGCACTTCTAATGTTTCAAGTAAACATATTCAAAATGCAACCACATTGTGACTTACTAAACCAGATGCTCAAAGACAGACTTTCTTCATCTCAATTCTTCACCTCCACTCAGCTGAAAATGTTCTCCAAACTGTGTCATCGATTGTGTGAAAGTGAGAAAGGGAACTCCTCTCTGCTTCAGTTTCCACATCAATTGAAAAGACACTAAAAATGTTTGCTTCATTTTCAGATAGCTCTTTAGGAGTTAACAATGTAGAATATCGAAAATGCAATGAATTCCACCTAAATGCCCCCCCCCAAATCTAAGAAATATATTTTCCTTCTCTGGCTGGATAACCAACAGGGCCTTCAGTTCAATAACGCATTCTATTTTATTCCATACAGAAAATATGCAGGATTTGAAACTGGTAGTGGACCTTGAGTAGAACAACAATCTTCTTAAGCAAGTGGAGGTGACAACAATGAAAAACACTGGCATACGTGTGAGGAGTTCTCCACTGGTGAAGCTATTCGAGGAGAGAGTGGATGACAACTGCCGGGTATGGTACTGCCAGGATTCTGGTGTTGGGTAGCATGTGGAAGTAGGTGGGTAGCATGTGGAACTCTGAAATCCTTCATGAGCCTACAATTCTAATATAACTTCATCATATTGTATGACTGGCAATTCATTTACAATGGAAAGCTGTTCTCCTAAATGGGACGTTCTTATTATTACATTAAGACATCCTCTTTATCAGTGGAAGTAAGAGCTCTTCTTGAAATCGATTTTTTTGCCCTCCAATTAGAAGGCTAAGGAAAAGGTTAGTATTAATAGTCAAAGGGAATAAGTTTCTCTACTTTCAAATCCTTTCCAAGAACAAGTGTTAGATACTTTTTTGTTCCATGACCGTCGCTGTCCTTCTGGGGGCCAAGAGACTCACTCTCAGTGTCAGGGTTCTCCTGAGATCCCAGGGACATTAATAAAGAGATGTCTACAAGGGCAGCTCACATAGAGCTCAGTGAATCTCAGCGTGCTGGAGAACATCAATTCTGTTCTAAAATTTTTAATTTTAAAGATTCTTTTCTCATATGTCAATCCCAATCTCCCAATGGATCCCACCCCGCTTCCCTTCACCGTGTCCACACGTCCATTCTCTACATCTGCGTCTCTATTCCTGTCCTGCTAATAGGTTCATCTGTACCATTTTTCTAGATCTCACATCTATGCGTTAATATATGATATTTTTCTCTTTCTGATTTACTTCACTACCACGTGTAAATCGTATAGCTAGTGGGAACCTGCTGTATAGCACAGGGAGCTCAGCTCAGTGCCCTGTGGTGACCTAGATGGGTGGGGTGGAGGGGTGGTGGGAGGGAGGCCCAAGAGGGAGGGGATATATGTACACATACATATAGCTGATTCACTTCGTTGTATAGCAGAAACGACCACAACATTGTAAAGCAACTATACCCCAATTTAAAAAAAAAAAAAAGATCCGTTTCTTTTCCCAATAAAATCTCTAACAGTTCAAAAGACTGGATTTTCAAAAGTATTATTCCTGCTATAAATCTCCTCTTTGCATCTCTGCAGTTTCTCTTCAGGGCAATGGGAATACCCACAACAGAATAAGGAAAAGGTCACGTACAAAAGTTACAAAGATTAACTTTGCAAGTTATCTTGCTACATGAACTACATTATATAAGATAGTTCTACTAATGGCAAAGGATTGTCATTCATGGAACAGTTTGGCACTCTGGGGGTGGTACAGACATGTCTTTAAATAACTTTGTGAAAAGATTTAGCAAAGATAGAGTGAACTGGTATGCCATCCACCGTTAGGAAGAGTGGCTTCACTTAATAATGTAGGTCATGTCGGAAACCGCCATAAAGGCTGCCTGTGGCTGTCTTCCAAGTGTTAGAAATTACTGGTGCATTTTTAAAAGCTTGAAGTACACTTTGAAAACAAAAATGCTACTTTCATAATTAATAAGATGTTTATTCAGTTATATGCAGTCTTTCATCAGACCTTTAAGCACTAGATTTTTTCCCCCATCTTCTTATCAGACTAGAGAGCATAGCGGTAAACTGATAAAATGCTTGTGGAATTTAGCATTCTTTCATCTGTCCTTCCCTGGCCTCCAGTTTACTCAGATTTTTTTGTCTCTCAATAGTTTAATTACATGTGAAAAGACTCCCAATAACACACTTGTGTAATAGCGTATTAGAATTAAATGAGGGGAAAAACTTTTCATTATGTGGTTTTACTGTTATTCATTTGTACATTCATTTGACAATACTGACTCAAGCTGCTGTGTGTTCTTTCTTTTTTTTTTAAGTGAGTTTGGTTGTTGTTTTTTAATAATATTTATTTACTTTTGGCTGTGTTGGGTCTTCGTTTCTGTGCAAGGGCTTTCTCTCTAGTTGCGGCGAGCGGGGGCCACTCTTCATTGCGGTGCGCGGGCCTCTCACTGTCGCGGCCTCTCTTGTTGCGGAGCGCAGGCTCAGTAATTGTGGCTCACGGGCCTAGTTGCTCCGCGGCATGTGGGATCCTCCCAGACCAGGGCTCGAACCCGTGCCCCCGCATTAGCAGGCAGATTCTCAACCACTGCGCCACCAGGGAAGCCCCTGTGTGTTCTCTTAAGCTCCAAATATTTTACATCCCAGGTTGCATCCAGGAAGCTACATAATTAAAAGAAAAGGATAGCTTGCTTTTTAATACTACGTGGAGATAGCAGAATTTCACCAGGTTATATTTTCATCCATTATGAAGCTGTCTTACATAAAACCTATGCTTTTCTTTGTGAATGAACCAATTCTTGCCATTCCAGTACACAGTCTGACATACATGTTCACAAAAATTGAAATTAAATGAAAACTGTTGGTCAGATAAATCATTATGTATGAAGTTAACCACTATAAATGAAAACAAAACGCAACCTAGTCAATGGTTTAAGAAATTATTCTCACTTTATTAAAGCACTCACATACCAGTTAAATTCATGGAAGAGTTTAGCTAAAAATATAATACATTTCAAACATGTGTCATAAACTGAAACCTTATTTTGAATAAGATTATAAGAGGAACTAAGTCTTAAAGAAAACATCAGAGAGTTCCTTTGATACTAGAAATAGTCCATCCTTGTTCTGAAATAGTTTTGCCCTTATGACTCCACTCCCAAGGTAGGCTTTTGTGACATAAGTAAATTTAGCTTTATTTCTGGAACAAGTAGTCTTTCTTCATAAGTGTCACACTGAGCTGGGCTGATTTAGCTTTCTATCTTCTTTATACCAGCCTTAGCAACTTTCAAAATATATGGCCATTCAAAGCAAGTTGTATTGCAAGCTTTTCTCATTTGTTTTCACTTATCAAAAAGTTAGAACTAAGTGAAGCCAGAGTCCTTCAGGCGAGACTAAGTCAAGGTTAGAACTGGCTGGTTAACAGGGGTGTTTTTTTTACAAGGAACATGTGCAAATTCCCAATCAAGGAATTAGGCCGGAACTCATAGACTGGGAAATGTTCACTAACACTGAAAATGAATGAACCCCAAAACTCTCTGAGCAAGAAATTAAGGGGATAAGAACCCCACAGACCCAAAGTCTCCAAATCACTGCATTCTTTGAAGATTTTAAATATACTCTTTTTGCACGAAGATTTCAATTTATGCTGGCAATATCTACCCATGAAGAAAAGAGGTTAATATTAAGGTCACTACAAGGCAAATGCTTTTATTTAATGAGTATTTTAAGTTTTTCCTTTCTGACATGACTGTGATATATGACTGTGTCTAGGTTTTATGTCTGCCTTTGTAAATCTGTGTGATGCTAAGTTCTTTTTCACAAAGGCTCAGGCTGATGTCACTCATGACATTCTGTGGTGAAGATTTATTCCCTGACCTTATACTTTGGAAAGGACAGCCTGAAATGCTCAAGAAATTGTGGGCCTTAGTAGATTATACTATGAGTTATTTCTCTTTCCCGTAGATTATACTATGAGTTATTTCTCTTTCCCAGAGGAAGTATTACCAACTGAAAGCAGAGGCCAAAACAGGGTCCGTCTGATTGCCAATATCCTTGCAGAAGAGCCATTTGAGCAGGATACTGGTTTAGAATTCAATTTGAGGCTAAGATGATGGTCCTGATACAGAGATAGTGCTTTGGCAACTTTTCTTTCATTTTTTGAACTTGTAATACATAGAAAACACTGAATCGAAAAAGGCATCAGGGACTTCCCTGGTGGTCCAGCTGTTAAGACTCCACACTCCCAATGCATGGGGCCAAGGTTCGATCCCTGGTCAGAGAACTAGATCCCACGTGCCGCCAACTAAAAGATCCCGCACGCAGTAACTAAGACCCAGCACAGCCAAATAAATAAACAATTTAAAAATAAATAAATAGAAAATAAATAAAAAGGCATCAGCATATAACATTAACAACGCAGTATACCTCGTTTGAGTTTTTTAAATATTACAAGCAAATTTTCCAAATTTCATTCCCACTGAATTTT
This sequence comes from Grampus griseus, assembly GCF_964374135.1. Taxonomy (NCBI): domain Eukaryota; kingdom Metazoa; phylum Chordata; class Mammalia; order Artiodactyla; family Delphinidae; genus Grampus; species Grampus griseus. The sequence continues at coordinate 35,052,172 of NC_139007.1, forward strand.
TAGGACCTATTTTATGTTTCGATGTTTTCACATTCTGATTACATATTTGTTTACATACAGCATGAGTCGGATTAAAGAACAGAACCCACCTTAGCACTGTCTAATTGACTAAGGCTAACAGGAATTGTATTTATATTTAATTATTTACTATCTACTGCTTTGTAATGATTTTTAACATCAACATAAAAATGGTGCCAATTAATTTTTCTGGTGCTCTGTCCCCTTTAACATTTATCCAACAGCTAATAATTAAGCACTACTATCAGCCACGTACTGGCAAATACTCCAGGTAATAGAGTTACTACCGAGCTTTGCAAAGTAGGGATCTTCAAACTCTCTGGCAAGCACAATCGACGCCCAGTAGATAATTCAGACTATAAATTCAATCCTACGACTTTGTGTTGTTCTACTCTGCTTCCTTCACTTCTCACAAGCTTCTGCGTGTTCCTGCTCCGAAGAGGATGGTCGCAAGGGAAAAATCACTAACACTCCTTTGTAACGTGGGTCCCTCAACACCCCTCACACTGCTCTGGATGTCCTCATCCACCTCAACCAAAATGCAGCTTTAATACCCAAATGCAGCTGAAAACACCCAAATCTATCTCTGTCCCAGCTCATCTCCTGAGCTTCAGACCTACACATCCAGTTCCCTCCTGCTGCCCTACAGAAAGCTCACCCCACACGGATCACAGCTGAACTGATCATCGACTCATACACCTAATTCCACTTCCCAAAAGCATCCCACTGAATGGTGACACCAGCAGCACAGGGTGGCCAGAAAGTTGTTATATCCTCCGCACCATTCTCTCTCTTTCTCACGCTCTCTCTCTCTCTCTCTCTCTCACACACACACACACACACACACATACACACACACACAGTCAGTTACCAGGTCATCACTTCTGATGAGGGAGGCTTTAACTGTAAATAGAGGAGCTGTTACTCGGGATTCATCAGTTAAGTAGTGGGAGTCTGGAGTCAAAGCTATTGGGGTAAATGTGTTTCTTTAATTCTGCGATGCAGTCAAATGTAAGATCCATGTCCAATGTCCATTTCAGAAGCATTAAACTGCAGGGAAGTACATGTGCTATTTAGAATCAAGGACATACTGTATTTCTTCTCTTTTGTTCTCCAGGAGGATGCCCTGTTATACGGTTATATCTCTTGGCCTTCTGTGTGTATTAAACAAGAGATGAGTGGAGCCCCCTTTAGTTTTAGAATATTTTGCTTTCCCATTTTCACTAGTTGAATGTAGGACTTACATGATTGGTCTAATGATGGCAGACATGCGTGAGGACCCAAAAAATACCACTATAGTCAAGATGTGAGTGAAGCCTGGCTATATTTGGGAAAATCTGTAACATGACACGCCAAGAGCTCACAAGAAGATGAGACACCCAAGAATGAATTTAATAGAACACAGATCTCCCCTACTTGCTTTATATAAAGATTTGACTACTTATTACAGATATAGGATACTCTAATGAAGAGAATATGAAACAAACTGAGTAAGAGAAGCTGCACACAGAGCAATAAAACTTGGATGATATTTTTAATATTAAAATAGGAGATGTGGTTAAGGCTTGATCAAAATATAATCCATCTGAGCTAGCCTAGAGGTAAAACCTTTCTCCCATGACACAGCTGATATCATAGTTGAATAAAAATATGAACCAGGCACGGTTCTGTCTTGCCCCCCAAGATTTCAGAGGACCACAGAGGAAGACCCTAATGACATTAGCAGACTTCATTTCTAAATAAATCTGTATCAAGCCTTCTCTGCTTGGCCACGCCTTCTCTACTAGCTCCTGCTCGAGTCTAAATTCTGGTCATTTGTCTGTCACCTGTATTTCCTCCATAGTCTTGTAACTTGCCTCCCTGCTTCTGGTCACTCTTCTTTTAAATCAATTTTCCATGTTTTGTATTCATCATCACAGATTATGACTACACTATGCACTTGCTTGCTTCTCTGCTATCTCTGCTTCCGTTGTTTGTTCTTAAATTCCAGGAGGGCCCATCTGTAACTTGGCAGTGTTACAGAGCTTGAGATAATGTGTTCTGAACGAATAAACAAATGGCAGTATCAGCACAGCCTTTCTGAGATTCAAACCTGGTCCTTGGACAAGGCTCTGGGGAAGGCTCTGTGGCTCAGTTTCAACATCTATAAAACAGGATCACAATATTATTTACCTTAAAGAAAGGTCTAAAGAATGCCAATTTAATCATCATCCATACTGTTGGGTGTGTTAGAAGGAATACCTGAAGTAGGTCACTTTTACCTTTTATCTTTCTGCTTATAGGACTTACTCTGTGGAGAGAACCACTGTAATCAATTTTCTTTCTCAGTTTTTTTCCTGCAAGTTTACATGCTGTTGTCTTTATAATAACAGAAGTACCTAATATTGGCAAAAGCTGAGTATCCTAATAAAAAATAAAAAGTATAGTTTTTAATTTTCTATGCACTATGCTAAATATTCATCTATATCATTCTCAAGAGAAAAGTATGAAGTAGGTACTACTATTATTGACCCATTTTACAGATGAGGAAAGGGATTTAAAAGGAGATATGATTTGCCCAAGATCAACCATTTAGTGTGTAGAGCCATGACTCTGAGCTCAGGTCTGTCTAGGCTAGTAGCCACTGCATTTTACAGCCTGTGCTCTATACCAGCATCTAAAGAAGGTTAAATAGTTTTGAAGTAAGCAGTTTATTTCCTCGTCACAATACTTAATCTTGAAAAATACATAAACTAATTCTATGTATTTTTGGTAGTTTGAAAACTAGTTACTCTTTATCTTCATCTAGTAACAAAAATGACATTATCTAATGTATAATTTCTTTAAATTCAATAGATCTAATGTTTAAACATTTATAAAGTGTTTTAAACATTTTACTAAGCCAATATATCAGAAACACTAGGAAATGCAACCTTTGTGGAAGTAAATAATGTATGCTAATCATCCTTTTCTGTATTTCTCACAGATGGTATCACATTATATGTCAAATTAACCTCATGATTGTGTTATTTTTAATTATGTACATAAACTATATCTTAAGGAAAAAAACAATACTATTTACCTTAAAAGTTATTAGGAGGATTCACAAAACAAAAACTAATACATGCTGGGCTTCCCTGGTGGCGCAGTGGTTGAGAGTCTGCCTGCCGATGCAGGGGACACGGGTTCGTGCCCCGGTCCGGGAAGATCCCACATGCCGCGGAGCAGCTAGGCCCGTGAGCCATGGTCGCTGAGCCTGCGCTCCGCAACAGGAGAGGCCACAACAGTGAGCCTCGCGTACCGCAAAAAAAAAAAAAAAAAAAAAAAACACTAATACATGTAAACCAGTTAAAACAGTGTCTGCCACACTGGAAGAACACAATATGCTATAGCTATTATAGTTTTTTATAATCATTGCTATAATGTTGCTTTTATCATTATGATTATTATTTAACTCCCCTTAAAATAAGTCCCTCTTACTTAAAGTTCAAAATTCATGACAAGTATATCAAATCCAACGCGATTGGTGCTATGAACTGAACTACGTCCCCCCAAAATTCAAACGCTGAAGCCCTCACCCACAATGTGATTATGTTTGGAAATAGGCCTTCAAGGAAGTAATTAAGGGTAAATGAGGTCATAAGAGTGAGGTCCTACTCTGATAAGATTGGGGACTTATAAGAGGAGAAAGAGGTCTCTCCCTCTCTCCGTCTCCCGCCACATGTTCATGAGGAAAGGCCACAGGAGGACATAGCCAAGAGCCTGAGCTGACTAACAGAATCAGGGTCATGAATGATTCAGTACACCCACCCTCCTGCTTTACAGAACCACCTAGAATTCTTTCTCTTACTTCCATGTCTGGATGAGAATACCCTTTCCCTTCTTCACTGGCTATTTAATTCAAACTCATGGAAACAACCTAAGTGTCCATCATCGGATGAATGGATAAAGAAGATGTGGCACATATATACAATGGAATATTACTCAGCCATAAAAAGAAACGAAATTGAGCTATTTGTAATGAGGTGGATAGACCTAGAGTCTGTCATACAGAGTGAAGTAAGTCAGAAAGAGAAAGACAAATACCGTATGCTAACACATATGTATGGAATTTAAGAAAAAAAAATGTCATGAAGAATCTAGGGGTAAGACAGGAATAAAGACACAGACCTACTGGAGAATGGACTTGAGAATATGGGGACGGGGAAGGGTGAGCTGTGACAAAGCGAGAGAGAGGCATGGACGTATATACACTACCAAACATAAGGTAGATAGCTAGTGGGAAGCAGCCGCATAGCACAAGGAGATCAGCTCGGTGCTTTGTGACCACCTAGAGGGGTGTGATAGGGAGGGTGGGAGGGAGGGAGATGCAAGAGGGAAGAGATATGGGAACATATGTATATGTACAACGGATTCACTTTGTTATAAAGCAGAAACTAACACACCATTGTAAAGCAATTATACTCCAATAAAGATGTAAAAAAAAAAAGAGAAATGCAAAACAAAAAAATACCTTCAGGTGTTTCCTATTCCAGCAAGACTACCTGAGCTCCTCTAGTCTAGGTTAGGGATCCATCCTCAGTGTGGCAAGTGTGCCCTTTGTTTCAGTTTATCAGGATACTGATGATGAGTAGCACCGCTAGGCATACTGTAGATGATCCCCTCAAATATATACTTAATAAATATGTCATTTAGATATCAACTGGGATATTCCTGATGTTCTGCTGAGAGATTGACATCACAGCAATGCAAAAACAATTAAATAGAATATTAGATATACCTATTATTGAAGTCATCTGGAAATCTTTTCAAGTTGCTTGGCTATTGGTTCCTTTTCATCTGTCTCATTTTTTACTTGCCCAACCCTACCATCAATAGCTGTACCATCCCCACCACCAAATTTCTTTTACTGCTAAGTCCAAGCATCTTAGCTATCTCTTTTTCTTCTTGACTTCTAATTCATGCCTTTAAGATCTCATGTTCCACTCAAATGGAATTTTCCCAGAGACAGATCCCTCACTATTATGATCCCTCACTTATACATTCTGCCTAGAAGATAATTTTGTGGAACTCACTGGAAATGAAAGGCAGAGGTCAGGGGGATTGAATCCTACTTGGTGTCAAGAAAACAGAACAGGAACTTTCAGGACATTGGCAAATGTAGTAGGCAAATATTGGCAAAAAAGAGATAATGTGAAACAAACTGGAGAAGAAAGCATGCAGAGCAAAAGGGGTGCAAGAGAATCCAAGTCTATTGTTAGAGCAGCTGCAAAGGTACAACCACACCAAACCATTTACTTGTTTCTCAACCAACTCCTCCACTTGATCCAAAATGTGAAAAACATTGGAAAATTTTTTGTTATAAACACAACTATAACATTTTATGTTATAGCTACAGCTGATGTATGTCTTTAAGTCAGATGAGATAGAGAAATTAACAAGCAATTGGGGGGGGACAGGAAGATATATTTAAAGTGTTCTCATTACAAACTATATTTATCTACACAATTAGATCAAGAACAACGTTGATGTCCATCCTTTCCTCCCAGTTTTGTCTTTTGTGAGATCCTTTTTTTTTTTTTTTAATTTATTTATTTATTTAGGGCTGTGTTGGGTCTTCGTTTCTGTGCGAGGGCTTTCTCTAGTTGTGGCAAGCGGGGGCCACTCTTCATCACGGTGCGCGGGCCTCTCACTATTGGGGTCTCTCTTGTTGCGGAGCACAGGCTCCAGACGCGCAGGCTCGGTAGTTGTGGCTCACGGGCCCAGTTGCTCCGTGGCATGTGGGATCTTCCCGGACCAGGGCTCGAACCTGTGTCCCCTGCATTAGCAGGCAGATTCTCAACCACTGCGCCACCAGGGAAGCCCTTGTGAGATCCTTTTAAACATTCTTGTGTTTCTTTATTCTCTTTATGATCTCATTCATGATATAAGAATAATAAGGACTTAGTATAGTTACAAGAATAATGGAATGTTTTTCACCATTTTAATATCATACACAATGGTAACTCAATGCAGTGTCAATTATTCTAATTGGAACCAAGTTTTCAAATACAGATACATGTAACATTGTGCAACCCACTTTATTTTTCCCATCCTCTGTTTTCATAATAAAAGGAGTAAAAATATTTTCCTTTTTTCAATTTTAAAATATTTTTTCCCTGGATAATCTTTTTAAACATGTGAGTCAATATACTCTTACAGAAGGGATAACAGCTATGACTCAGGGCCATGGAATAAGCTTCCCGTAATAAATTACTATGATTAGAGCTACCAGACAAAGTGCTTCAGCCCCTGTAGCAAATTCTTCCCAGCTCCTTTCATTAATCAGACTGCTTACCTGGCTTTATCATTACAGCCAGGCCTTTCAACTTGGTGCCTGAACCAATTAATACATAATTTAAATCAGAAGCATATTTAACATTCTATCAGAGTACCATGTAGTGACTGGGAGTATATTATCCTGTATTAATTCCATAAGTTTGTTTGTAAAAGTAATTGATTATTACTGGCAATAAGTTTTCTGAAGCGAAAGCTACTTTTTTCTTATTCAACATTCCTTTCTGCATACAACAGACAGTATTATCTGCAAAGTTTAATGACAGGTATCTGTGGGATGAAAAATATCTTACTAAATTCACATACACACTGCTTAAATGATTCTTCTTGAGATTTTCAGTCTATCACATCAACCCCTCAATATTGGTGATAACACAGAATAAAACTTGCAACAATCCAAAACTTACAAAATAGTAAGTTAAACTACGTGGAACTATTACTGATCCCTATTCCCTGATTCCATGAAGAGGTAAAGTATCCTCCACTCATCATTTTTCCCCATGACCTGCAGGGAGATGTGTCCAAAAGATCATCCATAGAGACCCCAAAGACAAGTTATTTGCCAGGAATGAAAATGAAAACAAAAAGGCTTTGTTGAAAATGCGTCAGGCACTGCCAACTGCTGGTAATAGAATCCTTGATCATCCTTATTCTGGTTCTTGTTGTAACCAAATGGCCACTAATAGCTATTTAGAACCCTAGAGTCATATTAACGTGGTTGCCCCTAACCGGGTATTAGACTTCAGTACAGCATAGGCAAACATCACAATACAAAGATAGAGCTGGCATGGAGGAGAGGGAATAGCAAGCAATAGCATGAACCTCTGATTTGAAAATCCAAGGAATGCATTCATCCTGGACACAGTCTGTGCTTATGCTTTATTGAGTGCCTATGGGTGACGGTATGTGTGTGAAAAAGCAATGATTTGCTAACATGCATCGCAAACATTTCATACTCTACTTCACAACTGGCTGCTTTCATAGATCTGGCCCCAAAAGTCCCTTGCAAAGTAGTTGAAAAATATACAAATATGCATACATTTACATACATATGCATGTGTATGCATACATACATAAATTTATCTTTATACCCTATCAAGTGTTCAGGAATTTCCCATTTGGGGACAAATTCAATAATAGCCCTTGAATATATTTATTTATCTTGAGACTTTAGTTATAAATACCCCTGCTTAAAATTTCTTAGACTTTAAAAAAAAATAACTAATGTAATGAATTTCTCTTATATGTGAAACAGATACAAAATGCCTGAACATTTGCAAACATTTCTTTTTTTTTTTATTTTTTTTATTTTTGGTTGTGTTGGGTCTTCGTTTCTGTGCAAGGGCTTCCTCTAGTTGTGGCGAGCTGGGGCCACTTTTCATCACGGTGCGCAGGCCTCCCTTGTTGCGGAGCACAGGCTCCAGATGCGCAGGCTCAGTAGTTGTGGCTCACAGGCTCTAGAGCGCAGGCTCGGTAGTTGTGGCTCACGGGCCTAATTGCTCCTCGGCATGTGGGATCTTCCCAGACCAGGGCTCGAATCTGTGTCCCCTGCACTGGCGGGCAGATTCTCAACCACTGCACCACCAGGGAAGCCCTGCAAACATTTCTAAGCATGTTTTAATTATGAGAGCACTCAACACGATGAATCGGGCCAAGAGCACTCCATGTTTTTCTTGGTGGGAATACCTCTGTCAAGAAGCCACCACAGCAGCCACTATGGAAAACAGTATGAAGGTTTCTCAAAAAACTAAAAATAGAGCTATAATATGACCCAGCAATTCCACTCCTAGGTATTTATACAGAAAATATATATATATATATATTAGATTGAAAAGGTACATACAACCCCAATATTCATAGCAGTATTATGTACAGTAGCCAAATATAGAAGCAACCTAGGTGCCCATCAGCAGATGAATGAATAAAGAAGATGTGATATATATTTATATATATACACAATGGACTACTACTCAACCATTTAAAAAAGAATGAAATTTTGCCATTTGCAACAACATGGATGGACTTGAAGGGTAATATGCTAAGTGAAATAAGTCAGACAAAGACAAATACTGTATGATATCACTTACATGTGGAATCTAAAAAAATAATGCTAACTAGTGAATATAACAAAAAAGAAACAGACTCACAGATATAGAGAACAAACTAGTGGCTACCTGTAGGTAGAGGGAAGGGAGGAGAGGCAAAACAGCGGTAGGGGATTAAGAAGTACAAACTACTATGTATAAAATAAATAAGCTACAAGGATATACTATACAACACAAGGAATATAGCCAATATTTTATAACTATAAATGGAATATAACCTTAAAAATTGTAAATCACTATTCTTTATACCTGAAATTTATATAATATTGTATATCAACTATATCTCAATTTTTGAAAAACCACCAAAAAACAAAAAAGATTTAAAACATAAAATAAAATGGTCATATGATACAATAGGGAAAGTGTAACATGAAGGGGATATGCTGGGGGACCTCTGGGAAATATTTTTCTTAATTTGAAACAAAATATATTGGAGAAAACTATTCTTTCTGCCTTTGGAGTTTGTAACGATGCTAGGAGCTGCTGTATCCCTCTTGAAACAATGAAGTTTATCTGAGGACAACTGCCAACACACAGGATAACAGAACAGAAAGATGGAAAAGTATGGATTCCTGATGATGTTACTGAGCTTCTGAGTCATCCAACATTGGAATCACTTTACCTTGAAGCTTCCAATTATGTGAGCTAATAAATATCTTTATTCTTTAAGCCATTTTGTTATAACAAATTTATTTGCAGTTGAAAGCATCTTATGTGATACACAGCCAAGGATCTCTGCTCAATATCTTCCAAAGACACTACATTTCCAGAAGAAAAAACACTTATACAACGTTATAAATAAATAAATAAAGTCAAAGTATAAAATGATTCAAACAGAACAATTTCACACTCTTACTTTTTAGCTAAATATCATAATCTAATTGTCTGCATAATTTCATGCCAATACATTAGAATCCTCTCCTGTACTTACATAGTAACTATCAGAATTCATTCACAGTACACAGTACAACATGGAGATTTACACCTCAGACTCTAGATTCAGGTACCTAGGAATTTGGTCCTAGATCTGCCCCTCCCTAGATATGTAAATTGGGCAAACAAAATAACCCCCCTAAGCTTTAGTTCCTTCATCAAAAGAGTGGGAATAATGATAGTACTTATTTCTCTGCATTAATGTTGGCATGATGAGCTAATTCATGGACCTGCCTCAGCACTTATCATATAATAATGGTTCAATAAATGTTGGCTACAAGAAAAACTGTAATAAGTATACAAAAGTCAATATTACAAAGAAAGACAAGTTCAGGTCTTTAGCATATTAAAAATATCAACCTACAAAGCACAGCTATATAATTTTATACTGCTAATGCTATTCAGAAGTAAGAAAAGTCAAAGAAACTCTAGGAGGACTTTGTGACAGAAACCTAAATCTCAGTTTTCTTCTCAAAAGAGCAAGATCAGACTTAGTCAAATGAGGATTATTCAGATAACAGTATGTTAGTTTTTACAGGTAATATGCTCCATCATTTTAAAAAACATATTATATCTAAAACCTATTGTGTAACACAATTTAGTACATAAGAAAAAAGCAAACTCTGCAGCTTTATTAACATAGGAATCAAAGGGGTTGAGTATTAGAAATACTCAGACATTCAAAGGAGGTCTTTCTAACTCCGGAGGTAACCTTTGGTTGCCTATTAGAAACAAAGGTGAAAATCACGGTGACATAAAATTAGTTTTAAAACCAAAGAGAGGGAAAAAAAAGAAATACATTTCGAATAATCAATGCAATATACTTTCCAAAATCTACTAAACTGTAGAGGTGGGGTGCAGGGGTGCAGGGAGAATAGTCTTCTCAATTGTTAAAAATCCTGCACAATGATTATAGGTTGTTGATAGTAAATATGTATGTGTCAGCTAATATCAAAGCAGAAAAAAGCAATTAACAACTTATTAAATTGGAATTTGATTTAGATTTATATTAAGACTAATTATTTGTTTATTTTTTAAAATGGTTTGCTCCAATAATGCCTTAAATCATTCAAGAAATATTTATTGAGCAGCTATCAGATGTGAGGCCATGGACTCAGCATCCAGGCACTGTGGATGAATGAAACATGACCCCACCTCAAGTACACCACAGTCCACTCAGGAGGACATCTGATACGTGCTATACATGGATACGTTCATAGTGCTACAGAAGATACTCACGCAATGAAATTCGAAGATTTAAGATAACTTCAATTTCATCAATAATGACACCTACAATCAAGGCCAAAATAATTGCTCTACCTAATAGTTTATCAACAAACAGAAATGAACACTAATGGATGAACTAAGCAATTAGTTCCTGGGCCATTAACTAGCATCCAGGTCTGTGTATATATCTCCCTCACCAAAACCCTGGGACCAGTTCCCCACATCCATTTAGTTTTCCCAGCGCCTGGTTTGGTGCCCTACTTGCAAGAGGCACTCAATGTTCCTTGAAAGAATTCAGCATAACATTCTAAAAGCTCATTTGTTTCTTATGGAGGCAGTAAACAATAGCCCTGCCATCTAGTTACCCCTCTTACTAAGTAGCAACGCTGTTATATAAGCTCGTTGACTCTGAGTTTCTTCATTTTTAGAATAGGATGATTTAAGCAACCTCCTAGGGTGGTCATGAAGATGAAATAAGATAACATACATGAATTTTCCTGACAAATAGGCACTCAATAAATGCTATTTCCTTTTTTCTTTTTCTTCACTCCTCCCCCCTCCCCCATTCTATATAAGCAAACATGACAAAGTTTTTTTTTCAGTTAATATACACAAAGGACAATTAACAGTACTGAAGTACTTCTGAGCCAGCTTGGGTTACTTTCAATATTTTTACATCAAACACATTAAATGTGGATAGAATTATTTTACACCTCATATTTACTTTATTAAATTACGAATTACAAACTACTTTAGAAATAAGGCAAAATTATTTTGTTGAAGGAAATTATTGTACATGCAAATAGAACTAACATTCTGTTAAGACAATAAGTATTTTTTACAGGGCTTAACCTGATTTTTCCATGGCTCTGAACCTAAGGATGAATATTAATTACAGAAACTCTTTTTAAGGGACTGACATGCCTGAATTCTGAGCTTGAAGCCATCTTACCCCAGTCATTGAAAACAGATGCAGGCTGAGGGTCTAAGAGAAATGAGTATGTACCTACCCCTGGCAAGTTGTACTCTTTGGGGTCTATTCCAGTGGCAGTGTTTGGACTCAATGTCAGCATGCAGTACCTGCTCTGTGAAGCTAACTCCAAACTCCCAGGGAGTGTCAGGCATAATCACATCAATGACTTCATGGAGGGGGAAAAAAACAGTGGAAGAATGCTCTTGGCTAATACCGGGCTTAGAGATCTATGAACATTTTTTCACATAATTATCATACAAATTTATAAAGTAAGCACCCATTTACAAAGGTAATAGAAGACTGAGGCTTTGATGTTAAGTAACTTCTCAAGGTTACAAACCTAGGTCTGTCAGATGGCAAAGGTTACATTTCTAACCAAATCTCATTCTTGTTTACCTTCTAGGGTTTTCTAAAACTACTGCCTGTCAGCAAACTGCTTATTACTCATGTACCTGAACATAAATTGGCTACATCACTGCACACACTGCTTAAGTCCACTGACACTTTTTGTGGTAAGACTTTCTAGATGGAGAAAATGGTGCAATGATGTATGTTCTAGCAAGTTCCTATTTAACTAGCTGCTCTAGAACTTGGCCCGTGAGTCTTCCTGCCTCCCTGCCATGTCATGGCACTTGTCTCCTATAACTGTTTACTTGTATGTCTCTGAGGCTAGACAGAGATTTGTGTTCCATTGGTGTCACTACCATGCCATTGAAATTGACATGTGGGGTGAAATCTACTTACCATCCTAAGTGTTTCCCAAGAACATCTTCAGGGCACCATTAGGGCCTTGTCCAAAGGGCAGATGGTGGCTCAAGACAATGGGATTAACATACACCAGCACACTGGAATGTCCTACAGTAATGCCCTCATGGTCCTTGGCAGGTCGCCCAAGGGAAAGTGTTAAATATTAATAATGTTCCAACTGGATGCCACTGAAAGTCACACGGCAAAAGCTCAAAAGAAAATATTGAGTTGACCAAACATTTCGTTCTGGTTTTTCCATAAGATGTTATGGAAAACACGAACGAAGTTTTTGCCCAACCCAATACTTAACCAGGTATCACTCAGGCCCTGCACACACCTTCCCTTAGGTCTCTGGGGGAAAAGCCTCAAGTCAACTAGGGAGGGACTTTTTTTCTTTTAACCAAAGCTAATAACATTTTCTCAACCAACAAACCAATTGCCTGGTCCTTATATATTAGACCTCTGTGTGTGGGGTTGGGGGTGGAGAAGCATATAACCCTCACTGTGTCAACTGCTGAATCTCACTAGCACCCTTCTGAGCATGTTGATCTGCTCTACTGTTGCTCCCCCCAAGGATCCTAGGACCACTCAGTTCATTCTAGTTCAACAAACATAATTTGCTTACCTTCTTTTGGACAAAAACACTGCTAGGAACTGAGAAATCTAAGATACTGTGCAGTTTCTGCTGTTTGGGACATTCCTGCCAAGTAGATGAATGAGTCATTCTAATATAAGATAATAACTGGTGCAAGAAAATTATGCACAGAGCCTGGGAGAAAACTACCTGTAGGACATGAGGTCTAAATGGAGTTCTGAAAAACAGACAGATGAGAGTGAGTCAAACAAAGAAGAGGGACAGGGAACTCCAGAAAGAAGGAACACCATGATCAAGGCACAGTCATTAAAAAAGCATGAAGGGTGCAAAAGAATCAGACTTTCACATCAAAAGAACGCAGTATAGGGGATGGTGAGACATGAGACTGGAGAGGTAGGCAGGAGCAGAGAGAGATGGGCTTTGTCAACCTAAGGAGGTCAGGATCTACTTCATCCTGTGGACGAAGACCAGCCACTGGAACACATTTAAGCAGGAGAGGGGCAAGGTCATATTTGCATTTTCAACAGATCACTCTGGTGGCCAGGAGACCGTTAGGAGGCTATTACAGCAATCGCAGAGACAGATGATAAGCAGGAATTGAGGTAGACAGAGGACAGAATCAATAAATATTTAGGAGGACCTAAGAGGATCTGGTGACTGTCTAGAGGAGGGGTGAGCAAGATGGCAGTGTCCAAATGGGCCACAGTCATGTCACTGACTGAACAGACCACTGCGGGGGGCAGGGGGCAGGGAGGTGTTATTTGGCTGTACAGTAGGCTTGGCCAAGAGGAGGGGAGCCCATGAACATGTTAGTTAAAGGGATATGCAGGCAAAAACATCCAGTCTGCAGCTTTCTACATAAGGCACAGGAGAAACAGTTTTGAGAATAACCTGCACATAGACCAGAGGTTGCAGACTGGCAGACATGGGCCACATCTGGTTTTGTTTGTCCACCTGAGTACTGACTCATGAGAAGTTCAAAAAACTTTTTGATCCACTTTTACATTGTCATTATTTAAAATATAAGACATTTTACATAAAATCTAAATTTATGACCCCTCTTGGGAGATCTGGCAACACTGAGCCTACATTCCATTGTGGCACCAATTGTGGACCTGGGCAAGCTCAGGTCCTTCTACCTGAGCTTCGCCCTGACTGCTGTCTGCCCTCGGCTAAGGTCAGGATCAGCGACTGTTTATCACATGCTTATACCATTGTTTATCTCAGAGCAGAATTAAGAGAAAAGTGAAACATTTGTTGCATTGCTGTTACTGTAAAAGTTAGAATTAATACATTTACATTATCTCCTTGGTTCCTGAAGGATGTGCATTTGTGATTCCTGTTTTGTCAAGACTTCTGCTTAAGAAAATAAATGCTTCAAAATGCACTCCAGTTTTTTAATGAACTGACACTACCTCCCTGCCTGTCGCCGCTGAGTGTCAATATCTATAAATTAGCAGGTGCTCTTCTCACAGTGTTAGTGAATGTTTGGGGATCGACAGGCATAAACGATTTCTTGAAAGTTTGCACAATTGGAACTTAAGAGAACCTATCAAAGCCCTTTATTTACATATATTTACCATCTATATCAAGCTATTTGGGTGTTAATATAAATATACAGATCAGATATTTTGGTCAAATAATATAAATTTAAATAATAAAACTTCATCCTACAGAATATAAAAACAGATAAAGAAAAAAATATAACCTGAGCTAGCGATTGATAACAATGGCAAAATAAGATTTTGGAATATCCGATATATTCAGTGTTTGCTTCCCATTTCACCTTGGAAAAATGTAAGCATGAATGTAATTTGGTGAAATTCATTTTCATATTTAACTAGGGGAATAATCTCATAACTTGCGCCCAGCTGTGTACCATTAGAACTTCATTATCCACTATTAATTGAGACAAAATAATACATGGATACATTATTATCCATGTTGTTCTAATACCGCGTTTTAGTCAAGCAGACCACTATGTGTTTTTACCTTCATTACTTTCTCTTTTACTTTATCCCCAGAGACATATAAACCGTATGTGAAGAGGATCAAAAGACAATCCACAAGAATGGAAAGGAAAAGGGCATAGGTAATCTGCTGTTCTATGCCGTCCCGTCTAAAATTCCCGCTTCCAAATCCGGTCGTGGTGAAACGACTCAAGCAGTTCTCAAGGAACAAGTAGGGTATTCCTCTTATAGTCACATTTTAATCCAGCTCCTTCTTCACTGAAGTCACCCTGGCATGTTTTGACCTCACTTTTTCTCTTCACTTGAATATAGGGTAACAAATTATAACAGGTTTTCATAGTTGTCAGCACAGGAAGGAATATATTTGCAAAGCTTTTTAAAGATAAGTTTGTATGTTTACGTTACATATTTTTTTTCCCAAAAAGAAAGAAAGTCAAAGGATAATCCTGTTACTTGCCATGTTTGGGATGAAGTTATTGGAAGAAAACAGATTATGACTTAGAAATAAAATGAATATATTCATACATGATCCACACAAGATTAATCTTCTCCAAGAAATTCCTAAAACATTGCCAGACAATCACATAAAGCATTCCTAGTCATGTCAGAGATGCTGGACAAGGTCTCTTGTACATTGTTACACTGAGACGTCTAATTAATAAAAAATATCACACAGCACATGCACCTGAACACAGATCAACAAGAAAGGTCCAGAAATAATGAAAATAGCCTGAAAATTCATTTGACCCACCTGCAAATGCTCATGCTTTTATTCTTCCTTTCAAGTAAGGCTCACAGGTCACAATTACCCTTGGCTCCAAGATCACCTCTCTACCTTTTCCAGTTATGCCATTTTTCCTACTCTCTGCCCCCCCAAAACTTCTGGTTGCTTTGGGATTGGTTCATTTCTACTTTCTTAGGAAACCACCAGCCCCACCACAGCTGTTGATAGCTGAGGCTCCTCTCCTCCTGAGACAAATGACCCACCAAAGGATTGGCAAGGTCCAAGTTCATACAGTTAAAGGGAAAGGACCCTAAACAGTTGCCTTCTTTTACTTTTTTTACTGTCCATACTCATTTTCTGTCCTCATTTGAATAGCCTCTGTGATCCTCCACCTTCCAACATCTATACAGTCTATACTGTGCATCCCTCTTTTGTAATTTATTGCAAAAAAAATATGGTGGGAGACCATTTCAAGTGAAGATAAACGTTTTTGTTAATAAACAAAGATGTCAAAACATCTTTGACAACCTAAATACCTCCATCACTATCCATTTAAATTGAAAAAGAAAATTCAAATCCTGTCAAATAATGCTGAAATCAAAAATAGCTTGAATGCCCCACTGAGGTCTCAGAACATTGATTTCAGCATACACGATTAACTTCAGTTACACTAACCTGTGACTTTCTTTTAAAATGCACTAATCCCAAATCTCTATTAGTGCCATCAGCTTCATGCTTGCTTCAGTTTCTTGAGCATAGAAGGAAAACACTTTTAATGACTTTTGACAGAGGTGCTGTAAGCCATGCATGTCACTGCAGATGGGGTAATGACAATGAGAAGACAATGGCCATGAATTAGTGAATCAATCAGAGTTGACCAAAGAATGAAGAATCCTATCACAATATAAGAAATGGATGTTGTGATTCATCTGGAATGCTTCTCAACAAAACAGCTTCCTATTCATACACTACTCTCTACTTTTCTATGAGAAGGAATAACAAAGTATAAATCACATTACACAGTTACTTGTTCTAATAAAGCTAAAAGGCACCTAATACATTTTAGAACGCTTTGGAGCACCTTTTCTGTTGTGCCTTTCCTTCTGAAACATACTGGCAATTGCAATGCTAGCAATCTTGTCACTCAAATTAATAATTATAAGGAAGAAAATAACTTAAAACATAAATTGTCGCCGCATTAGCCATCATGTTTACATGTCTGTTCAATCCAGTAATTGCCATAAAAGCCAATCTTATTTTTAAAGGCCAAAATGTAAAATAATTAAATTGCTATTGTTAACTCTTTTGAGTGAACAGCTTTATTTTATTGCAAATTAAATAAAAAAACAGTCTGCACCATTCAGTCTTGAATGACATCCTGTTGACAAGGCAAGGAAGGAACAGGTGAGTGTTTAGTTGAAAGATTTCTATAACTGAAATGAGCATCTTGCCAACCAGACTTGGCAACCACAAGGAATAGCACCTGAGAAAACAATCCAAAGTTGCCCGGGGGTGGGGGTGGAGTTACAACCGCCCTGGCTTATTTTGGTAAGGAAAAACTCCTGCTTTATTTTTCCTTAACTCAAAAGTGAATTCCTTCCTTTAAAAAAATTAATTTATAGGGCTTCCCTGGTGGCGCAGTGGTTGAGAGTCCACCTGCCGATGCAGGGGACACGGGATCGTGCCCCAGTCTGGGAGGATCCCACATGCCGCGGAGCGGCTGGGCCCGTGAGCCACATGGCCACTGAGCCTGCGCGTCTGGAGCCTGTGCTCCGCAACGGGAGAGGCCACAACAGTGAGAGGCCCGCGTACCGCAAAAAAAAAAAAAAAAAAAAAAAAATTAATTTATAAACTAGGACAGACTAGTTTAACTGCAACAGTAACTATTCTAACTCACCACAAATTCAAGGTAAGCATACTTTGTTCACCTTTAATTCCATGGATTTCATAACTTCCTTTCTGAATGTCTTTGAAACAAGAGGAAAATAAACATCATAAAACTCTTTCCATTACAAATTCTAAAATTCAAGTCCTAACTTAAGTCCTAATACTGGTTTGCAGAATTATGCACTGGCCCAGCCAGCACATGGGGTTGCCACTTGGATAGGCAAACACTTCCTCACACTGACGTGGCTCAGCCCTAAGGAGTTACACAGAAGGGATGAGACTATGTTCTGCTGAAATCCCTTCACCAGTGTTTCTTTCCACCACTGAGTCCATATTCAAAACACATAAGAGGACCACATAAACAAGTTGAGACTTACAACTGATGCTGAAGAGAATAGTCAAATGAATCTCACATCAAGAGTATGATAAAATAAGCCTGGGAGAAAATATTTGCAAAAAAAAACACATCTGATAAAGGACTGTTACCCAAAATATACAAAGAACTCTTAACAACAACAATACAATTTAAAAAAATGGTTCCAAGACCTTAACAGACACCTCATAAAAGAAGATATACAGATAGTAAATAAGCATAGGAATAGACGCTCCGTATCATATGTCATCAGGGAAACAATGAGATACTACACACCTATTAGAATGGCCAAACTCCAGAACAATGACAATACCAAATGCAGATGAGGATGTGAAACAACAGAAATTCTTATTCACTGCTGGTGGGAATTCAAAATCGTACAGCAACTTTGGAAGACAGTTTGGCAGCTCCTTACATAACTAAACATACTCTTACCATATGATCCAACAGTCGCACTCCTTGGTGTTTACCCAAAGGAGTTGAAAACTTATATCCACACAAAAACCTGCATATGGATGTTTACATTTATAGCAGCTTTATTTATACTTGCCAAAACTTGGAAACAGCCCAAAATGTCCTTCAGGGGGTGAATGGATACATAAACTATGGTACATCCAGACAATGAAATATTATTCAGTGTTAAAAAGAAATGAACTATCAAGCCATGAAAAGACATGGAGGAACCTTAAAAGCATGTTACTAAGAAAAGAAACCAGTCTGAAAATTGCTACACACTATGTCATTCAAACTCTAAGACATTCTGGAAAAGGCAAAACTATGACAGTCAAAAGACCACTGGTTGCCAGGGGTTGCCAGGGGTGGGGAGGGGGAGGAAGGTATGAATAGGAGGAACACAGAGGACTTTTAGGGCAGTGAAAATACTCTGTATAATACTATAATGATGGATATATGTCATTATACATTTGTCCAACAACGCCAAAAGTGAATCCTAATGTAAACTGTGGTCTTTGATTATGATATATCGATTTAGGTTCATTGACTCTAACAAATATTTCACTCTGATGGGGGATGTTGATAACGGGGGAGGCTGTGCATGTGTGGGGCAGGGGGTACATGGAAAATCTCTATACTTCCTCTGAATTTTGCTGTGAATCTAAAACTGCTCCCCCAAAATAAAGTCTTTTAAAAATCATACAGAAGTTAAGAAAATCTGCAACTCTATTTTTGAGGCTATAATTGCTGAGTAATTATAGCATAGGAAACATCTATCTAGCACTTTGTCTTGATCTTTTCCTCTCTGCCTTAAATTATTTAAATGAACATTGTTTCTAGCATACTTTTTAAAACTTTGACTCAAAAAACAATGCATTTGACAGCTCTTAACCTTCAGATGCCATCACTGCACAACTGAAACCTTAGATGGCCAAGATATCTCCTGTTTGCTTATTTTGTTCGCTGTGATCGTCCTGGTACTCTGTAGGAAAATCTCCCTCCATTGTATTAGCACAGTAACAACCTTCTTTTGCATTCCAAGGGAAGGTAAGTCACGATAAATAATGTCAACCTTAATTTTCTGGTATTGTACACTAAGTCACAGAGAAACCAAGTGTAAAGTGCTTTGCCGCACTTTCTTCTATTTTCATTAACAGGCACAGAAGTTTTGAGAGCTAGTGAAAATTCTACACACCATGTAGAGTTCACCCCTTCAGTTTACAGAAACAGAAACTGAGGCACAAAGAGAACAAATGGCTTGTCCTAGGTTACTCATACCACTATGGCAGAAGCAAGCACAGATGCTAACTCCAAGCTGCTAGGGTAGGACCTTTTATTTCCTATCACCCTTATTTACTTGGCTTATGATATAATGGGATGAAAATGATCTTATGGTTGAAGAAAGCCCAGATTGCAACTAACTTTAGGGTCTTAGAACCTTTTGTGTTGAAAGAGACACTGTAAAAAAAAAAATCCATGTGAGAGGAAGCCAAGGTGTAGTTCAGTCCAAGGACTGACACCAAACAGACCTCTATTCCAGTGCAAGAAGGCTCTAGTCATGTGTCATCTCTGTGATCCAGGACTTGCTCATTCCAAGGGAACTTGGTGGCAAGTGACAGAAAGCCCATTCAAGATGGTTTGACAAATGAAAGGGGAATTTATTGGCTTTTGTAACTGAAAAGCCCAATGTTATCTTCAGGCATGGCTGCATCTAGGGGTTGAAACAATGTCATCAGGCACTTCTCTTTATTCCTCCCACTACAGTTCAGCTAAAAACCATGGTCACTGTGTATGAAACAAAAATAAGAAGACTCTGAAAAGAAATAAGGAGAAGGCAGATTGGCTCGGGACCTTGGGACCCAAGGAACGACACGGTGGTAAGTTCTCTGGGCTTTCTTTTGACTTACATATCCTAGATTTGGAGCTGAAGAAGCCAGAAACTCAGAAAACACCAATGGTGCAGACAAAAAGAGGTGCCCCCCAAAACTTCTCTCAGCCAAAGGACCAGGAAAGGGAAGCTTAACAAGACAGGGAACAGCCCTACTCTAGTCATAGAGTATGGAAAAAATGGCAACCCCACCCATAGTCCTGTCAGCAAGACTAAACGGGATCGTTGCTTTCCAAGCTCACCAGGTTTAATGATGAGCTCAACACCCCTACCAGGGTGGAGTTAGAGTGAGTAGGAGATGGAACTTTCATTCCCATTGGGTAATAACAAGGCCCTCCCCCGCGGTGTCATAGGAGGCCACATGGGAAGCCTGGACTTCCATCCCCACCTAATGGTAAGAAGGTGACTCTCCTGCAGTATTGAGTCCCCACCTCACAGTGTCAATAGAAGCCAAGTGGAGAGAGGTAATGAGGAACCCCTCCTCCTCCCAGCTAGGGTGATGCCAGTGTTGGCCTAGGTAGAACCTGAACTCCTACACCAACCTGAAAGTCATGAGGAACCCCTAGTTTCTCCCCCTCCCCCAAGGCGTCAAGGAAAACCAAGTGGAGAACCTACACTTGCACCTTACCTGGCAGTAATGAGGCAGTGACTCCTTCCCCCACTGACATGTTGTCAGAGGAGGCCTCTTAAAATACAAGACTTAAATATGGTCTCTAGAATCTCACAACTAATACCCCAAATGTCCAAGACACAATAAAAAATCACTCATCACACCAAGAACCAGGAAAACCTCAATTTCAATGAGAAAGGCAATCAATCGATGCCAACACTTAATGGCATTTAAGGATTATAAAGTAGCCACCATATCAATAAAAATGTTTCAATGAGCAATTACAAACACAGTTGAAACAAATGAAAAAATAGAAACTCTCAGCAAAGAAATAAAAATTATCAACAAAGAAAGAGGATATATAAGGAAGAACCAAAAAGAAATTTTAGAACTGAAAAATACAGTAACCAAAATTTGAAAATTCAGTGGATAAACTCAACAGCAGAATGGAGATGACAGAGAAAAGAATCAGTAAGCTTGAAGATGGCAAAATAGATGTTACCTATTGTGAACAACAGAGAGAAAAGAAACTCAAAAAGATGAGCAGAGCCCAAGAAACTATGAGACTATAAGAAAAAACAATAAAAAATGGAGTTCCAGGAAGAGAGGGGAATGATACTTCCAAATGAATACTCCAGTTGCAAAGCACTGAGGATCTTCTGAACTTTTTAATATACAATGATGTCATTAAAACAGAACACAAGGTTATGAAAGCATTTTTACGAAGAAATGGGATCTTTATTCAATTTCTCACTTAGAGCACAGTAATAAAACTGAATTTTGGGAGGCATATTGGAAAATCTATGAAGTAATTTCATGTTTTATGGATTCAGGAAACTATAGTAGAAAGATATAGATCATCTATTATATTTACTTTTTTCATTTGCTTTATTAACCACCTAGATCAAAGAACACTAAAAATTCCAAAACAAAACTACATTCAATGTGACTTGTTTTGAGGAAAAATATGAAGCAAGGTCTACCAAATTGATCCTGTTACATTTTGGAAGGGGTCCATGTTAAGATTTAAGTGTACCCAAGAAAACACCTGGTGACCAGTCTCCTGAGAGGTCCTAAGTCTTAGAAAATTTACTTATGAGTAAATGTGTGATCCTACCTCAGCTTTATCAGATCTATAGAGCTGACAAGATTCATCCAAATGACTCATGCTTCTCAAACTCATAAGCAAATTATACGACCTACTTACAGGTATGCAGAGAAGACATTTCTTAACATTGACCAGAGTGTTTATGGCCTTCACTCATAATATTTTGTTCCTGGTATCAGCAAAACTGGGGGAGAAGACTGTTTTAAAAATTGGTGTGTGTGCACAGAACCACGATACTGTGATTCTGCTATCTTCCATTTGCCCCTTTGCCCTCCTGATATAAACTGACCTCTAAGAATTATATCAATAGATGTTGGAACTTCTGACTTCTAGTTGGGGAGCCCTAAATCAGAGGGAAATCAGAGGGAAGGAGGAGACTGAGGTTAGAGTATTTCTTCCCTTGCTCCCTCTCCTGAGGTTGCCTCTCTCTGGCTAGGACCCTCAACAGGAGGTCCTGCATCTCTCAAGCAAGCTAGTCCATAGAACTCTCTTTCCAGGTTCTGATTACCTCTTACTCTCTTCCACCCTTCAAGCCTAGGGGTGGTGAAAATTTCACTGCTAACTCTGGGCACTTGTACCATCTCTTGAAATTCCTGACACCCTACTCACCCTACTTTTTAATAGCCTCTTAGAAAACGTAGCCCTGAATCATCCAGATTTGCGTGTGCTATCTCTTTTCCGCTGGGACCCTGACTGACAGATACCACACAAGGAGATGGCTAATCTCAACAGACATACGGCCCCTGTAAGACCAGAAATAATCACAGCCCCTTAACAGAGCACCTCCCTTGTATGTGTGACCACCTTGTTCTCTGTCCTTCTGTCCCTGCCCCCCACTTAGGATACTGCTGAGCAGACACGCCAACTTCTGGGTCTTGGGACCGTTCTTTTTCATGAGCTTTGTTGACCTTCCTCTCCCAACCTGGATTCGTTCCCAGGGTCTTCCTCAAGAAAGGGTTCAGTGATTACCCTTCTAATACCGAATCATAATCATGTTCTTCCAGGCTTCCCTCTCTGACATTTCCCACATTATTTGGAATGTGAGGTGTTTCTAAACTTTTCAGTCAAATAATTAAACCTCTTGGTTTACTATCATAGGCAACTAATTATTTTCATGTTTTCTGTGGACTTTACTAGGCTAACATTAATCTTAATTTTCTTATTTTAAAATTTAAAGAAGGATACTGTTACCTCATATACTACAAATAAGAACTTAAAACCGGAAAAATTCATATTCTAATTAAAATCCAATGAAATAAATCTTTTCCTAATGAGGGAAAGACTGAATTCCAAAAGAATATTGACAATTGAGATGGCTAGATTAGAAATGCACATTTACAATTATGGATTTTCATAAAACTGAAATGTTTAAGGTCTCCCACGTAATCAATAGGAGAATTCCACCTAGGCCCACAATTTCGGTTGCCACTCAGTAAGTTATAATGTTTGTTCATGAAAGCTTAGACACAATGCATAGAGCTTCTTCAGGCATGTACACAGAGTATTAGGGGAAAATTTAGAATTCATATAGTTAAATTTTTCCTACAAAGATATAATTCCATGTTAAAAATATTAATACACATATTTCTAATTATAAATCATGTAATTCAGATCAAGGGCCAAATGAAATACTGAATTCTAACTACAAATCAAGAACCCAACCCTTTAATAAATTCTGCTTATTTAACCTTTGCTTTTCTTTATACAGTGAGAAGGGCCACTTCTTTTTTCACCCCTAAGATATTTCTGAGTTATACCTATTTGAAACCTTTTCTTGCACAACTTCAGAGGAAATAGCCCCTTAATGTCTCTCAGTAAACCATGACCTCAAGATACTCCTCATTTTCCTCCAACTTTGACTTTCTTCCAGGAATGCTGAGCCTTTTTCTGGACTGTCCCTTGCACCTGCTTGGTTCAAAACTTCCTCTATACCATGTAAAAACGTAATAGCCAAACATTAATTAGCAATCTAGCAATTAAGTGACCTAAATATGCAGAATTGGTCTTATATTGATACATTTAGCCTGACTTGTTTATACACCATCATTGCAAAATAATGTAATGCAAAAACAAAAACAGAAAAGCTTCTGTCCATTTTTCAATAGTAGAAATATTTACCACTTCAACAACTTTTTATTTTCTTTCTCTCATTTTTTTTAAGCCACAGCAAGATATTACTGACATTTAGGGAAAAAATGATCCCTATTGAACAAGGCAGTTATGCTACCATACAGTTTACAACATTAAGATTTATTTTTGCTTGAGGCGAAGTTAAGATTAAAGAGACGAAGTCGCTAACACCACACAGGCTCATAAAACACTAAGCCATTACTATGACCTTAATATGAAACTTAGGATTTGAGACATCAATATTGCTTTATAATAGTCTCATATTAATTTAGGGTTCAGTTGTAGTTTATCATAGCTCAATTTCCCGTTTTCATCTAAACTACCTTGAACTTTGGTTGCACAAAATAATTTTTTATTTCTTTACTAACTGAGTACTTTAAAAGTTCACAGGATCCAAAGGTGAAAGACAATAAACTGTTTAAAATATCCAAAAAAAAATCCACCTCATACCCTAGTTTGTAATCTTGTTCAGTATCTTTGCAGTGAGTAAAGGGATTGCTGTGTGTACTCAAACAATATGATAACACAAGGATATCATGAAAAATTACTTGGTAACTTTTAAAAATTATATCATTTTTTTCTCAAAGTTTTCTAACTTCACATGTTCACCTATTTATCCAAAAATCACAGCTCTGCCATATATTGTGCAATGTAAGGATTAATATAATTAGGTTAATTTCTTAACCACTTAAAGGTTCAGTTTCTTATCTGTAAAATGGGTCTTTGTGATGACTAAATAAATGAAATAACATATGTAAAATGTTTAACATATAGTTTAACTCACTTTTACTCCCCTCATTCCATACCACATGGGGATCTCTAAAAACTGAGCCAAGATTAAATAATAAAGACTTATAATACTAAAATGGGGGAAAAAAACATCGTCACATCTACTCTGTACCAGGATAAATGTTACAAAAGAAATTATAGTTTTATCCTTCAAACTTTAAGACATTTCGCATATTCCTATACATTAATTTATAGAGATAAATCAATAGAGAGAATTGATTTCCACATTAACTACATTTTATTAATCTGAAAAAATTTCAAGTGTCCTTGGGCCAGTCATTTACTATCCCTAGGACTCAATAGCTTATCTATAAAATGAAGCGTCTGAACTAGATCATCTCAGATGTGTTTCCATTCAAAGCTACAGTAAACTAAGTTTCTGTACAAGCTACAAGGGAGATATCCATGGAGTCCTAAATATAAACTATTTAGAGGATTTCTGAATTAGTTAAGGGGAAGGCTGCTCTAACAAAGGAACGCCAAAACAAAATGGCTTAGATAAGATTCAAGTTCCCTTCCCTTCCAGGTAACTGTCCACCCACTCTAGGCTGCAAGGCAGCTTTGCTCCCTAAGACCATTTGGGACGTCTGGTTATTTGTCTTCCACCATCCTCCAGGCTGGTGTTTCCAAGGGGAATTCCTTCCTAGCATTTCTTGGGGAATTATGTATGTTTTTCCAAATCCTGAATTCTGAGAAAAATCATTGAGAAGTCAGGAAAACAGGAAAAAGTATCAAATTTTACCATGAGAATTAAAACTTTTCAACATACAGAATCATTGGTTCAAAGGACACCAAAGGAAGAGTGGTCACTATTGGTCAGTCTTGTTGGTAGTTGTTGTCCTGTTATGAGTCCCTAGCCCTGCCTGCTGCTAATGATGAGTCCTTCACTCATATAAAATAAATATTAATTCATTTATATATATAGTATACTTACAAATCTTATGTGTGATGTTATAAGAGATAAAAGTTTTGGAACTAAAATAAGTCCTTAAATTGGCAATTTCAACACATGATTTAAGCGACAGCTATAAACCTTGCTGGGAGAGCTAAATGTTACATTATTCCCATAACACTCACCTAATGTTTGCTAGCATTCTCCAGTGTCTGAATATTCCCTATAGGCTAAAGTTCTTCAAAAATATATTAACTAAGGAAATGCCAAAAGAAGACTTGAATGTTATTGTAGAATACTGCAACATTAAATTAGAAACAGATCTAAAATCTGAATTAGAAAAAGCAGTTTAATTCCAGAACAAAACCAAACTCAGGGCAAGCAGACCAAATATTTTCATCACTAAAAGAAGGAAATAAGCTTATGTAAAGAATCATGTACCTTAACAGCCAACTTGAAAATGCTTTTGGATATACTTTTAATAATCCAATCAATGTCAACACAAAATGAAGGAAAGATAATTTATAATTGCATTATTTGTCACAAAACAAAGAGAAGACTATCAGATAGGTCAATTAATGCTTTGTGTGTATTTAAATATTTTTAGATATTAAATATTTGTGGTACTATTTTTTATTTTTTAAATGATTATCCTTTGGAGTTAATATTGTGTTAATGTTCCTTTCCTTTAATGCTTTCTGTTATCAAATGTCAATATCAAGTAAAGTTGTTTCTATATGCTACTGAAGTATATACTCTTGCCACAATATATTGGTTCATAGTAGTAATAAACCATGTTTAGCATTATATCATTTTAACAGAACATCTCTGAAACTTTTAGTTCAATCTCATTATTAAAAAACATTCATTACTGGGCTTCCCTGGTGGCGCAGTGGTTGAGAGTCCGCCTGCCGATGCGGGGGACACGGGTTCGTGCCTCGGTCCGGGAGGATCCCACATGCCGCGGAGCGGTTGGGCCCGTGAGCCATGGCCGCTGAGCCTGCGTGTCCGGAGCCTGTGCTCCGCAACGGGAGAGGCCACAACAGTAAGAGGCCCGCGAACCGCAAAAAAAAAAAAAGAAAAAAAGTATACGGTTTTGTATTTTTTGCAGCATGAAATGAAATAAGGGATATGGTACAGATATTATAAAGAAATTCAGCAGTTAAAATTTACCAATTGTATAACTGAATAAAATTTTGCCTTACGTAAATATGCAGATAAACTAAATTCAATAAAAAAATAATCGCTTTCATCAAATTTATACATTAATGAAAACACAAAGCAATAAATATTTTCAATTAAATACTTAGAGCTTCTAGCTCCTCTTCTACCTACCTTTATTAATTTCCTAAAATTTCAGGAAGTAATTCATTTCTAAAAAACCTACATTCCACCAGGATCCTCTGGCAAGCTTCAATTTTAATTATGGTTCAAAATTATTAAGAACATAATTTATTTTTTAAGAGAGTAGGTAGAGTCTTCTAATCTGGACAAAACCATTTGTGCCTCAGAGATCTATAATTTATTCATTCTTAGCAGATAATTAACCTATAAGGGTGCCCCTATTTTCCTTAAAACTACAGGAAATTATCATAGATTTTTTTCAATAGTAAATGCATATCCCAGGTGAGGATTTTATACAGCATGTTTTGGTGTGAGATTCCGCCTCACCCCTTTTTGGCTTTTACATCAGATGTGTCTTATGCCCTACAGCGACCATATGAAGTAGTTATTATTACACCCAAGATAAGAAAACTGAAGACAGAGATCAGGTAAAATACCCAAGATCACAAAGTTTTTAGATAGGGCTGAGACCTCAATTTCTTGCCTCAATCCCAGGTCTTTTCCACTCTGTTTCTAAGAAAATTTTAGGTGGTACCATGAGTTGACCTGAAGACCAAGGCCATGGAAATGGTGTACAGCAGGCAAATGACACCAGTACACAAGAAGAAGGAAAATGAATGAGGATTCTATGCAGAATCCCTCCATAGGAATCCCCAGTGGAGAGCCAGAGTCACAATTAATAACTAAGATCAACATACAAGCCTGTGATCACAAGACAATAGCAGAGGCATTCATGGTCTATGTATGGAAGGGAGAGGGAAGTACTTGACCAAAGGGGTTTACATCTGCCTCCTAGGGGTAGGACATGGGAAACCTAACCAGGGCAATGTCTCTCCCAGAGGAGATTTACATTCTTCTGTCTCCGTGAAGTACAAATTGCCAGGTTTTTGTTATTTTTTTCTTGTTTCCTTTATTCATGTTATATTTAATATAACAGATGACTTGAAAAGTTCTAATAGTTTTATTTTTTGATGCACTTGAAGACATTAAGGTAAGAAATATATAATTTTGTCAGCTAATTTAATTTGAAAAAAAATGTACAAGAATGATATCAAACACAGTGTAACTTTTGTTAAAATTTTTAAATATTTGAAAATAATGTTATTTTCCAGAAAGGTGATAGTCATAAGATTTTATCAAAAGTGCTGACCAGAGTCCTTAGGAATAATTACCACTAAATGGAAAGACCACTGAATTGTTTTAAATAGACCTTTTTGTTTGTTTTCTTTCTCTTGTTATTTGTATGTTTACTTTTTATTATGGAAAGCATATACCAAAGAAGGAATAGTAGTAAAATAAGCTTCCATGTAGGTATCACTCTGCTGCACCAAATAATTAAGTCCTGGTTTTATCTGTATCACACTCAGTGCTTCAAACTCCAGATTATTAAAGTAAATCTCAGACATAATATCATTTTACCTGTAAATATTGAAGTATATACTTCTAAAATTTTTTACCCATTACCGTTATCACCTTAAACATTCACAATAACTATTTAATATCTTAAAACATTTGGTTACTTTTCAAATTTCTCCAATTGACTCATATTTTTTAAATGTGTTTTAATTAAGATTCCACTAAATTCCATACACGGCAATCGGTCAACAGGTCTCTTACATCTTTTTTTTTTTTTTTTGCGGTACGAGGGCCTCTTACTGCTGTGGCCTCTCCCGTTGCGGAGCACAGGCTCCAGCCGCGCAGGCTCAGCGGCCATGGCTCACGGGCCCAGCCGCTCCGCGGCATGTGGGATCTTCCCGGACCGGGACACGAACCCGTGTCCCCTGCATCGGCAGGCGGACTCTCAACCACTGCGCCACCAGGGAAGCCCGTCTTACATCTTTTAATGTAGGTTTCCACTCTTTTTTTTCTTCTCAAAATTTATGTGTTAAACAAACCACAGAGTTCTCCATAGTTTAGATGCTGTTGATTGCTTCTCTCTAGTGTTGTTTCATATGTTCCCCGTCCCCTGTATTTCCTGCAAAATGGCAGTTGAATAGGACTTTCTTGTTGTTTCATGTACTCCATGTACTGCTAAGAAATTCCATCTCTCCGTGCTTTCCTTACCGCTTGCTCGTAGGAATGGGCATCCTTCTCAATGAACTTGCTCATGCATTTATAGAGCAACACTGAGTATCTACTACATACATCCCAGTGCCAAGCACCCAGTTGCAAAGATGAATGTGCCACTGAAGGGAGGTGCTTAAAAGCTAGACCTGTGCTTACAAAGAATGCAGCGTGTTGATCAAAATTTCCTTTGACAAATACAAGGTAAAATAATTTAATTTTCTAGCAGTGGTTGAGTTGCCTCAACAAGTGCTTTCTCTTAATAGATCTTCACCTCAACCCTATGAGAGAGAAGTATTATTCCATGCTTATCCTCCTTCCACAGGTAAGGAAACTGAGGTTTAGAGAGGTTCCATGATTTGCTCAGTTATATTGCAAGTCAGTGGTGGAACAGGCGATTGAACCTTGACTGACTAGATTCTGTGCCCTTATATACAACCAGGAGGTGATACTGCCCTGCTGGGTCCCTACTTGCTGCCCAGACTCTCAGTGATAGACAAACTGAGCAATCCTCTAGCTAACTAGTAAGACTTCACAGGCTATTTCTTCTCATGCAATCACTCCTAGGCTATTTCTTCTCATGCAATCACTGGGCTCAATTTAACTGTGACGTGTGGTGACCAACAACGTGTATATACAGAGACCCTAAATAAAGTTTGCATCCATGTCGTGAAGTGTAAGGAGCACAGGCTTTGTAATCATACCAGACGGGTTTGAACTTTGTAATTCGACAATATGGTACATTCCACTGTAAGATTTTTTGGGGGCCAGTATTTCTTTTCTTAACTCTATCTCCTCCTCTCCAGAAACCATATTCTAGAAAGCCAAAACATTTGTTTTGCATAAGCCAAGTATTTGGAATTCAAAAGCTAAGGCCAAAGGAAGCCACAAATACTAGATTCTATCAAGAATGGGTGGAGAACCAGGTTATTCTGCCCTAAAGGGCAAGACTGTACCTAAGGTGTGCAGAGCTCCAGGCAAATTTTTTTACGGTGTCTCTGCCTACATAGAATTCTTATTTAAAAATATATTACAAAATTTATAGTGAGGTATAGTGATTCATCAATGAAGATTTATAATAAAGGATAGAAAAGAGGTACTTCTGTATTTGTTTATCATCTAATCAAATGTAGGTAAAGATTCTTCATCCCGTGTTTAACATGAAAGGCACCCCAAAATCAGCCCGTCGGCACCATCCTGGCAATTCTATGAAAAAAAATACCATACCAGCCAGCAGGAGCCATCTGCCCACTAGGCTGCCCTCCTGGGACCAGCCCAATCACAGGGGCAACGCCATAGGTTAGAGTCCTCGAGCTCCTTAATTGAACCCGTGTGCACAGAGAGGGTCAAAGAGTGCCCCAAGACGGGTAAATGGAACCAGCGCCCACAAGGGTTCCAGTTCAACCTTGCAGTGCCCACTCAGATGGCACTGAGGATGCTACCTGGGCCCAGGCTCCAGACGGGAACATATAAACTTTAGGAGACGGTACCCAAAGCATGGTGGGCCAACTGAGGCACAGATCCTAGAGCAGGAGCCCTACTTCCCCGAACTAAGGGCAATACTGGCAAAGTGTTCCCCAGTCTGAGTAAGAAAAGAAACAAAAGAGACGACTAGAGAATGAGGTCACTTTGGACCCAAGACCCTGCAGACTCCTATCCTAATTATCCCCTTCACTTGGGATGGTGGTTGTGTGGAGGGGAAATCACCTTTACTTGAAGAGAAACAAAGAAAATCAACCTAGGATCTTCTCCCAAAGTCGAAACAGTGGTAACACACACAATTGCATCTGCTATAAGACTTTAAGCAATTACTTAACTACCCCGAATTTCAATGTCCTCATTTATAAAATCGGGACTAATACTTACACCCAAGAATTGCTATAAGGATTTCATGTGTTAATATAGGATACGTCTTGCTTCTATGAGGCACTGAATAAATGCTAAAAGTTATTATAAATATTTTCTTCTAATTATTTAATAACTAAAAATTGGGCATTAAGTATAAGAAGGAGCAAAAGAAATAGAAGAAAAGCAGTTTCTCTGATACGCAGGAATTTGTCATTTAACTGGAGCAATAACAACTTGTAGATATGGAAAACTATTAAGAACCACTAAGTGTGCATCTATTGAGAAGGGTGAATAGGAATGTATTAAAGAGACAGAGAGGAGGCGTGAATAAAGATTATTGCATTTAATCAGAAATAGAACAAGAGAGCTGTTGAGTTCGACACGTTAAAGTGACGAATAAGAACAGTAGAGGGAAGGAAGAGCCCTTGCAAAGAAGACCTACAGACTGACTGAGACCGATGGGCATGTCTTTCGTAATGAAAAATGAGATCCCCAACACTACCGACACAGATTTGGTCCTTCTTTTCTATTGCAACAATTGCCGGAAGCAAACCCAGAAAACATGTCAGAATGCTGAAGGTTATTTCATAGGTTGCAAATAAACACGGCAAGGGCCTTGCTAACACTGATCGTTCAAAAACAAAGCCCTGCCGGCTTTCATACTTGAGGAAGGAAAGCGTGTGAATTTCCTAACTCGGTCAGGATATAAACATTTCCATGCTAAGTTTACAAAAGGTTGGAGCCCCAGCTGAAAATGATGCCAAAACAACCAACACAGGTGTGGATATCTGCTAAATCAGTTGCTTGGCACCGTGAAAACCGTTAAGCAATCTCAGGCTGCACAAGTGGAAATCTTTGGGCTCCCATAAATGGAGGATTAGGGCTTTGAAGTAAGGAAGATAATGCCCACATAGCTAGCAGTTCACTTTCCACACAGCTCACAGAGATCAGTAGGCCTCTAAGCACACAGTAGTAGCTCTGGCAACCAAGCAGGAGGAACTCCAGTAGCCATTCCTTCCCAAGGGGCATCCGTCCCTGGTTCCTCAGGGGCTCTGCACAGTGGTGCACTGCTAAATGTTTTAACAACAGGTTCTACGTGAGGAACCTTGATCTGAAGCTTCTATCAATTTCTTTTGTGTAAAAAATCCCTTGGAAGCCAATTTCAAGCTACCAATATTCTGTCACTGAACACAGAGACGGGGAGAGATGAGCACTGTGGGCTTTTGGGGAACCACTGCCAGTGACTCAAAAACTCTGACTCAGCTTCTCAACTCTCCCACTCAGTGGACTGACTTCTTGCACTCTCCTCTCTCCACTCCATGCTCTCTTCTTGCTTCTTTAGTTTTGTGCACTTCCCTGCTACTGGCTCTATGTCTCCCACCACAAACCCTCTAAGACAGAGAGGGGGTCTGATTGAATTAGCCATTCCCCAACTAGCAGGGAACGCTCCACATAGAGTTCTCTGGCTAGACTACCTCCATCTCTATCAACCCAATCAGCTATCGTTGTGTCAGTGGCTGATGCCTGCTACCAAAAAGAGGAGTTTGTCCTGGAAAGAGCAAGAGCCTTCTAGAATGGAGTGGTCTAATCTGGAAGGCACCCTGCATGGATTATCCAGTACTTTACAAGGCAAGCAATTAAGCCCTGATTTGTGTTTGTGTTGGACCAATCACTTTGGTATCATTTGGAAACACCTTCATCTCAACTCTGTTTCTCATGTCTTGCCCAGTTTCACACTGATCAGTGTAACTCGAGGTAGAAGCACTGCAGTAAACCTCCAAGAACTCTGAATGGGAGATCTGAGCCCTGCACCTGGGTCCAGCCAACAATGACTTGGTCTTTTTCTGTGACCTCAGACAATCTCACTTAAACATTCTGAATCTAAGTGTCCTCATTTGTATATAAGAAAATTGTTCTGGCCCGACCAAATCCTAGAGGATGTCTTACTGGAATGAATAGGAGGAGGAGAAAGAGGAGAACTGTCCTCATAGGAGGGGAATTTAATTTCTTTAAAGCAAAGTTACTGTTTTGTTTTGTTTTTTCAAATGTGTGGGTCTTGAGTATGAAATGAGAGCTACTCCGGTTGACGTAGATGGCAACAAGGAGCAGAGGCTAGGGCCTCCTTCCTGCATGTTCTGTGCTCTACCAATCTATGCGACCCTGGAGGGCCTCAGAACACTGCTGGAGAATGACCAGCCGGTACAAATGCAAGATATTTGATACCCAGAATTTTTCCTCCTGTGTCAACTTGGAACAAAAGAAAGTATTTCCCCACAAAAATATTTGGTAGTCCTGGGGGGAAAAAAAAGGATCTCTGGCAAATTATACTATAAGAAGAATAAATTGAGAAGTATTTTAGGAAGTAAGTATTGAGGCTACTGGAATCACGATTTTTAATCTTCTTCTAGAAGCTAAGTCATGAATGGCTCTTACTTCTACAAAAGATACAATAAAATATGTGGTATTGTTGCTGCTGAAGGGAGGAATCGAGAAATAAGTTAATTTCACCCTAACTTCCTATCCTATTTCTCCTTCTGTATTTTTATTTTTAAAAAACATTATTTATTAGTTCTTAAAGGAAAAGCTGAGGAGGCCCAGGATACAGAGAGCGAGGTAGCAGAGAACACCAACCAGCAAGCAGCGTAGCTCCACAGTTAGAATCGTTTTCTCTTCTGGGTCAATTGGCTTCTACTATACTATTATTATTTTTTTTTTTTCCTGTACGCAGGCCTCTCACTGTTGTGGCCTCTCCCGTTGCGGAGCACAGGCTCCGGATGCGCAGGCTCAGCGGCCATGGCTCACGGGCCCAGCCACTCCGCGGCATGTGGGATCCTCCCGGACCGGGGCACGAATCCGTGTCCCCTGCATCGGCAGGCGGACTCTCAACCACTTTGCCACCAGGGAAGCCCTCTACTATACTTTCATTTACTGTAACTCACACACAATACGATCTGAATTTGAGCAGAAAAATGCCATATATGCAGAAGTGCTGGTATTATTATTGTTATTATTAGCACTATTACTAATATTATTATATTAATCTCCAAAGCCATTCCTTTGTCCTTATGAAGGTGTTGGATATAACTGAGTAGATAATAACAAAGGAGGCTTTAAATGTTTAAAAGATATTTGAGGTGTTGGCTTTCTGTACGGCAAAATTTTATTCCTATTGAGGGTATAAGTCTAATCAAAGTGAAGGTTGGGTAGGGAGACAAATATAACAATGTTATGGAATGTAACCAAACTTAAAAGCTTTTGCATGGCAAAGGAAACCATAAAGAAAATGAAAAGACAACCTACATAATGGAGAAAATATTTCAAATGATGCCACTGACAAGGGGTTAATACACAAACAGCTCATACAACTCAATATCAAAAACGCCAAACAACCCAATCAAAAAATGGGCAGAAGACCTAAATAGATATTTTTCCAAAGAAGACATACAGATGACTTATAGGCACGTGAAAAGATGCTCAACATTGCTAAATATTAGAGAAATGCAAATCAAAACCACAATGAGGTATCACCTCACACCAGGCAGAATGGCCATCATCAAAAAGTCTACAAATAATAAATGCTGGAGAAGGTGTGGAGAAAAGGGAACCCTCTTACACTGTTGATGGGAATGTAAAATGGTGCAGCCACTATGGAGAAAAGTTTGGAAGTTCCTTTAAAAACTAAAAATAGAGCTACTTGATCCAGTAATCCCACTCCTGCGTACATATCTGGAGAAGGCAAAAACACTAACTCAAAAAGATACATGCACTGCAATGTTCACAGCAGTATTACTTATCAATACAATAGCCAAGGCATGGAAAGAACCTAAGTGCTCATTAACAAATGACTGGCTTAAGAAGATGTGGTATATGTATACAATGGAATATTACTCAGCTATAAAAAGAATGAAATATTGCCATTTGCAGCAACATGGATGGACCTAGAGAATATCATGCTTAGCGAAATAAGTCAGACAGAGAAAGTTAAATACTATATGATATCAGTTATATTGGAATCTAAAAATAATACAAGTGAATCTATATACAAAACAGAAATAGACTCACAGACATAGGAAACAAACCTACAGTTACCAAAGGGGAAAGGGAATAGGAGAGGGACAAATTAGGAGTATGGGATTAACAGATGCAAACTACTATACATAAAATAGATATGCAACAAGGATTTACCGTATAGCACAGGGAATTATATTCAATATCTTGTAATAACATGTAATGGAATATAATCTGGAAAGAAAATAAATGAATCACTATACTGTACACCTGAAACTAACGAAATACTATAAATGAACTATACTTCAATTAAAAAGAAGAATAAGAGAGAGAGAACATCTTTCTAAATGAAGCTCAGCTGCTATTTGTCATTATTGTTACTATAGAATCAGAAGCAAGTTTGATCGGAGACTCTAGGGAAGGCATGTGCATGGGAAATAAAGGAAACTGTGATGCTGAGGAAAAAAGAGCACTTTGGAGTCAGAGGATTCTGCTTCCCACCAGCCATGTAATTGTGGAAAATCTATTTCAGCTTTCTGTTAACTCCATTTTCTGACCTGTAGCAAAGGGACTAAATTGTGGGGATTAACTGATAAGATGAACACAAAAGCCATGAGTACAGTGCTTAGTTTATAGTATGAACTCAGTCAATGTTAATTTTCTTCCACTTTGCCCCCTTCTCAAAAAAGGGGGAGCTTTCTCCCCTACAAAGTAAAACAAGGGTCAGCATATACAACCAAAAGGCTAAATGAGCCTGCCACCTGTTTTTATAAATAAAATTTTGTTGGAACACAAATATATATATATATAAAACATTGTTAACAACAATAATAAAAGTGCTTTCATGCTATAACCACTTACAGTCGTTTTAAGTCAGATGAGAGTAGAGCGACAATGTTCTGTTATCCACTTCTGCAGTCAAAGGTGGAGGTCATAGCTAACTTGATCATCTACCAGCCTATGTCAGATAGTCATTGCATCAGTCAGGGTCCCAGTAGGAAATGGAATATTAGGAAAAATTCCAGGAAGAATTATTTACAGAAATATTCATATCAAAATTTGTACAGTGGGTAGGGTATGGGAGAACCACCAGGGATAATGCAGAAACCCAGAAGCAGCGGCAGGAGCACTGTCCCCACACCTGGGCCTGAAGGGATCGGGGAGAATGCGACTGCCAAGAGGAGGAAGAACTGCACAGACCAGGGCTGCTCCACAGAAAGAGAATGAGATGCACACATGTAACCTAGTATTTTCCTAGTATCACATCTTTTAAAATCAGACAAGTGAAATAAATTTCAATAATATATTTTATTTAATCCAATATGTCACTTCAACATTTAATCAATAGAAATATTATTAATGTGGTATTTTATATTCTTTGTGCTTTCACAAGTCTTCAAAATCCAGTGTGTATTTTATACCTTCCACATTTGGACTTGCCACATTTCAAGTGCTCAATAACCATAGGTGGTTAGTGGCTTTCGTACGGAACAGCAGAGGGATGGAGCATGGACTGCCTTGATCTCCTGCTGGGGTAGGGGCGGGAGGAGGAGGGACATTGGCCAAACCTAACCAGAAGCAGATGAGCCCATTGCTATAGTCCAGGCAGGTCAGGAAGTCTGAATGGAATCACTTTTGTTATCTTTAACCATCTAGTTGACTGACAGATATTCCCAAGATCAGAAATGCAGAGGCATGGATGCAGAGAGGTTTGTTAATTGAATATATCAACTATTATATTAAGGTTATCTTATCCTAATTGTACCTATCTGTGTGAAAAGCATTCCTGGAAGTGCTAGGAATGAGTGGATGGGGTAAGAATATGCCAACCAGGCAACATTCCATGAAACTAATTACTTGAGATGATTTGGGCAAGAATATGCTGATACCAGAATTCACTCAACATATTAAGTATCCTCCATGGATGAACCAGGCACCATGCCTAGTTAATGACACTCTTCAACATTAAACAAAAAGGAAAATACTTTAACCTACTAAAATATCTTGTCTAAATAGAGATGTAAGGGAAGGAGAAAGCCCAAGAAGGTTTTTTCCTAAGCAAAGTTCTTATTTTGTTTTAAGTCAGATCAGTGCTGTGATTATATGAAATATTTATTAGCCTCTCTAATTTACAAACTGAGCTATCATGTTAGCATCAAAGGTAATACATAGGTATATGGAAAGGATGGACTTGGATTCAAAATATCTGAATCTCCTCTACTTGTAACAGACTATGTAAAGTTGAACATCGTCTGAGTATCAGTCTCCTCATCTATAAACTGAAAATATAGGAATACATAGTCCCATATATAGTATGCATCCAATACTTTATTTAACAATTTAATAAGCAACTATTATGTGCCAGATGCTGTACTAGGTACTGGGTGTACTCAAATGAGCAAGATATGATCCTTGTTCTGAGTTTAGCAGGAAATATGGACATATTAACCTAAGGCTCATAAGCCTGGGTCACTTACAAAACATTCTTACTCATTTCATTAGTCTGTCTATAGAGTCCCTTAAACTTTTTCTCTTTAATCTCAGTTCTATATTTTTCTTTTTAATCCTTTTACCCTTAATCGCTTTGTCTTGTCTTACTTCATATTGTCTAAGATCTCCAGTACAAGCTACATATATAGAAGTAACAATAACAGAATTCTTTGTCTTGATCTCAGCCTAAACAGAAATCGTTCTAAAATCTCACCATTAAGTATACTTACTGCAGGTATTTATTATATACGCTTTGATTCCCAGTTTGCCAAAAATTTGTGATGAATGAATTTTGAATTTTGCCAAATGCTATTTCTGCAGCTATCATCAAGGACTGTGAGATTTTACCTTATTTTCAGGTTAACAAGTTAGCCTGCCACAATTTCACAGATGTTGGTGGAAGCTGTGAGACTCTTGGGTCAGAGTCAAAAGACTGTTTTACCCATGGCGCAGCAAGCGGCATGAATATCAGCGTATTTGTGTCAGGCCCAAATCTCATGGGAAAAATACGAATGGGTCCAGCCAGATACCTGCACAGGCAGTAGGGTGCATTACAAGGGAGGAACCCTGAGCTTAGGGAACCCAAATCTTAAAATGCCTTCCCTCTGCTCTGCAGGGAGACATTATCTTCATCATACTGGAAAGTAAGCATGCCTGCCTTTCACTCCAGAGAGAAACACTATCTCTATTCTCCAAGGCTGTTCACTTTACAAACATGCTTAAAAGTCACAAACAAAAGTCAGTCAGTGTCTGTTTACAAGATGTGTAGAAACATGAGGATTGTGTTCTAGCAATTTTTCTAATATAGTGAATAATAACATCAATACATTTTCTAGAGTAGAAAAACCTCACATTCCTTGGATAAATTCTACTTTATCATGGTGCAATTTTTATACACTTCTAGATTGTGATTTTCTAACTATTGTGTGTGTTTTGCATCTATGATTTAAAAAGAACTTTATCGGGCTTCCCTGGTGGCGCAGTGGTTGGGAGTCCGCCTGCCAATGCAGGGGACGCGGGTTCGTGCCCCGGTCCGGGAGGATCCCACATGCCGCGGAGCGGCTGGGCCCGTGAGCCATGGCCGCTGGGCCTGCGCGTCCGGAGCCTGTGCTCCGCAACGGGAGAGGCCACAACGGTGAGAGGTCCACGTACTGCAAAAAAAAAAAAAGAAGTGTACCTATAATTTATATTTCTTTTATTGTCTTTGTCCAGTTTTGGTATCAAAGATATACTAGCCTTATAAAAAAAAAGTTAGGTAAGTGTTTCTCTTCCTGTAGTTAATAAGTATATATGAAAATTTTCTGTTATTTGAAGATTAGAATTAAAATTAGCCCAGAAAACCATCTGTGCTTTGTGTCTTTAGGGGAAAGGAAACTGGATTATTAAATTACATTTCTTTAGTAGTTATCCATTTAATTCTCCTTATGTTGATTTTGGTAATTTTCTTCTCAAAAATTATTCATTTCCTTTAATTTTTCAAACGTATATGCATAAAGTTATTTATAGTATTCATTTATGTTTTTTTTAATCTTCACTCTATTTGTACTTATATAGTCTCTTTATTATACCCATATACCGTCTATATATTTCTTCTATATTCTCTCTTAAAAAATTCCAAATGTTTCTTTGTGTCTTCTTTTTTCTTGTTCAGTCTTTCTAGGAGTTTCTTATAGAATTAATTATTTCAAATTACTAGTTTTGAATTACGTTGATCTTCTGTGTGTTTGGGGTTTTTTTACCTCACTAATTTTTCTCTCATCTTTATTATTTCTTTGTATAGTTTTTATGTTCATCTATTCTATTTTTATTCTTCTAGTTTCTGGGATGGAACATGAATCATTCATTTTCAGAACTTCTTTTTAATAAAGTTATCTCTGAAGACTGCTTTAGCTGCATCCACATTTTTTATATATAGTGGTTTTATTCTTGTGCAACTTTTGCATTGTTTTGTTCTTTTTTTACCCCGAAGTTATTTAAGTTTGTTACTAGAGATCATATATAGATACATAGATGTAGAGGTATATATGGTACATAAAGAGAGTTAGAGGTAGAGATATATAGATATTATTAATTTTACTTTTCATTGCTTCCATAACCTTACATGTTTTTGTATTTTTATATGCTTATTCTATCAGTTTCACGATCACTGAGGATTTATAAGTTATTCCCTTTAGTTCTTGCTTATATAATTTGAGAGTTTTGTTGTATACAAACATATATATCGATTTTTGTGATGGTAGATTATTTCTTTTTAAGATTATTTGGTAGTGTTTCTCTTTACATATATATATATGTATATGTACATATTTTTTCTTACTTTAAACTGTATTTCATTTGAGGACCTTAGCTTCCTTTAATTTACATTTGCACACTAGATCTGCTGGCATCCCTGCAATTTCAACCTTTCAAGCTCATTCTGGTTTTGCTATTTCTCTTGGATGCAGGGTTAAAGCTGATTGCGTTTTATAACCAACCTGATAATTGAACTTCTAACAGATGAGTTTAATCAATGTACATTTTTTGTGATTATGGCATTAGTAGTGTATTTGGACTTACTTCCACAATCTGATTTTTTTCTTTTTTACTTTTTTTAATCATATTGTTTCATTGTCCTTTCTTCACTGACTTTCTTCCTGTTAGATTATTTTTATACCTGTATTTTTTCCTTCTGCTCATTTAAAAGCTATAGATTGCATTGCTATTATTTGGTGATTCACTTTATCATATTAAGATTCAAACTAAACTAAAATTTTCTAAAAAGATCTTGAATTATGTAGTACTTCTGTCCTATTCATAGTTAATGAGTACAGCACACTGGGAACCCTTGAACAGCTCCATATCTTATTATTTTTATATAGAGCCTCGCTTTTAACTTCTTTAAACGAAGAAAGAATTTTTTGTAATCAATAGTTAATTGAATTTGCCAACATATTTCATTTATTTCTGGGTTCATTCTCATTTCCCATGCTCCACATCCTTCCTCTATGTTCACTTTTTTCTTGCCAGAGGAAAAAATCTTTTAGTGGATGTGAATGAGAAATTCTCTTACTCTCTGTCCCTCAAATTCTCTTTATTTTCCATCACTTCTGCATGATTTTTGTGTATACAATCCTAAGTTTACTTAGATCTTCTCTCAGTACTTCTAAGCCCCATTCTCCCTGGCATCAATGGCTGCAGAGTAAAAGGCTGCTGTTTGTCTCGTTGTTAATTTGCAGTTAATTTATTTACTCTGATAACGTTTAAGATTTTCCTTTATTCTTAATGACCTAGTTCCATTATATGTCTAAAAGTGAATTTATTTTGATTTATACAGTTTTATACTCAGAGTATGTGAGAGATCATCTTAAATCCTAGAAATTTTATTAACAATTATATTTCACATATTGATCTAACATTTCTTCCATTCGCTCTCTTTTTTCCTTGCAACTCAGATAAATATTGGAGCTTCTCAACTAATCTCTCATGTTTCTTAACTGCTCTTTCATATTTGTTCTTGGTACCAAATGACGGATGAGCACTTCAGTTCTACCTTTAAGTTTACTATTCTCTTTTTGACTGTGTCCCTTCTGGAGTCTGTCCAACATATTGCATTTTTATTTCATTGACTACATTTTTATTTCCAAGACATTGGACTGGATCAGCTGGGACATTATTTTATTGCTGTCTGGTTTTATCTCACACTGTTCTGTTCTTTTAACAATGATTTCAAAGTCTTTCGCAGGCTTCTCTAAAATTAATCAGA
The DNA here is from genome assembly GCF_964374135.1 of Grampus griseus. Lineage (NCBI taxonomy): Eukaryota > Metazoa > Chordata > Mammalia > Artiodactyla > Delphinidae > Grampus > Grampus griseus. The sequence goes on from NC_139007.1 coordinate 35,093,405, forward strand.
GCATGAGTTTAGATTCTGATCATCTGTTCATTTGTTTTCTGCTCATTTTATTTGGGCTGTCTTCCTTCGCGTCAGATTTTTTTAATGAGTTTGGATATTTTAGTTCATAGGCTAATTTCTAGTAGAAGATCATTTTTATTTGATTTCCCTTTCTTCCTTCCATGCCTTATTCCTGCATGCCTAGTGGATGGAACTGCAGTAGCCTCCACCCAGTCAATACAGAGCTAGTTCTTCTGATGACAGTGACTGCCACGTGTGATACTAAAACATAGCTCACTTCCTTCAGAACGCCTTTCGTGAGGTCCAGCTCTAGATTAAGGGCCACTTTAATGCTCTTCCTCTTGGATACTATAATACAATTGCTATTTACTCTTTTTATTGGGGTAAAGCTGCTTTACAATGTTGTGTTAGTTTCTGCTGTACAAGAAAATCAATCAGCCATATGTATACGTATATCCCTTCCCTCTTGGACCTCCCTCCCACCACCCCTCCATCCCACCCATCTAGGTCACCACAGAGCACCGAGCTGAGTTCCCTGTGCTATACAGCAGGTTCCCACTAGCTATCTGTTTTACACATGGTAGTGTATATATGTCAATCCCAATCTCCCAATTCATCCCACCCCCCTATTCTCCCCCATTATGTCCACACATCCATTCTCTACGTCTGCATCTCTATTCCTGTCCTGAAAATAAGTTCATCTGTACCATTTTTCTAGATTCTACATATATACGTTAATATACAATATTTGTTCTTGATTTCTCCCCCAGCAACACTGTATACTCTGTAAGGGCAAGGACCCTGGCCATCTGCTTCACTGTTACATAACTCAGCACCAAGAGCAATGCCTGAAACAAAGTAGCACTTATTAAATAGCTGCTGAATCGAATGTTTGAATCACTGAGTAACGTGTCTGATGGTGTTGCCGTTGTACCGTTTTCTCAGGACCCATGTGGTTAATTTTGGAGCTCTCTATACATCAGGACTCTCCTAGATGGCAGATGCTGGCCTCTGAATAGTGATTTAGTAAGCATTTGGCTTCTGGTTCAATCATTCCTTCTTTCTTTCTGAGTTATTTTCACGTTGGGTAGACCTGACGGGCTAGCAGCTATGACATCTGGCAGGAGAAGATGATAATATCTCCTACTCTGCGTTTTGTTCCTGTGGTGTAATTACTATGAAGATTATAGATTAAACCTGTTCCTAGTTATTACAATTCCCTCTTTGAAACCCCAAAATGAGGGGTTTCATTCTATACAAAGATCTTTTCATTTCCTTTTGAACAGAAACTAACTAAAATTAGCTCCAAGTCATTACTGGGCTGTCAAAATGAAAGTGCCTTCAGCATACCCACTTCCTGTCAATACTACCTCACAAAACTAGGATCATTTAAGCCTTCTCACAAGCGGCAGTTAGGAAGAACATCGTTGTGTTGTACCTCTCTGGTTTACTGAAGATCATATTGAGATAGTTTGCAAAAACTTGGGACACTGTCTCTTGATGTTTACAATATATTCTACTTTTATTTACATATACTGTTTTGTTTTCAATACCTCTGGTAATTACTACAATGATTAATAAACATACAGATGTTTCCTTTTAACCCACAGAAAAGTTGTTCTTGTTTTGTTTTTGTTTTCTTTCAGGTTTAGTAGTAATTTTTATCCCAATATTTACGCTAAAATTATGCTTTAAAGAAAGCTTAATTTTTATCAAACATGCATGTTATCAAACATGCATCTTTAATGAAGACAACAGTCATCATTAAAGCTTAATTTTTATCAAACATGCATGTTATCAAACATGCATCTTTAATGAAGACAACAGTCATCATTAAAATTTTTTAAAATCCTTTAGAATACTCACTAAAACACTGTCTATCCTGAAATCTATATGCCTCTAAGGCCCTGAAATCTATATGCCTGTAAGATAACACTGAAAAAAATTCAACCTGTTTCTGCTTTTTTTATACAATGAGGAAAATATAATTTTTTGTCTCTGAGGTATTTGATTATTTTCCTAAATTTATCATATTTCTGTTCTCTTAATTATGTATAGAAAGTTCACAGCAATGATTTCTTCCAAATATTACAGCCATCTTTACAGTCCTTCATTGTATGTAGAGACCAGTTTAGTATATAATTTATATCCTCAAACCTTAATATATATATTCCATGGTTCCAATTTCTGAGGGTTTTTTTTTACTAGCTGTACATATTTTCATAATAAAACCAGTCATAGTCCTTAATGATTAGATACAGATTAGAGTGATGAAAGAAAACTGTAAGCAGAGAAAGAAAGTAAAAGCACTTATTAATTTCTCTCAGAAGCTGCTTCTTTATGCAGTTGCACTCGGGGAATCAGAAAAGATCACATTTTCAGTAAAATCATATTAAAAAAATTATAATGACAGCATGAATATTTACTGCAATCATGAGACATTCAAAATTCTCAGAAGTTGTAAATATAGGTCTGAAGACTATCAGAAATAAAGTATATTTAACTAAAGTATATTATTGATTAAAGTCTATCTAATGTTTAAATGTTGAAGAATATAAAAAGGAAGAGTCAGGTATGAAAAAAACATGAATTTGTATCTCATAATATTATCCAACCGCCAAGGTAACGACAGATTGACTACAAACCATGGGGAGAACTGGAATGTCAATTCTTAGACTCCTAAGTGTGATTCTATGATAATAAACACATCATTATAACTTAAAGTAATTTGCTTCTATGCAAAGTATTGAATGCCTACTCTGTGCATAGAGAAAAAGTCACTATTCTTTGCCTCAGGGAATTCACAGAGTAATGGGAAATAAAGGCAAATTCCAATGGTAAATACATTTTTATGAATAAATCCTTAATTCTGCACATTAATAAAAGACATGTGTGCTTCTGTAATTTATAATTACAAACAAGTGATCTTTTATATTAATAATAAAAACCTCCGTTCCAATTAGGCACTAATGTAGAACAGTCACTCACTTCCCATCTGCCATCCCATTTGCTAATGTATACAGGAAGAAGACAATTAGCTGTTGAGTGCCACAAACTAGATATTCTCTTTTGCAAAGTAAGTGTTATGAAATGCTTATAAAAGAACATTTGGTGAGAAGAAATGAGGTTATGAGCCTTTGTTTATTCCACATTAATATAAAAATTTCCTGGTTTCGTAACTAATGAATTATAGAAAATCTTCTGTGGTATCTCCCCATCCCAAGCACGTCTCCTAAATTATGTTGAAATTTTAAATAGTGAATCATCACCCACTCCAAGAAAGTTCATGTAGGATAGTAACATTAATGACTACCACGATCCTCTTATTCAGGCAACATTAGCTGACAACTTCATAAGTAGAATGAATGTGTACCACAGTCTTCCCTCAAAGGAAGTCTATACCAGATAATAGGAAAGGAAAATGGAATAGGCAGCATCATCATTTGCCCAGATGCCCACTTCCACACAAGCAAAAGGCTGAACAGAACTTGCAGCACGACTGTTTCTGTAATTTTAGTAATTCATAGCAACTAGCCTTCCCTCTTTAAAGCCAAATTCCCTTATGGACTCTCTAGCTCATTGGAAATGGCTTGATTTACTTTGTGTTGTATATAGAATATGCCTGGCACAAGCAACCTTCATCTTGCATCTAAAGGTTAAAAGAGCCCCCCCTCCAGAAGGGGGTGAGGAGGGATAAATTGGAAGATTGGGATTGACATATACACACTACTATATATAAAACAGATAATTAATAAGGACCTACTGTATAGCACAGGGAACTCTACTCAATACTCTGTAATGGCCAATATGGGAAAAGAATCTAATAGAAGTAGATATATATATAACTGATTCACTTTGCTGTACACCTGAAACTAACACAACATTGTAACTCAGCTATACTGCAATAAAATTTTTTTAAAAAAAGAGTCCCCCTCCCCCAAATATAATCCAACCACCATATGCACAAATATTCATCAACAAGACAGCCACCTAATGTCAAGTTTAGCAACTACATCCTAAGATACATTTGCCAGGTCACTTCAGAAGCTGCCTGCCAGTCTTAAAAACCTCAGTCTCTAGGTGATACCCTTTACCCTCTAGGTCTCGCGTGGAATTATCCACACCTACTTGTTATCATTCTGTAACCTATAGACTAAATGATCACCTAACCACCATCATGACACTGAATATACAACTGTGAAAGAATACTAATGAGCTAGCCGCAGGAACTTCTATTAAAAAGGGGAAAAGAAAAGGCAGGAAAGGGACAGAATAGTCAGGAGTGGGGAGGTGGTAATTTTTTAGTTTCCAAATACCCATACACTGAAAAAGGAAAAGAAACTGAAGGGTAAGGGAAGCTACCTGTTTCATCTCTGCAACTGAACATGAGGCTGGGGCTGAACTTAGACTTTCTTCTTCTGTAACCTGTTCTATGTTCCTCCCACCTTCTGCCAGCATCAAGATAGCCACCTAATGTCAAGTTTAGCAACTACATCCTAAGATACATTTGCCAGGTCACTGAACCGCAACTGAACATGAGGCTGGGGCTGAACTTAGACTTTCTTCTTCTGTAACCTGTTCTATGTTCCTCCCACCTTCTGCCAGCATCTCACAGGACCTGGGTCTGTGGGATAAGCCAATGTTCCTTCCCACTGGAACTGAGCCCTCAGTGGCTCACTTAAGACTGCAGTACTTTTTCATTTTTTTGCAAAAAGCAGGAAGCACTGTTTCTTTGGCAAGATCAAATAAATTGGCCAACAACATAGTCCTTGTCTCTATGTAGTTCCCTAATGGTATAAGAAGCCCCCAAATATCCAGATAGCCATCTCAGGTTCAACTTTAGTGGGATCGTTATAAAATTCAGACAAGGCTGACAGTGTGCACCATGAGCTGGCTGGTCCTGGATGCCCAAGAGAAGAAGCTTCCCATCCTCTGCTCTCGATTCGTACCACTAATTGGACAGGGAATCACTTGTCCATTTGTAAACAAGTCCTGCCAGTGTTACCTCTTCATTCTCTTTCAAAACCATGCCCTCCTGGCCCCTCTACTGCCACAGCTCTGGTTCAGCTCTTCACCATTCTCCTCAGGGTTACTCATGACAGCTCCAACCATGCCCTTATCACACAGCCCTGTAAGGGACGTTTTACCTGTCTATCTATGACACAATATCTTATAAGCTCCCTGAGGGCAGGCATTGTATCTTATATGACTTTTTCTACCAGCACATTATAAACTGCTGGACACACATTAATCAAAAAAATTTTTGTAAAATGAATGCGTCTCTCAGCTTTTCTCCTCCCTCTTACCAGTCCAGTCTCACCCTTCTAATCTAGCCTCTACAACGCTACCAAAATATAAACCTGATCACTCATGTACCTGGAGAAAACCCCTTTATGATACCTAAAAGCTTTCAGAATAACGTTCAGGTGTTCATACCTACCACCAGTCCTGTCTCTGTCTTCTGCCTGCCCTGGGGGAAATCTCATTAGGCTCCGACCCTACCAAAGCACTTCTCCACAAACCACGCTCTCACGGGCATACCTCCAAGCCTTCATTCATTCAAGCAGTCCCCTCTGCCTTAGATGCCCTTGCTACCTTGATTCCCCAAACTAATGTCTTTATCCTTCAGCATTCAGGTCAAGTGTCAGTCTCTCCAGGAAGCATGCCCTAACTCTTCAGTCTGGATTAGATGCTTCTCTGGGCTTTCAAAACATTCCAGGCATATGTTTAGCCAAACATTTATCACACTGAATGGTAATTTTCTTTCGACTTATGCATGGCCCCACTTAGACTGAAAACTCACTTAGGCACAGTATTTGGGAATATCAGTTGTTCCATAAATTGACAATGAATATAAGAATGAATATAAGCATGATTTGTCATTTCCAAACCCACTATTACATTGGAGTCTCACTTTAGTCTCATGAAATTAAATGAACAGATACCAGAATCCTTATTATGATGATAAGAAACCAAAAAGGGCATCTTCCACAAGATTATACCATTAGTAAATCAAGGATCTAAGTTTCAAATCCTGGTCCCTCTGGCTTCAAATGCAGTCCTCATAATGTCAGTATTCAAGGATGCCTTAGCACCTCACTGGCACAGAAATTCAGCAACCTCATGGACCAAACTGCCTGCAACTCACTCCACATTCTATGAAGTACTTGGCTATTAACCTCAACATGCCTGAATTATTCTGCTTTTTATTCACTCATCCCTAGTCAGCACTATGTTGACCCTGTCTGTATAGGTGGTTAACTAATATGGTTACAGCACAGTGTTAAGGAGAGCAGAATTAAAAGGTTAGGACATGTCTATGAAGCTAGGTTGGATTAATTTGTCCAACACTACATACACCTTCTTAACTCGCACCAACTTCCTGGCAAACAATGTATCCTTGGCCAACAGAGAATGGTTGAGATAATGTGAACTGATCCTGGCAGATCCAGAAATTTGTTCATTGAACTGTGCATTCTAAAGCAAATAAGAAGATGAAGCAATTCTAGAAGCCAATTACTCTGCATTTCCAGGAGTGTCTTACCAAGCAAGAGAGAGAGAGAGAAAGAGAGAGAGAGAATTTCCTCCAGATTTTGAAAATATTTACTCACTGGACTTCTGACATCTGTGCATTACTGCTACAAAGAAAGTTAACATCACCACACTTTTAAGTCCTCAATATTATCTATCCACACCATTTTTTTCTCTCTCTCTGCTTAAGGTTTTTGTAAAGTGGAAGGAGTCTACACACTGCATTTACTGACTGATTCAAAGAAAATTCCAGAACATTTTCAAAAGAAAAACTATAGTAACAATAGCTCCTATTCATAGAGTATGTACTCGGTATCCAGCACTGGGACAGGGGCTAAATATGTGTTGACAATTACAAACTCAAACTACATAAAGAAGTATTATTTATCTACTTTTACAGGTGGGATAACTGATGTGCTGAGAGGATATAGAGCTTTCCCAATATCTCAAGTCTGCTAAGTAAAAGATCTTAGACTTTGAATAGGTGTTATCTAATTCCAAAGACCATGCTTTATGCCACTGCACCACTATGGCACGTAGTAAATCCTCAATATTTTTGTGTAAATGAACCAGCTGTGGCTGAACCTGTTGTTACCTTAAGATGTGGAAGCTATTCATAAAAATGAAGCTTACTGACACTGCACCAGATATAACTGTCCAAAATACTTTGTTAAGGAACATACTTCAGGCTTTTATCACATTACTTTCACCTCAGTGAAAGTACACCTCACCCAGGACAACCCTGAATGTTTAGTTATGCTACTAGTTTTATACCTAATCTACCTTTTTCATTAAAATCCAGTGAAGCAGACAACTGAGATAATTACTGCACAATCCTCTTAATTAAAAATTTTAGCTTCTAATTAAGAGTCATTGTTTATCTCATCAGGAAACAGGATTCATGACAGAGTTGCCCTTTCGTTAATTTTTTAGGCTTTTTTGAGGACGTAGCATGTGATACTCCTACCCATGTGAGCATTTGTGTTTACACATGCACATATGCTTGAGTATATTAAGGAATGTTTTAATTATATCAAAGGAAAAAATTAATAAAAGCATGAAACCCAATGGAAACTCTCTCGGTGAAACCCTTGACCCAGTACTTATGTCTCAGCTAATTACAAAATGTTCAAAATTGAATTATTTATACCTCAGTTGCTAATCGGATACATAATTATATTCACAAATGAACAAAAGCTGCCTTAAAACTTTTTCTCACAAGTTATGCATTTAAACAAAGATTGCTGAATATCTACTCGAGTTTAGGCAGCATAAAGAAATAATTATTATTTCCCTAGATGCCCATTTCTGGAAAATTTCTTTTCACCATGAGAATCAGGCACATAGGACTTCAGAAGTAAGTCACAGTCTCCTTGGAATAGAGAAAACCCCATCCATTCAGATGTTAAATACAACCATGATACATAGTCCCTTGGGGATCCCAGCTTCATTACTCACTGCTACTGCACTGCAGCCTCCAAGTGCACGTGTTGTCCCGTAATTCATAACCAAACACTGGCAAGTGCTTTAAGTCACTATCCTTTGCCTCAACAGTAAGAGACCATTCTTTAAATCTCATGATGATAACTCATGAATCCATTGCTCTATTAAACTTGGATAAAATTAATTATTGAAATTGGCTTAAGTATAATTTCAATGTTATGCATAGAACCACACTAAAAAGTTCCTATGTGGAAATATTTGGTTTCTATCAGCTATGACAATGACTAGCATGGCCCTTCACAAAACTCAAAGTTGACAATAGACAGTTTAAATAGTTTAAGCTGAGGTGGAAAATATCCCAATCAAATTTTCCATGCTAGCAGTTATCTGACCTAAAAGGTATGGGGAGGGGGAAGGGGAGGTAGAGGCAACAAATAAAATTCAATTCATCATCTGCAACAGAGGTTGTAAAACCGTCCTCTGAAGAGGAAAGATGCAGGAATTTGGGGAAGTGACAACCTGCCCCCAACAACAACAAAATGCTTTCCTTTTCTTCCTCTACAATTCCCATTGCCCTCTAACCCCAAGAAGAGTGGACACTATAGCTTTCTAACAAACTAAGCAAATACTTACTTAGCACTTACTCTTGGACGATGGGCTAGGATGATTGTTAAGTGTTCAGCATCTTCCTTAAGGACTTCAAAAATCACTTTAAATTGGAAAGGGGACCAAGATCGAGGGATAAAAATTAAACTTTCCCTTGAAAAAGTCTTGAAAGTAATCACTGCTCTCAGTATGAAAACAAGATGGAGATAGAAAAGACTTACAATCTAGGGTGGAGTATTTTTCCTCCAAAGTTAGTAAACACACCTGATTATACATATCAGGCTTCCTTTCTATGAAGCATCATTCCTAAGACATAAAACAAACACAAAAGCATAGGTTTAAATATGCATACGAGTCAGACTTCCAAATGAAAATTCAGATCTTTACACAAATTCAGAGGTGCATTTTATTCTGGAAATGATTTGTAGATAGTTCCAGATGTTTTCCCTTGCAGAAAACAGTAAACTCTGCTTAGCATCCGTTCTGGTGGTGTAAGCAATGGCTCTTTTTAAATCCTGTCTGCGGCACCGTAGCCCACTGTTATTACAGCCATTGCTTCACCTGAACCTGTACTGTATATTGATGCTGAAAGAATCTGCTCAGATAAATTACTGACTGGCAGCAGATGAGCTGATAAGGAGAGCACCATTATTTTGCAAAATGGTCAGTGCAGGGTGCTATAAAATAAAAATATAACCAAGGGATGCTTCACAGACGTAGCACATTTTATGGCAAAGGAGCTGATGAATAATGTGTCTCTGGAGGCCGTGCACTCTACTTTCCTGCACTGACGGCAGCACACAGGACAAGGCTATGCTGCTGGAAGCATCCGGCCACTGGGGTTAATTGGCTTGTAAATTCTTTTGGCAGCAGAATACTGATGGCTGGATAGACGGATTATTAAAATAAAGGAGGACAAGGGGCATAAATGAGAAAGATTCTTGGATAGGTGTTGAGGCTTCTCCTGCCTAACTCAGCTGTTAGGAAAGATGAGGATAACTAATAGCACAGCCATCGTTTCTTGAGTACTTACTAGGTTCCAAGCACTGGGTGTGCATACCCTCATGGTTAATTTTACGTATCAACTTGACTGGATCACAGGGTGCCCAGATATTTGGCTAAATATTATTTCTGGGTATGTCTGTGAGTATGTTTCAACCTAAAAGTAGCATTTGAACCAGTGGACTCTGTAAAGCAGATGGGCCTCCCCAGTGTGAGCGGCCATCATCCAATCCCTTGAGGGCCAGAACAGAAAACAAAGGTAGAAGAAGGAGGAATTCAGCCCTTCCTGCCTGACTGACTGAGCTGGAACATCATCTCCTGCCCTGGATATTCCTGGTTCTCAGGCCTTCAGACTTAGACTAAATTATACCACTGGTTTCTGGGGTCTCCAGTTTGCAGATGACAGATTGTGGGACTTCTTGGCTTCCATAATTGTAGGAGCCAATTCCTTATGATAAATCCCTTCCTAGATATTTCCTACTTGTCCTGTTTTTTCTATAAAAGCCTGATTAATATATATATATATATATTCATTTACTTAATCTATGAGGAATACTCCTATGAGGAAGATATTATTATTCTCATTTTATAAAAAAGGAAACAGCCTTAGAGCAGAGAAGTAACTGGCCCAAGTTATTACACGGCCAAGATAAAGAATTAGAACTAGTACTGCCTGATTCCAAAACCTATACTCTTAACCACTTGGCTCTTCTGAGTCTGATATTCAGAGTATCTTGGAATGAAAATTTACATTTTTCTTAGAAGGCAAGGAGTTGCAGTTGCCAAAACAGAGGCTTAAAATATATATATTAAAAAGAAAAACAGGAGGCACTTAATTCCATTTTTTAAAAAATCACCCAGAAGCAAAAAAGCAAAAATATTCCATCCATAGAATAAATCCTTCTAGTTTTAGCAAAATAATTTTTGTGAATTTCACATTATACTTTTAGCATCATTAATGTTAGCAAGCATGAGTTGACCAGGTCAGTCCCCCACGAAAATATAGATAATGTTAAAATACAACAAAGCACATCTAATGGAAACATAAAATAAGTTATTGACATTTCTCTCTGCTTGTAAATATATTTATCCACCTGCACCCCAATTGTGACATGATTTATTTAAAAGGAAGTGGAGACCTTCAGTCAATATGGTATAAGTCTCACGTTCAGAAAGTGGTAAAATTACCCTACAGAAGTGGGCAATTTGTAACAATTATATAACTTATTTTTATTGACCAAATTGAGAGAAGATGGATGGATGGATGGATAGATAGACAGATAGAACAACTAAAGGGAATTTTCATTTAAAAGAAAACATTTCAGATCCTTAAAACTTACCTATTCCTAATTCCCCAACATACCATTTAGTCCCCACAAGGCAAAGCGGACTATATTTAGCTTAATAATTTCCTATTGCTGCTGTAACAAACTACCACCACAACACAAATTTATTATCTTACAGTTCTGGAGATCAGAAGTCCAAAAATGGATTTTTACGGCTAAATTCAAGTTGTTGGCAGAACTGCATTCCGTCTGGAGGCTCTTGATGAAAATCTGTTTCCTTGGCTTTTCCAGCTAAGAGAGGCTGCCTGTATTCCTTGCCTTGTGGCCCCTTCCTCCATCTTCAAAGAGCACCACTTTAACCTCTGCTTCCATCATCACATCTCCTTCTCTGACTCTGACCCTCTTGCCTTCTTTTTATAAAAACTCATACGGGGCTTCCCTGGTGGCGCAGTGGTTGAGAATCTGCCTGCCAATGCAGGGGACACGGGTTCGAGCCCTGGTCTGGGAAGATCCCACATGCCACGGAGCAACTGGGCCCGTGAGCCACAACCACTGAGCCTGCGCGTCTGGAGCCTGTGCTCCGCAACAAGAGAGGCCGCGACAGTAAGAGGCCCGTGCTCCGCGATGAAGAGTGACCCCCGCTTGCCACAACTAGAGAAAGCCCATGCACAGAAATGAAGACCCAACGCAGCCAAAAATAAATTAATTAATAAACTCCTACCCCCAACATCTTCTTTAAAAAAAAAACACTCATATGATTATACTGGGCGCACCTGAATAATCTGGGGTGATCTTCCTATCTCAAAATCCTTTACTTGATCACATCCACAAATCTCCTGTTGCCATATTCACAGAGTCTAGGGATTATAGGATGTGGACATCATTGGAGAGTCATTCTCCTGTTTACCACAAACTCTCTGTAAGACAACCACTGCTACGGGCTGGGGGAAGGAGGAGAGCCAGGATCTTCCTTCTCTGAGGAGGCTAACTTATTACTAATCACAAAGGTGGCCAAAGGGAGCTAGACCTCAGGGATCAGCCTCAGCACTTCTCTTGTATATTCACTGCCTTTGGTGATCTCATCCAGTTTCACAGTCTTAAATACCACACACAAGCCAAGGCTTCCAAAAATATCTCTCCTGATTAAATTCTGTATCCAACGGCCTCCTCAAGACACCTACATGTATGTCTAGGAGGCACCTCTGACTCAACATGTCTAAAATTGAGCTCCTGACTCCCCCTTACCCAAACCTGTTTCCCTCACAGTCTTTTCCACCCTACCCCCCTTATTAGCAAATCTCTCCTTCCAGTTGTTCAGACCAAAAACCTTGGAGTTACCCTTGACTCCTTTCTTACTTTCACAGGCTCCTTCCAATCCATCAGTAAATCCTGTCGGCATTCCATTAAAAATGTATCCGGAATCCTTTTTCTCTTCATCTCCTCCCCTGCTCTCACTCTGATCTAAGCCACCAGCATTCCTCTCCTGGGTTTTTGCAATAGCCTACTAACTGGTCATCTTCCTTTCACCCGTCCTCCCTATGGCATACGCTACACACAGCAGCCAGCATGCTCTTGATGAAACCTAAGTGTAGTGGATGCTGGGGTTGTGGGGGGGGGGCCGGGGCACAGCCCAGATCCTGCCTTCAGGATGGAGTCACCTGCTACCCCAGCAGCCGAGAATGATGGACGCCAACGGCTTACATTTGAAATCCCTCTTGGGACTGCCCTCATTCAACAGGCGCTGCCTCGCTGAAGTTTATGCCCTTCCTTAACGTCTAACCAAGGACTAATTAATGTGGGGATACAAAAGCCCCACCCCTTTTCTTCAACTGGGGATGACTCTGAGGGGCTATGCCGGCTCCAAGACTCCCTGTGGATCATTTGAAGTCTCCGTCTCGACTGTACCGCATTGCAGCTTCTTCCTCTGCCTGGTCCTGCCCAAAGCTCCCTCAGAGGTGTTGTTACTGAGAACATTTCCAAAATAAATCTACTGCACACAACCGTACATCTCAGAGCCTGTTTCCAGGAGAATTCAACTTAAGACACTCCATCAGATTACATTGCTCCTCTGGTCAAAACCCTCCAATCATTCTCCATTCATATAAAAACCACAGTCCTCACAATGACCTACAGGTACTAATGGAAATGGGCCCTGTTGCCTCATCCCCTACTACTCCTGTCCCCGCTACACTGGCCAAGAACATGCTAAACACACTCCTTCCACTCCTCTTTCTGGAATGCTTTCCCTCAACATATTCACATGGTTTACTCACTCACCTCTTCCAAGTTTGGGCTCAAATGCCATTTTCCCAGAAAAGGCTTTCCTGACCATTCTATGGCACTAGAATTGCCCTGCAATCCCATACTCCATACCCTAATTTGTTCCTCTCCATAGCGCTTACCCTGTCTAACACCCACTATAAAACACTATTTACTATGTGTATTATCTTTCTTATCTCACTATAAGCATTTTGTCTGTGTCTCTTTCATTTACTGCTGTATCCTCCATGCTTCAAACAGTGCCTGGTACATAATAGGTTCTCAAAATACTCGTTGAATGAATGAATGAGTGCTGACTGTATGCCAGACACCTCCGGGGGCATATTTACATATATTATCTCATTTAACATTTACAACAACTCTGAGAGAGAAGTATTATGGTATCCATTTTTCAACTGAGAAAACAGAGGCTCATATAATTATACCAGACTATCACATATGTAAGAAATAATAGAACCCAGATGTGAGTCCCTGTTGGTCCAAACTCAAAGCCATATTCTTTCAATTAGACTAGATTCAGGTACAGGCACTAAGCACATAAAGTGAATGACCTGCTCAGAGAGGCTGCCTTACTGTAACTATGTTACTCTCTCCCCAAACAAATCTAATCTCAACAGAAAAGAAAATTCTAAAAAAGAGGTGGAGAGACTGAGTGAGACAGAAATCATGATCAACCATTTTATAAAATGCCATGTGTTTACTGTTACTGTATATACTCTACAAAATGTTTAAATTCCTAGCTTTATAGTAATGCCTGATGTATATGCCCAGAAGGGACTAATTAATATGCAGGTAATTAGTTGTAAACACAAATCTTATCAAAAGCGAATTACATTGTTAGTTGTATTTGGACTAGTAGGGGGCGGGCAAGGAGTACATGTGTAGATAGAAAACAAAAGTCTGGGTTTTATATCTGAGTTAATAGAAAAAAATAACTCAGTCACTGTCGTCCACTTAGGAAAAGAAAGCTTTATGAAGGAAGTGGGATTTCAAGAGCTTTCTGAACTCCAGAGAGGAGGAAGTTTGGCAAGTTGACACCATGGTCTTATTCAGAGCTCAACACCCATTAACTTCAGAGAAAGCTTCTAGCCTGGATCACCCAGGCAGGGTGCAATGCAAATGGGAAATGAGTCTGACCCCACCACAAAAACCTTTACTTCCACACACATGTGGGTCTGATGGAATCCACTGACATAAAAGGAAGGTGAGAAAGCTCTAAATTGGCTTTTACCATCTAAGGATGTTCACACACAAAGCATGCATTGTACCCACTAATGAAAGACATGTGCTAGAGTGGTTACACATTGCAAGTGAATGAAAGCTAATGACATGAAACTGCCACGGTGCCTCTAGACTGACCCCTGTAAAAGCTCAGGCCTGACTTGTAACAGGCAGAGCTAAACCAGTTTATCACTGAATTATGCATCATTTAATAAAGACTGGTGTGACTCAACCTGCCACGAATGCTAAGAGCTTGGGGAAATGTCCTCCAAACTCCCCTGTCCTTTTCCCAAGCTCATCTTTAACCCTGCAGTATCAGATGGACCAAGCGAAGCAGAAGTCTAAACTTTATAAACTATACTAAATAAACTTGAGGTAATCTGACTCTGTGGTTCCTAGGGTCCCTTACTTGAAAATTACTGCTCTGGCAAAGTTAACTCCTGTTTCTGTAACTCAGTGAAGTGTGAATTAAGTGGGAGAGGAGCTGTTCTCTTTTTTGAATCACCAATGGCATCTCAAAACTGTACTTCAAAGTATGTTTCCATATGCCAAATACAAGTGCTGATTTTACTAGTGTCATTTACAGAGCCATTATCAAAATAATTTTAAGTTAAATAAAAATGAATCCTATAGGCTTTTAGGCTCTGCCTGTAGTTTTACATTCTTGAGAAAAAAAAATCCTGCTACCTCCATCATTGTCATAGAAATGGAAAAATCAACGCATTACAGGAAGATGTTTCAATAGGAGTGAATCATGCAGGGCTGAGAATAGGGACATCCACATCAATTTATAGACCGTTGGTGATAAATGATTTAGCAAAAATTCAGCTGAAGTCAAGGAAATCATAGTAATTTCTACCATCAGCCTCATACAAAAGCTTTTCAGTGATAGCCAAAGTACATAGTTAGATATGCTCTAGAAAGTTAAACTTCCCAAAATCTCTCTTTATTTTATTTATCTTTTCAGGATACAATCTTTTTTATGAGAACAAATTTGTACCACTGTGGAAACATTCAGGTCCCTTGAAATTTTATAATTCCTTGACAATGACCAAGGATCATGTTTCTCTTTAACTGAAGCAAAAAAATGGATGATGCTAAAATGCATTTATTATTAAGTTCGGCAACCATAGATTATGTTGAAGACTGAAGCACTTGCAATGCTCCTTCATCAGGGAAGACACTCTATTAAAAATCTGCCCATTGTGCTTTTGCATTTCATTCCTTCTTTTTCTTCCAGCAAGGTAATGAAAGCATCAAGAGTTTCTGAAATATTGGATAAAGAAAATTGAAAGCAGCATTCACAGCCCGGAAAACTGTTACTAATCATTAAGGGTTTGTCCCCATCCTTTTATTAGCCTTTATTTCTCTTGAACTACTTTGTTATGTTTTAGGGCAGGAAAAAATATCTGGGATGAGAGACAGAGACTATTCTAAGCACTTTACACATATTAACTCAATTTGTACTCACAATGACTTTATGAGAAAGGTCCTGTTACTATCACCATCTTACAACTGAAGAAACCAAGGCACAGAGAGGTGAAGTAATTCACGCAAGGTCAATAGCGATAAGTGGTGGAGACCAGATGCAAATCAAGGCAGTCACACTCCAGAACCCATGCACTCATTCATGCCATACTGTCTCCAGAAAGGCATCAAGGAAAACCTAAAGCTTTCATTTTAAGACTAAACTAAAAAGAAATTCTTCAGTCTCTGTGCATTTTATTAAGGTCCCAAGGTGAGATTACACATTTCAGAACATTTCTCTCAAGTGAAATAATGTGGATCCTGAATTCACTTCAGAATTTTGTACAAAATACAAATATTCTTTTTTTTCAAGATTGTTTTAGCTCTTTATTTTTTTCCCATTTAAATAGATATTATTTTTTAAATAATTTTTAAGTTCACAGCAAAAATGAGCAGAAAGTACAGAGTTTTCATATACTCCCTGTCTCCACACATGCACAGCCTCCCCTGCTCTCAATATCCTGCATCAGAACGGTACATTACAGTCAATGAACGTAGAGTGGCACACCATTATCACCCAAAGTCTACAGTTTACATTAGGGTTAACTCTTGATGTACGTTCTATGGGTCTTTAAAAATGCATCATGGGCTTCCCTGGTGGCGCAGTGGTTGAGAGTCCGCCTGCCGATGCAGGGGACACGGGCTCGTGCCCCGGTCCGGGAAGATCCCACATGCCGCGGAGCGGCTGGGCCCGTGAGCCATGGCCGCTGAGCCTGCGCGTCTGGAGCCTGTGCTCCGCAACGGGAGAGGCCACAGCAGTGAGAGGCCCGTGTAACGCCAAAAAAAAAAAAAAAAAAGCATCATGACATGAATCCACGATTATCGTATCAAATAGAATAGTTTCACTGCCCTAGAAGTCCTCTGTGCTCTTCCTGCTTATCCCTTCCTCCCTCCTAACTCGGGGAAACCACTGATCATTTTACTGTCTCCGTTGCCTTTTTCAGAATGTTATTTGCTGAGAATACTTTTCAGATTGGTTTCTTTCACTTAGTAATATGCACTTCAGTTTCCTCCATGTACTTTCATGACTTGATAGCACATTTATTTTCAAGGCTGAATAATATCCCATTGCCTGACTGTACCACAGTTTATTCATCCATTCACCCATTGAAGGGCATCTTAGTGGCTTCCAACTTTTGGCAATTATGAATAAAGCTGCATCCTTGTGCAGGTTTTTGTGTGGACATAAGTTTTTTGTTGTTGTTGTTTTTGCGGTACGCGGGCCCCTCACTGCTGTGGCCTCTCCCGTTGCGGAGCACAGGCTCCGGACGCGCAGGCTCAGTGGCCATGGCTCACGGGCCCAGACGCTCCGCGGCATGTGGGATCCTCCCGGACTGGGACACGAACCTCTGTCCCCAGCATCGGCAGGCGGACTCTCAACCACTGCACCACCAGGGAAGCCCTGGACATAAGTTTTTAAGTAATTTGGGTAAATACCAAGGAGCAAAATTTCTCTATCAAGTTGTAAGAGTATATTTAGCTTTGTAAAACACTGGCAAACTGTCTTCCAAATTACTTGTTGCACTCTGCATATCTTTTTCTTTTTTGGATGAAAAGCATTTTGTTTACTATCATTCTTTATGTTTTGAATTTTATTTTATTTTTTTATACAGCAGGTTCTTGTTCTCTACATCTGTGTCTCTATTTCTGCCCTGCAAACCAGTTCATCTGTACCATTTTTCTAGGTTCCACGTATATGCATTAATATACGATATTTGTTTTTCTCTTTCTGACTTACTTCACTCTGTATGACACTCTCTAGGTCCATCCACATCTCTACAAATGACCCAATTTCATTCCTTTTTATGGCTGAGTAATATTCCATTCTGTATACGTATCACATCTTCTTTATCCATTCATCTGTCAATGGGCAATTAGGTTGCTTCCATGACCTGGCTATTGTAAATAGTGCTGCAATGAACATTGGGGTGCATGTGTCTTTTTGAATTATGCTTTTCTCTGGGTATATGCCCAGTAGTGGGATTCCTGGGTCATATGTTAGTTCTATTTTTAGTTTTTTAAGGAACCTCCATACTGGTCTCCATAGTGCTATATCAATTTACATTCCCACCAACAGTGCAAGAGGGTTCCCTTTTCTCCACACCCTCTCCAGAATTTGTTGTTTGTAGATTGTCTGATGCCCATTCTAACTGGTGTGAGGTGATACTTCATTGTAGTTTTGATTTGTATGTCTCTAAAAATTAGTGATGTTGAGCAGCTTTTCATGTGCTTCTTGGCCATCTGCATGTCTTCTTTGGAGAAATGTCTATTTAGGTTTTCTGCCCATTTTGGGGTTGGGTTGTTTGTTTTTTAAATATTGAGCTGCATGAGCTGTTTATATATTTTGCAGATTAATCCTTCGTCCGTTGATTCCTTTGCAAATATTTCCTCCCATTCTGAGGGTTGTTTTTTCGTCTTGTTTGTAGTTTCCTTTGCTTTGCAAAAGCTTTTAAGTTTCATTACATCCCATTTGTTTATTTTTTGTTTTTATTTCCATTACTCTAGGAGGTGGATCAAAGAAGATCTTGCCGTGATTTATGTCAGAGTGTTCTTCCTATGTTTTCCTCTAAGAGATTTATAGTGTCCAGTCTTACATTTAGGTCTCTAATCCATTTTGAGTTTATTTTTGTGTATGGTGTTAGGGAGTGTTCTAATTTCTTTCTTTTATATGTAGCTGTCCAGTTTTCCCAGCACCACTTATTGAAGAGACTGTCTTTTCTCCATTGTATATCCTTGCCTCCTTTGTCATAGATTAGTTGACCGTAGGCATGTGGGTTTATCGCTGGGCTTTCTATCCTGTTCCATTGATCTATATTTCTATTTTTGTGCCAGTACCATATTGTCTTGATTACTGTAGCTTTGTAGTATAGTCTGAAGTCAGGGAGTCTGATTCCTCCAGCTCCGTTTTTTTCCCTCAAGACTGCTTTGGCTATTCAGGGTCTTTTGTGTCTCCATACAAATTTTAAGATTTTTTGTTCTATTTCTGTAAAACATGCCATTAGTTATTTGACAGATATTGCATTGAATCTGTAGATTGCTTTGGGTAGTATAGTCATTTTCACAATATTAATTCTTCCAATCCAAGAACATGGTATATCTCTCCATCTGTTGGTATCATCTTTAAGTTCTTTCATCAGTATCTTATAGTTTTCTGCATACAGGTCTTTTGTCTCCCTAGGTAGGTTTATTCCTAGGTATTTTATTCTTTTTGTTGCAATGGTAAATGGGAGTGTTTCCTTAATTTCTTTTTCAGATTTTTCATCATTAGTGTATAAGAATGCCAGAGATTTCTGTGCATTAATTTTGTATCCTGCAACTTTACCAAATTCATTGATTAGCTCTAGTAGTTTTCTGGTGGCATATCTAGGATTCTCTATCTATAGTATCATGTCACCTGCAAACACTGACAGTTTTACTTCTTCTTTTCCAGTTTGGATTCCTTTTATTTCTTTTCTTCTCTGATTGCCATGGGTAGGACTTCCAAAACTATGTCGAATAATAGTGGCGAGAGTGGACATCCTTGTCTTATTCCTAATTTTAGAGGAAATGCTTTCAGTTTTACACCATTGCGAATGATGTTTCTGTGGGTTTGTCATATATGGCCTTTATTATGCTGAGATAGGTTCCCTCTATGCCCACTTTCTGGAGAGTTTTTATCATAAATGGGTGTTGAATTTTGTCAAAAGCTTTTTCAGCATCTATTGAGATGATCATATGGTTTTTATTCTTCAATTTGTTAATATGGTGCATCACATTGATTGATTTGCGTATATTGAAGAATCCTTACATCCCTGGGATAAACCCCACTTGATCATGGTGTATGATCCTTTTAATGTGTTGTTGGATTCTGTTTGCTAGTGTTCTGTTGAGGAATTTTGCATCTATATTCATCAGTGATATTGGTCTATAATTTTCTTTTTTTATAGTATCTTTGTCTGGTTTTGGAATCAGGGTGATGGTGGCCTCATAGAATGAGTTTAGGAGTGTTCCTTCCTCTGCAATTTTTTGGAAGAGTTTGAGAAAGATGGGTGTTAGGTCTTCTCTAAATGTTTGATAGAATTCACCTAGGAAGTCATCTGTTCCTAGACTTTTGTTTGTTGGAAGATTCTTAATCACAGTTTCAATTTCATTACTTGTGATTGGTCTGTTCATATTTTCTGTTTCTCCTGGTTCAGTCTTGGAAGGTTATACCTTTCTACGAATTTGTCCATTTCTTCCAGGTTATCCATTTTATTGGCATAGAGTTGCTTGTAGTAGTCTCTTGGGAGGCTTTGTATTTCTGCAGTGTCTCCTTTCTCCTTTTTCATTTCTAATTTTATTGATTTGTGTCCTCTCCCTCTTTTTCTTGATATGTCTGGCTAATGGTTTATCAATTTTATCTTCCCAAAGAACCAGCTTTAGTTTTATTGAAATTTGTTATTGTTTTCTTTGTTTTTATTTCATTTATTTCTGCTCTGATCTTGATAATTTCTTTCCTTCTACTAACTTTGGGTTTTGTTTGTTCTTCTTTCTCTAGTTCCTTTAGGTGTAAGGTTAGATTGTTTATTTGAGATATTTCTTATTTCTTGAGGTAGGCTTGTATTGCTATAAACTTCCCTCTTAGAACTGCTTTTGCTGCATCCCATAGGTTTTGGATCGTCGTCTTTTCATTGTCATTTGTCTCTAGGTATTTTTTGATTTCCTCTTTGACTTCTTCAGTGATCTCTTGGTTATTTAGTAACGTATTGTTTAGCCTCCATATGTTTGTGTTTTTTACGTTTTTTTCCCTGTAATTTATTTCTAATCTCATAGCGTTGTGGTCAGAAAAGATGCTTGATATGATTTCAATTTTCTTAAATTTACTGATGCTTGATTTGTGACCCAAGATGTGATCTATCCTGGAGAATGTTCCGTGTGCACTTGAGAAGAAAGTGTAATCTGCTGGTTTTGGATGGAACGTCCTATAAATATCAATTAAATCTATCTGGTCTATTGTGTCATTTAAAGCCTGTGTTTCCTTATTAATTTTGTTTGGATGATATGTCCATTGGTGTAAGTGAGGGTTAAAGTCCTCCACTATTACTGTGTTACCGTCGATTTCCTCTGTTATAGCTGTTAGCAATTGCCTTATGTATTGAGGTGCTCCTATGTTGGGTGCATATATATTTATAATTGTTATAACTTCTTCTTGGATTGATCCCTTGTTCATTATGCAGTGTCCTTCCTTATCTCTTGTAACATTCTCTATTTTAAAGTCTATTTTATTCTGATATGAGTATTGCTACTCCAGCTTTCTTCTGATTTCCATTTGCACGGAATATCTTTTTCCATCCCCTCACTTTCAGTCTTATGTGTCCCTAGGTCTGAAGTGGGTCTCTTGTAGACAGCATATATATGGGTCTTGTTTCTGTATCCATTCAGCAAGCTTGTGTCTTTTGGTTGGAGCATTTAATCCATTCACATTTAAGGTAATTATTGATATGTATCTTCCTATTAACATTTTCTTAACTGTTATGGGTTTGTTTTTGTAGGTGCTTTTCTTCTCTTGTGTTTCCCACTTAGAGAAGTTCCTTTGGCATCTGTTGCAGAGCTGGTTTGGTAGTGCTGAATTCTCTTAGCTTTTGCTTGTCTGTAAAGCTTTTGATTTCTCCATCAAATATGAATGAGATCCTTGCCAGGTAGAGTAATCTTGGTTGTAGGTTCTTCCCTTTCGTCACTTTAAATATATTATGCCACTCCCTTCTGGCTTGTAGAGTTTCTGCTGAGAAATCAGCTGTTAACCTTATGGGAGTTCCCATTATGTTATTTGTCGTTTTTCCCTTGCTGCTTTCAATAATTTTTCTTTGTCTTTAATTTTTGTCAATTTGATTACTATGTGTCTTGGCATGTTTCTCCTTGGGTTTATCCTGTATGGGACTCTCTGCGCTTCCTGGACTTGGGTGGCTATTTCTTTTCCCATGTTAGGGAAGTTTTCAACTATAATGTCTTCAAATATTTTCTCAGGTCCTTTCTCTCTCTCTTCTCCTTCTGGGACCCCTATAATGCGAATGTTGTTGTATTTAATGTTGTCCCAGAGGTCTCTTAGGCTGTCTTCATTTCTTTTCATTCTTTTTTCTTTATTCTGTTCCACAGCAGTGAATTCCACCTTTCTGTCTTCCAGGTCAGTTATCCATTCCTCTGCCTCAGTTACTCTGCTATTGATTCCTTCTAGTGTACCTTTCATTTCAGTTATTGTATTGTGCATCTCTGTTTGTTTGTTCTTTAATTCTTCTAGGTGTTTGTTCTTTAATTCTTCTAGGTCTTTGTTAAACATTTCTTGCATCTTCTCAATCTTTGCCTCCATTCTTTTTCCAAGGTCCTGGATCATCTTCACTATCATTATTCTGAATTCTTTTTCTGGAAGGTTGCCTATCTCCACTTCATTTAATTGTTTTTCTGGGGTTTTATCTTGTTCCTTCATCTGGTACATAGCCCTCTGACTTTTCATCTTGTCTATCTTTCTGTGAATGTGGTTTTTGCTCCAGTGGCTACAGGATTGTAGTTCTTGCTTCTGCTGTCTGCCCTCTGGTGGATGAGGCTATCTCCAAATATTCTTTTGCTAGGGTAAAGGTGGCTTATTTCTTTTAAGAACCCAAAAACATCATAACTAAGAGACAGGATGAGATGCTCAATCTTTCAGCTTCATTATTTTCAGGGTTTAATATCATGTTTCAAAATTACCACATCACAGAGTCTCAAAGCTGATGGCTCCAAAGCAGGTTTTGACTATCTCCATCCCAATCGTATTTGGGAGGAAGTAAGATAAGCAACCAGAAAAGATAAACAAGGCATGTTCTTAGGCAAAAACTGAGTGAATCCCAAGCTAATCATTTTAAAATTCAAATGTCTACACTCAAAAAACAGCAAAAAGGAAACAGAAAATAAAATTTGGCAACAATAAGAGTCCTTTCTCTCCACTCTGCTCTACTCCGTCTGATTTATCCCAACTTTTCCCATCCCACTTCTGGATGCTTGACCACCTAGCAGCTCTGATTTCCATCTGCCATATTTGAAAGGACTTTACACATCTTTTAAGCATTCTGATTGTTTAAATGGAAAATTCAAAATCAGTACCTCCAGGGACTCTTCAGAAATCTGAAGGGGGAAAAAATGTCTAGAATAGACTTCTAAAAACGAGTATTTATAAGAAATTCCAGAGTGGAAAAAGTAACTCAAGTCCACCAAACAAGTAGAGAGTTGATTCATCCTCTACAGTAAATATTATTTTCTTTGAACATTTTGCCCTATATTATTACAAAGAATGAAAACAAAGATGCATGAACACGTTTGCACACTTTTTACTTTATAAGGATTGGCGTTTTGGCAGAAAAGAGCAAGGATCCTAATGAAGGTCCTGGATCCTGGGGAAAGTAGGTGGATGACCACTCTCTTGACTTCTATTTGGTGTCTGTAGATGACCCAGAAGTGATACCGAAGAGAACAATCTCTCTCCAAGGTGCTGGAGGCCTGCGGCACTCTGTTCTTTATTTTACCACCTTCAGATCAAGTATGGTACTCTGCACTTTGCAGATTGATTACTGTTGACTGGTTTACATTGTCTGGCAGAGGTAGAGGGAAATTTGAATGTTAATGAACAATTTAATTCTCCAGAGGATGTCTGACTCATCTGGAGAATTTTGGTAGTATAGACATAACAGCCTTTGAATACAACTGTGATATAAGTAATTTCAAATAACATTAGGGGTAGTTTAGAGCCATTTCTTATCACCCAAATCACTTTAGAACAAATCTCGACAATGATCAGCAATGATACATCATGGGTGGCATGCCAATAGACGCCCAAATGTGACACATCAACCATGAGTTAATGTTTCTCTGATAGATGTGATTTAAAGATAGACCACTATGGCCTTCAACTACCCATAAAGATCCATTTTATAAAGTATTATTGTTATTTAATCATGAGTGTGGCAGTAGGCTCCAAGTTTTTATGTATGCCCAGAAGCTATCGCTAAAATATTTCAGATAATGTAAAATCATGTACCTGTGGAAACGGTAATGCTAATAGTGCCATGGCAGAGCAGAAAGTTTAAAAAAATAAAGCCAAACTGTGCGTGGGGGCTCTGGTAATTGGAAGAGTCAATGGCTATATGATTCAAGAAAATAGTCTCCCTCGAGAAGGAGACTGATTGTCCTGCATTTACACAGCAGCCAACCAACACTAAGCAGACTTTCCTTTGCATATTATTGGTGCCAGACCGATGAGGCAGAAAATTGCATCGTGTCATTTAATTTCCCAATCTTTGTTTTCATTGTATTAATCTTTTGGCTTTGCTTCACTTTATAATTTGAAGGCTCAGCAAGAAGCAAACCAAATGGAAATTCAGCTTACTTTCATGTCTAGCTCAATGTGTTTGGTGCAGTTTCCAAAAGTTTAATTCTACGTAATACTGTCCATGAATAATAATAGGCTGCTTCTGCATGCAGACTTATTAGTATTTATTAAGGGTTGCCTTAAGGTTTCTGGGAAGTGTGCCCAAAAGTCAGTCACCAAAACATGATTAACAAATTGGTTATAGAAGGAGAACAGATAATTTTTAAAAACAGAAGTATATCATCTAGTTGAGAAATAAGAACTAAAATCCTCAAAACTGATTTAACCTAAGTGAACTTGTCTTTCTTTCTTCCTTCCTTCCTTCCTTCCTTTCTTTTTCTTTCTTTCTTTCTTTCTCTCTTTCTCCTTTCCTTCCTTACTTCTTTCCTTTCTGTTATTCCAATAAAGAAAAGTAAATAAATATGAAACAAGCAGAAGATTCAGATTCCAGTGAGTTACACCAGAAGTTAGTATCTTGGAATATAAATAAAAGACATTCACAGTTTGAAGGGCTGAAATTGCAGTCTAGAGATCTGAATTGTTTGGACCTTGGAATCAGACCAACCTGGCTTCATATCCTGCCATCTCTATTTTTGGTGAGCTACCTAACCTTTCGGAGCTTCACTCCCTTGTCTGTAAAACAGAGAATCTGGAAGAAGTATCTGACAGGGCTATTAGGAGGAGAAAATGTGACATGCATGTAAACACCCAGCACCATGCCTGCCACCTAGGACACCCTCAAGAAAGTACATGTGGCATTGCTGTGGGAGCTGCTGGCTGTCACTACTGCTCCCATCAATATGTGCTCAACAATAAGTAAAGGAAGGTGTGTAACAATCAGCCAGGTCCCTTACCTCTATCACAGTAACGCTCGTGTCACAAAGACTGAATTTGAGAATGCTGGGATTTGGAGTTTTCTTTTCCTCCTGACTTGTGTTTTTTGTAATGATTGCAAGCTTGTAATATATAACTGGCCTCAAAACTGGAATATACCTACTACATAACGTTTTCACTGCTACAAACATTCTATCAACCCATCCACTTCACCAAAGATATTGAACTATTGATTCTTCTATGTTTATAGTACATCTAAAACATGGTTTATAATGAGGCATAAATAACAAAGAAATGCTAGAGAACCATGAAGGAATGCATGAAATCACATCTAGATACACAGCAAGGTCACTTCTCAGATACCACAATCGCTAAGTCCCTCTTCAAGGCAACATTTAGTGAGTCTTACAAACATGGATAAGAAGAAAAAAAATATAGAGAGAAATTCACTACACTTTCTCAAATAAAAATAAAGTTCAGCTGGAACTCACTTTCTGGTTAAAATTGTCTAGTTCTTTACTGATCACCAATTTCTATGATAGATCCCAACTCATGTGACACACCAGCCCTGTGGGATAAGTAAGACAGGTATTATTGATCCATTTTAAAGACAAGAAAAATTGCGGATGGGGAAGGTTATGTGACACATCCAAAGATATATAACTACTAAACAACAGATTTGAGGCTTGAATCAAGTTCATCTGACTCCAAATCCAGGGTTCTTCACACTTTCATGTTGGTGATGGACACTTAGCAACTTAAAACTCCAGCCATCTCTAATCAGAGAAAAATACAGTGGTTCAAGAAACAGTCCCAGTAGCCATAGAAATGGACCAGTAAAGGCTACTTTTTAAAGAAGAACATTAACCTTGACTTAATTGTTTGAGTTTAAAGATAAATCGCTCTGAGAAGAGATATGGGTGGAATTTTGCTGTTTACTTCTGTAAACTTTCCTTTTAAAAAAAACTGCAGAATCATACTTTTTTCTTTTTAGTTCAAAGATAGGAAACTCTTTTTTCTCATTTTCCTCAGATTCCTATCATGCTGCTTGTGCCAACCAACTCATTACAAATTGTAGAAATTACATTCCTGCCTCATCTGAGCTCCCCAGGCATCCACAAGCAGTGACTTAAACTCCCTGGGCTTCCTCTGACTTAGACCTCACTTTTCCAAGAGTCCCTGGAAACAATGTCGAATTATAAGAATTTGCACTCCTAGTCAGCTCAAAATACCTGCTATGCCTACTTCTCAAAGTGAGTCATCACTGTTATAAAATGAATTGGTCTTATATAAATGTCAATTCTGGGTTATATTTGTTAAGAAACTCAACCTGTTTCTAGTAGCTTGTTTGAAATCAGAGGATGGATGAGCTTCTGTCATATGGTATGACGCGGGATAAATTTATCGAGCTTATTTTTTGCCCAACAGTAAAGGTGCCTTAGGAAGTTAATTACCAGCACTTTGTGCTAACTGACAAACAACTTCTTAACTGCACAAATGCTATCCCAAATAGTTAATCATGAAGCTAATACAGATAAGGTAGAAGTGTGCATACATCATCAGGACAAGCAAATTATAAAAAGTAAAAACAGGTCATTATGATTTCTGTAGCTAATGTTTAAGGTTACTCTTTAATGCTATTGCCAACTACCTTTTCAAAAATATTCCCCAAGATTTTTTAACTGTTAAGGTATATTTTTATTAGCTCAATTCATTTCCTATTAGTCTTGGAATTTAGCAAGGCTTCATGGCAAAGCAGGTCTGGAAGAGATCTTATTAACTTTCCCTCAGAATAATAAGTCCCATATGGAATAAAGAAAGAAATCCAACTCCCAAAAGACACAAGTCATTAGAGTCAATAGAGGGTTAATGTGATTTTTAATAGGCGGCCATTACAATTCTCAGGACCCATAACGTTCGTACCACACTGGACATCTATTCAAACATAATCAGAGTGGTTCCTTTATTATCCGCCTCCAAAGAAAAAGTAACATTTTCTCCCTACAGTCTCAGATTTTTTAAAGGAATTACATAAGGCCAGTCATCCCTCTTCTTGTAAATAAACAAGACAATCATGATTGTCTTTCCTGGAAATTTTTCACTAGTTTTTTTTAAAAAAAATTCATTCAGTTGCTCATTAGAAAATGAATTTGAACTTGGAACTAAGACTAGTGGCTCCAGTGTGAAAAGTAGTAACATAAATTGATATTTTATGTGATTTTATATCAGGGATACATGCCTGTAATATACAAAAATATTTTTTCCACCATATGTATTGCTGAATATCCATACTTCATCTATAGCCTCCTCTGAAAAGCATCAAATCTAGGAAGAAAAAATGACAACACAATTCAAATAATTAATTCAGAACACGAAGAATGATTTCCAATCTCCAACATTGAAACTGGATGAGAAAATAAAGATTACCATTTGGGAGGGTCTCTGGAAGGTAAAAGTATAGGGAAAGAAAACTTGTATTGGGGACGATAGGACAAATGCTAGTATCAGATTCAGAAGACCTGGGCTTGGACCCCAGCTCTGACATTAACTAGTTGAGTGACTTTGTCCAAATCATTTCACTTCTAAGAACTTTCATTTCCTTGCCTTTAAAATGAAATGCCAGACATGATTAGGGACAACAAATAGATTTCACCTGAAGTTCCATAAATAGTCAACAAGTAGTAGCAGCCTGGAAGACAGATTGAATCCAGGTTCAGCAGGACTGTTGTGTTCAATTAGTAATGTCTGCCATGGAAGGGGAAGGTGAGGGTATGCGGAGCACAAATTTACCATTACCAGATTAAATGGTTCTTAAAATTCTCTGTCAAGTCTAATATTCTGTGATTTTGTACACCTATAACATAGATTATTTTTCTTGTCCAGGATTTCTACTTGCCACAGATGATTAAATGTCCATTTCAATTCACAGCAGAACGATCCAAGCCACTAACTTTGTAAATATTGAATAGGATGATGCTCAGCTTGACAAGAGAGAGACTCAAAGAAAATGCATAAGGAAAGGTGGGCACAATAGGACTGAAGACTCCCTATGAGTCTGAGAAGTTTCTAGATGGAAAAGAGCCTGTTACCCCTACTTGCTCTCCCTCACAGACTAACAGGCAAACACCTAACTGACTCCACAGAACAGGAAAATTGTTTAAGTTGGTTAAGATTTGCCTGGAAATGATTCATTTTCCCCCAATCCAATGACACAACAATATTCATAGCCTATAATGAAGTACAAAGACTGGATAATGCAGATTAAAGTATCACCAACTTCAAGGTTTACCAATAAGCTGATTTGCAAGACAACAATATTTCATACCAGGTGCTATATTATCAATGTTTAATAAGCACTTCATAAGTTTTGGCAAGCAAATGAGAAATGGATTACCAAAGAGAGGTGATGAAATATTTATAATTCACGACAGCTACTATTACACTGTAGCTGTTCAAAAAATCTTAACAGTAAATTGAATGGAAATATAATACTGTAATGGATGTGGAAGTGTTCAATCGGCCATTTGTAATGAAATATGAAAGTGTTTAAAGAGAGTAAATACATTTGTAATGGTTTTTGATTAGCTATAACTATATATGATTCAAGCATCCATTATGAACAATGTGCAGATATTATGATGGCTTATAATATTTATGATAACGTGGCATCCTTGGAGAAGTTTTTCGGAATGCTTACATGTATTACTAACTTTCAATAATTAATTCTGTGTCACTACTTTGGAAAAACTTCTTCTTTTACTTATCATACTTTCCTAAGAATTTTAAATTGTATTTCTTTAATAAATTTAATAATAAATAAATTTCACCCTTATTTGTGATTAGTGGTACCGTTTTTCATTTTTTATAAATCATTAATTTGATCTGTTTTTGCACATATAAGACTTTCTATTTATAGCAAATGGGCCAAAAACAACAAAAAATTATATCATATATATATATATTCTACCAGAAAAGAAACTATCCTTTAAAATTAAGACAAGTGTGTAGAATCATCAAAACCTCCAGTCTCCCTGTATTGTTTAGTACAGTTATCATATCTGTAACTCAAACGGCCCTTCATTCCTTCAACAAATACTTCCCACTTCTGCTTACCACCCTGCAGTGGCTTTCTGGTTGCCATGGGAAACAGACAACAGGCTCCACGGGCTCCACTGGGCCCACAGAGGGTGACAAAGCTCCTGCCCACCCCTGCAGCCTCATATCTCACCCCTCCATTCTGGCTCTCTAACCTCTGGCTGCCCCTGCCTTTTTTCAGGGCCTCAAAATAAGTCCGTCTTGTTGTTGCCTCAGGTGCTTCACATATATTCCCTCCTGCCCCCCAGCCCCACTCTTTCTTTAGAGCTTAGCTCACCATCACTTCCGCACAGGGCACTGGTGGGGGGTCAGGCTCTCCCACGATAGGCTCCCACAGCACCTTCCCCTTCTCTGAGCAGCTGGCACAACAACAACTCAATAATTAAGGCTCTGGTCTATTTTCTGACTCTATTAATAACTAGAATTTCACTCTCTAAAAGTAAGTCCTCCTAGTACAATAGAAATATTCTTGTGCACTTTACCTCTGCTTTATAGCAGGCAAAGTGACAAACAAAAAAGCGGCACAAGGACAACAGAACTGTGTCAGTCAGGGATCCTCAGAGGAACACCACCAATAGATATAGCTACTTCTCTCTCTCTCCAAATATATATATATATATATATATATATATATGCAATATCCAAATATGTATACATATACATATACATATTTTTTTAATGGTTTTGTCAGCTGGCTGTGAAACAATCAGGATTCAGACACTGGCGGGTATGATCATTTTCCAAACACCCAGCAGACCACTCCCATATCACAGCACCTGCGCATGGGCAGACTGGCTCATTCTGGCTTCTCCAAGAAATAGACTGGATTGGTAGGAGGGGTCTGAGATGCAGCTTCTCCCCTCCTTTCCCACAGTGGAACATCTCCTGCTTCACTTCCCAGGGTATTCCAGGCTGGTGTCCTGAAGTGATCAGATGACCTGCTCTGTGACCTCAGGCTTACCAGAGCCTGACATACACACATACACATATACATACCTAGACAGACTGACAGATTTAAAGGAATTGGCTCATTTGCTTTAAGAGGTCAGTTGGCCCCTGAGTTGTACGGCCTGGCAAGTCCAGAATTCATAGGGCGGCTGGCAGGCTGGAAGCTTAGGCAGGGTTTCTACGTTATAGTCTTGAGACAAAATTCCCTCTCCTTCAGAAAACCTCAGTTTTTGCTCTAAGGCCTTCAACTGACTGGATGTTTGGATGCAGCCTTCTCATATTATGGAGTGTACTTAAAGTTAACTGAATCACTTTGCTGTACACCTGAAACTAACAAACACTGTAAATCAACTATACTCCAATATAAAATAAAAATTAAATTTTTAAAAATTAACTAATTGTGCATTTAAATCTCACCTACAAGATAACCTTCACAGTAGCATCTAGACCAGTGTTTGACCAAATACCTGTGTAGCATACCCTAGCCAAGTTGGCACATCAAATTAACCATCACGAGGACTCTGACAGATAGTATTCTTTTTTTTTTTTTTTTTTTTTTTTGCGGTACGCGGGCCTCTCACTGTCATGGCCCCTCCCATTGCGGAGCACAGGCTCTGGACGCGCAGGCTCAGCGACCATGGCTCACGGGCCCAGCCGTTCCGCGGCATGTGGGATCTTCCCAGACCAGGGCACGAACCCGTGTCCCCTGCATCGGCAGGCAGACTCTCAACCACTGCGCCACCAGGGAAGCCCCAGATGGTGTTCTTGGTTACAAAAATTCATTCCTTCCCGCCCCAGCGACAGGAATATATTTTCCTGCCCTATGAATTGACTACATGACTTGCTTTAGCAAATGGGACATATATATGCTCTTTCTGCAACGAATACCGCAGTGTGATTTTGTCGTTCGATTTAACTCCGTTTGGCTGTTCCGCACTGTCATGAGAATGGGTTTGTTCTAAAGTAAAAGAGAAAGGTTTCTCTTTTACTTTAGACCCCAGAATTAAGACAGCGTGTGGAGCAGACCAAAATTTAACCCCCAACCTGGATCAGAGATGAAGCATGAAGCAAAGCCACCATCGTTAACCCACAGCCACTGACATGTAAAATGAGGGGAATAAACCCTTATTTCTTTCATAAACTACTGAGATTTGAGGATTGCTTGTTACACAGAAAGATCACTAGGAAAGGCTGACTAATATAAGACATGTTTGTGAAGCCTGCCATATTTTGAAGCCTGCCACATTTTGATAGTCTATGGCACTGTATCTAATCCATTTATGCTACCAATGACAAATACACATTACCTGATTCTCACCTGGACAGATACACAGTCTGGCCTCTGATGTAGAGATTTTATCATTTACAAAACATAAGTAGAGCTACTTAAAATTTATTTAGGACTTAACTATGCTTCAGACAATCTTCTCAGCCCAGCATACACAAATGTGAATGTGACATAATTTCTCCCTTTGGAAGCCAATAGAGTAGTGAGGAAAACTGTACATGTTAATCTGTAGAATAAGGGGAGTTTGACATTAAATTCTATCTCATGAATTACAGCAATGCCTCAAGGCTAACCAAAGCCTTTCTTTCATGCCTCAGCACTTGACTTGTTACAACTTTCTTCTAGTGGCTCCTGAGAAGGAGTCACTCCCTTAAAACCAACATCCATTTTGCCATCTTTTACCTCACCAGAAGAATGGCTTTGTTAAGAGAACACAACTGAAGGACTATAATACAATCATGACTCAGAATCCCATCCTTCCTCCTAGTCTGTAAGTCCCTTATGAAATTCAAATCTAAATGGCTCTTCTCAACATTCAGAGGTGTCCATCACCTGCCCCCGTCAACCCCTACAGTCTTATCTCCTCCCACACCCAACAAGAGCATTCCACCCCAGTCAAGTTCCTCACTGCTGCCCTGCTGTGCTGAGTGAGCTGTTTATGAAGAAGCTTTTGTCCAGTTTTCCCAGCACCACTTACTGAAGAGGCTGTCCATTTTATATTCTTGGCCCCCTTGTCATAGATTAGGTGACCATAGGTGCATGGGTTTATCTCTGGGCTTTCTATCCTGTTCCATTGATCTATGTTTCTATTTTTGTGCCAGTACCATACTGTCTTGATTACTGTATAGCTCTGAAGTCAGGGAGCCTGATTCCTCCAGCTCCGTTTTTATTTCTCAAGATTGCTTTGGCTATGCGGGGTCTTTTGTGTTTCCATACAAATTATAAAATTTTTTGTTCTAGTTCTGTGAAAAATGCCATTGGTGATTTGATAGGGGTTGCACTGAATCTGTAGATTGCTTTGGGTAGTATAGTCGTTTTCACAATATTGATTCTTCCAAACCAAGAACATGGTATATCTCTCCATCTATTTGTGTCGTCTTTGATTTCTTTCATCAGTATCTTAGAGTTTTCTGCACACAGGTCGTTTGCCTCCTTAAGCAGGTTTATCCCTAGGTATTTTATTCTTTTTGTTGCAATGGTAAATAGGATTGTTTTCTTAATTTCTCTTTCTGATCTTTCGTTGTTAGTGTATAGTGGTGTTGGGAAAACTGGACAGCTACATGTAAACGAATTAAATTAGAAATCTCCCTAACACCGTACACAAAAATAAACTCAGAGTGGACTAAAGACCTAAATGTAAGGTCAGACACTATAAAACTCTTAGAGGAAAAAACATAGGCAGAACACACTTTGACATAAATCGCAGCAAGATCTTTTTTGACCCACCTCCTAGAGTAATGAAAATAAAAACACAAACACATGGGACCTAATTAAACTTAAAAGCTTTTGCACAGCAAAGGAAACCATAAACAAGACGAAAAGACAACCCTCAGAATGGGAGAAAATATTTGCAAATGAAGCAACTGACAAAGGATTAATCTCCAAAATTTACAAGCAGCTCATGCATCTCAATATCAAAAACACAAACAACCCAATCAAAAAGTGGGCAGAAGACCTAAATAGACATTTCCCCAAAGAAGACATACAGATGGCCAACAAACACATGAAAAAATGCTCAACATCACTAATTATTAGAGAAATGCAAATCAAAACTACGAGGTATCACCTCACACCGGTCAGAATGACCATCAACAAAAAATCTGAAAACAATAAATGATGGAGAGGATGTGGAGAAAAGGGAACCCTCATGCACTGTTGGTGGGAATGTAAATTGATACAGCCACTATGGAAAACACTATGGAGGTTCTTTAAAAAACTAAAAATAGAACTACCACATGACACAGCAATCCCACTACGGGGCAAATACCCTGAGAAAACCATAATTCAAAAAGACACACGAGGACTTCCCTGGTGCAGTGGTTAAGAATCCACCTGCCAATGCACGGTACACGGGTTCGAGCCCTGGTCCAGGAAGATCCCACATGCCGCAGAGCAACTAAGCCCATGAACCACAACTGCTGAGCCTGTGCTCTAGAGACCGTGAGCCACAACTACTGAGCCCGTGTGCCACAACTACTAAGCCCACATGCCTAGAGCCCGTGCTCCACAAGAGAAGCCACCACAATGAGAAGCCCGTGAACCACAACAAAGAGTAGCCCCTGTTCACCGCAACTAGAGAAAACCCACGCACAGCAACAAAGACCCAATGCAGCCAAAATAAATAAATAAATTTATTTTTTTAAAAAAGACACATGCACCCCAATGTTCACTGCAGCACCATTTACAGTAGCCAGGACACGGAAGCAACTTAAATGTCCATCAACAGAGGAATGGATAAAGAAGATGTGGTACATATACAATGGAATATTACTCAGCCATAAAAAGGAACAAAATTGGGTCAATTGTAGAGGTGGATGAACCTAGAGAGTGTCATACAGAGTGAAGTAAGTCAGAAAGAGAAAAACAAATATTGTATATTAACGCATATATGTGGAATCTAGAAAAATGGTATAGATTATCTTATTTGCAAAGCAGAAACAGAGACACAGACATAGAGAACAAATGTATGGATAACAAGAGGGAAAGGGGGATGGGAGGAATTGGGAGATTGGGGTTGACATATATATACGCTATTGATACTATGTATAAAATAGATAATTAATGAGAACATACTGTATAGCACAGGCAACTCTACTTAATGCTCTGTGGTGACCTAAATGGGAAGGAAATCCAAAAAAGAGGAGGTATATGTATAACTATTTCACTTTGCTATACAGTGGAAACTAACACAACATTGCAAAGCAACTATACTCCAATAAAAATTAATTTTAAAAAGGGAAAGAAAAAATAAATAAATATCCCCCCCCCCCAAAAAAAAAGAAGCTTTTGTCTCTGAGCCTCTCACTCACCCTTCTCAACTTGGCCCGGTGGTGCTGGAACTGTGTTCTGCAAATCACATTTCTGTTTTGCCAGCTGGGCTCTGCCAATAAGGGGCATTAGGGGAAAGGACTGGGAGAGGAAAAGAATCTTGCTCTTTCCTATTTCTCCCTGCTTCTGTCAGCATCTGGAGGACTTCTTTACCCTGGAAGGATCAATTAATTGGTTCTAGTTGCAGTTGCAGTTCTAGTTTGCAGCTTTTTTTTTTTTTAGACTCTCAGAGCCAACTCTAGCATTCTTCCTCAGAGATACCAGCACCAGTCCCTCTTCTGAGGTTTGAGTCCTACCTTCTTGGGGTCACTCCTCCAAACTTCTAATTTCTAATAATCCCAACTTTTTCTCTTTGTTCCACAACCCTAGAGGTGATGGCTGCTTCCTGCGGTTCCTGCCTCTGGGACACCTGTTCGTTCTCTTTTGCCTTTTCAGTTCTCTAATACCTGGTTAGTAACTCTTTATAGCACGTTCTCCCTGCCAGATAGTGGTATGGTTCCTGTTACCTGACTGGATCCCACTGAGACACCTTAATACAGCATATTTATTCTTCAGTCTTGATTTGGTTTTGGTTTTGCTTTTCTTCCATGTTTTCCCCTCAAGCCAAATGAGCAGTTACCCCTCCTCTCATCCTCCAGGACTCTACTCATGTGTCCTTGATGAAGACCTCAGCTCCAACCATTCTCTCCCTCTGAACTCCAACAGTATCACTACCACGAGAAGCCAAACATCTGTGGAATGCACCTTGGCAAGGGCTCAGAAACCCTGGTTCAAGAACCAGCTCTGCTATTCACTGCGTCTTTCTGAGATTCAGATTTCTTACCTACATAACGACACTCTTTCATAACTCTGTGTCCTATGTTTCTCATTGGTAAATCCTGTCTTTCCAAGGAGATTTTAACTCCTTTAGAGCCAAAAGCTTTGCCTGAAACCATCTTTAGTGCACTCCTTTATCTTTACTATGCCTGGCATCATTGTGCAGGCTAAGCACACAGTGAGGGCTCTCAAAATCCTTTCTAACTAAAACCTCAGAATTTGTGTGAACCAGATTTTTCAAATTGGTCGTCTGGGAACCAAATTCTATCCACAAATATGATTCGTTTGGGCTACAGTGAATTTTTGTTAACTAGTTGTCATCACTTGTCTATTGGGAGATTTTATATACAAATCCAAACTGCGTCCTTCAGATTTCACAGATGAGAAAATTTGTGATGAGGAGGTAAAGGAAATTGTGCAATGTCAAGGACTCCATCAAGAGTAAAATGGTCACTCAGGGCTTCCCTGGTGGCGCAGTGGTTGAGAGTCCGCCTGCCGATGCAGGCGACACGGGTTCGTGCCCCGGCCCGGGAAGATCCCACATGCCGCGGAGTGGCTGGGCCCGTGAGCCACCGCCGCTGGGCCTGCGCTTCCAGAGCCTGTGCTCCGCAACGGGAGAGGCCACAGCAGTGAGAGGCCCGCGTACCGCAAAAAAAAGTAAAATGGTCACTCAAATATGAATACCTCTTTTGATTTGGGGGTTCCTGAACCTCCTTGCTTCTGTAAAATGATATCATGAAGGGAGGGTGGGGGAAAGAATGCCATAACAAACGGAAGTTTAAATCTTAAACTATACTTGTCTTTGTCATTTGCCAAATCCTCTCATTTATCATCGATGTACAGCAGGTTTTAATACTGTATGATAAGACTGCCTTAACACTTTTTCAGTGCAATGTTATTTTCAAGTAATTATAAATGATCAACATTTCATTTCACTTGTATTGGCATTCATAATTAACAGAATTCACTGTGATTGATTTTGAAGAAAACTGATACCAAGGTATTTGTTCTCTGTAATGTAAAATTAATAGCAGATGTATGATTGAGGGAAATTTTTTCCTGCTGTTTTCATAGCTATCAAAACTCTTGTGGACTGTTCAATAAATGGTGTTGAGACAACTGTATTCCTATAGAAAAAAATTAAGTTTTTCTCTTACACAATACATGCATAGAAATATAACTGCATAAACAGTGAAGGGAAAATGTAATAAAACTTTTAAATATTTAAAAAAAATTCCTGGACTCTACTCTCTGTGTTCCTATCCCACATGCTATGCTGTCTCCCTTACTCTTCTAATTCCCTGCCGCATTTAAAAGTAATGGCTACTCTTTCTTAAAACTCTTTCACTGCTTAAAACTTCTTCATTGTAATAACAGCAGCCACCATTTACTGAGCACTTACTATGTGCCACACAGTAGGTCAAGTGCTTGATAAATGTATCTTGATTAATACACAAGAGAAGCTTTGAAAGTAATATTATTCCCATTTTACAGAGAAAAACAGCAGAGGCTCCGAGACGATAAACAGATTGCCATCAATGACACTGCCGATGGCTGGTGGTGCCAGTGTTCCTGACATAATATCCTCTCTCTCAGTGTTCTTCCTTCCTCTGTTTCCTCTACCTTTTGCCTCCTTCACAGGCCCCTCTTCTTCTGCTGGACCCCAACATAAGGGTGTTTTCCAGCCTTCCGTCTTCACCCATGTCACTGTGAGCCTAACATGCCAACTGTACATGTTCATTCCAACCTCTCTCTTCAGCTCCAGTCAGTACCTAGTTGTAGTGAAAAGTGGCATTTGGAGCCCAGTGATACTGGCTCAGCCCCTTCCCAGCTATATGACCTCAGACAAGGTACTGAATCTTTCCAGGCTTCATTTTCTCATCTAGAAATAGGATAACAGAGTTGATTCCAAGGGTTAAATGAGACAGTACAGTTAAAGCAATTGGCACTTAATACATATTCAATAAATATTGGCTACTATTATTATTATTTCAAACTGTCTGGATCATCCCAACATAAGTATCCCAATACCCCTTCAAACTCAACGTGTCTCTTTGAAGAACCTAGGGGTAAGACAGGAATAAAGACACAGACCTACTAGAGAATGGACTTGAGGATACGGGGAGGGGGAAGGATAAGCTGGGACAAAGTGAGAGAGAGGCATGGACATATATACACTACCAAACGTAAAATAGATGGCTAGTGGAAAGCAGCCGCATAGCACAGGGAGATCAGCTCGGTGCTTTGTGACCATCTAGAGGGGTGGGATAGGGAGGGTGGGAAGGAGACGCAAGAGGGAAGAGATATGGGAACATATGTATATGTATAACTGATTCACTTTGTTATAAAGCAGAAACTAACACACCATTGTAAAGCAATTATACTCCAATAAAGATGTAAAAAAAACCTCAACGTGTCTGCAACAGAGGCTTCATTTCCTCTTACGAGATGCCCCTCCCTTGCCTTCTCTTTTATGGTGAACGGTGCTGCCACTCTTCACCAATTCACTCAAATCAGAAGTCTAGGTAACTCCTGCACTCTCCTAGGAGTTAGAAGAAAAACTGCCCCAATTTTTAAATCTAACTCTAGAATCTATCATCCAAACTTGTATAAGAGGGGTATCTTTCTAAATTTCAAATCTGTTCACTTCCGCCCACCTCATTTAAACTCCCTCAGTGGATCACTACGATCTTTGGAATGAGGTGCAAATGTCTCAGCAGAGCACATACAACCTTTCAATATCCAGTCTCTGCTGATTCTCCAGTCTCACTTCCCACCCCCTCCATAACCCAAAGAGACAAAACTGTCGCCCTGAACAGACACTTGTTTTTTATGCCTTAATATGCTGGCAAATGCAGTTTCCAGGAGTTAAAAGTGCCCTCCTGGCTGTTTCCTGCCCTTCTAAGTGCCACTCATACATGCTTCTTTCCACATTTTCAGCAGCTCCTGAAGTCTGTTTGGCGTCCTCCTCTGGGTGGCCCTCACAGCCTGCCCTCTCCTCTCCCTTAGCCCTTTCACAGAGGACCCTCACTGCAACCAGCATCAGGACAGTATCTGAGAAGCACTTGACAAGTGTAACTCTGTTAAGAAGCCACCTAAGTTCTGAGATGAAAAGTAGACATGTTGGTGGCACAATTACAAATGTCTGTGCAAACAAAATTTGAGTGCTGAGGACAACTCTGCAAGTCTAATCAAATCCTTTTAATTGGCATATGAGAACTAGAGAATTTAGGAAGGTTATGTGACTTATTCAAGTTCCTACAGCTGTTCATACAGTCCAGGTTCATCCCTGAACACCAGTCTGGGCAAGGTAAGTGACCCAAACCTATGCCTCCAAGTAGAACACAATTGCCCTCCAAGCTTACATAAATAATTTATTTACTTCTAATTTGTCATGTTAAAGAAAAGCTCTTGGACAGTTTGGAGAAATACTTAAGAGGAATAAGACTTTCGTTTTCTTACAGCTAATGAAGGAATCCTCCAATGGTAGATGACAGAGATTGTGAGGTTGGGCGGTTGTATGAAAGCCGAGAAGAGACAGGCTAAAACGCCCAGAAAGATTAGTATTTAAAGGTCTGCTATTAGATCTGGTGCATTTTCTGGAAGTGAATTACAAATCTGCCTGCAAGCTATTGGCAGCCAACACAGAAAGGTGTGTAGGATCTACTCTTCAATCACAATGTATGATAAAAACAAACCAGTGGTTCAGGAGAAACATTCCCGATACTGAAATCTAAAAGGAATTTCTCCCATGGGCCTTTGTGAAGGAAAAAATATGTGAAACAGAGTAAACAATGTCTTTAAAATAATTCTGAGTTTCAGACTGTCATCTTGTATTATATTATTCAATGCAGGCCCAAAGCCTAAAAAAGTGCAGTTCAGGAAAATTGTTGGGATTGGGTAGAGGGCAAAATGATATGGACAACATATACGTTTTGGCACAGAAGAGTCTGCGCGCTTCATGAGGGCAGGCAGCCCGTCTTGTTCATTGTTTTGCTCCTTGGAGCACCATCTACTATAGTGGAGAGGCTCAGTGGTTCAAACGTCCAACAAAACACCAAATGAACAAATCTACATAAACAGTTCATACCTCAGTCAGTCAAGCAGGAAAAGTAAGATGTGAGAAGTTACAGCTTTTCAAGGCAGAACCAGGTTATTGACTGGGATCCCAGCAGACATCAGTTTCAGGCCCTACACTGGTATGCAAAGAATTTGAACAACAGTTTCAGAAGAAACATTTCAAGTTTGCAGTTAATACTAAATTGGAAGAGACAGCAAATAATGAGAAACAAAGCAGGCAGATAAAAGGGTTTTAGATATTTCAAGTACCTACCCAGCTCATAAATGCAAATGAAGTTCAGTGCAGATAAGCACAGAATTATGAGTCTGGAAGCAAAGAAGAAAAAGGAGGACTATCTGCTTAATGGAAATGAGCTGCACGGTGCTGACCAGGAATGAGATCTGGGGAATTATTACAGGAGAAATCCCTCAAGCTTTCAACCCACTTTGCCGCAATGGAAAAGAAACACGATGATGAGCTATATTAAACCACAATACACGGCTATCGAGTCACGCTCCACATTGGGTGAAAATGAAACCAAAGCAAGGAAAGAATAAGATTTTTTTTTTTAATTTAAACTGTCATTCTGTTCAGGGCAGGACCATGATCTTTTTTTTAATCTCAACCTTCAGCTATTGTCCTCTGCACATTTACTGGAAGCTGTTTCTTTGTGGTTTGCTTGCATTCTCTGTCATTTTCTATGCTGTTCCACAATTATTCAAGGGTCCGCAGAATACTGCCATCATACCTGATAGCAGGAGCCATCACTGTAAAAAATCAGAAGACATGTGGATTACAAAGGTTGAGTGGCTCCTTCTGCCAAAGCCTTACATTTTCCTTTTTTTTTTAATTGTTTGGTCAAAACATGAATCATAGATTCACAGCTTTTAAAGCTAGAAGGCATTCTAAGTACACCTTTATGAGCCTCCTAATGATGGCCGCTATTACTAGCACCACGTTACACCTGAGCGCCTCAGACTCAGGGGTCTAGTCATGTCAACCGACCACATTTCAGTCCACTCTAGAACTATTCGAGTCAAACAAACTCAACACAAGCTTGAAGGAGACAGGTGTGATGGACGGAAGGAATACCTAAAGGCTTCCCTCGGTGAAAACAGTTCTCCCTACTCTTGCTGTGGTTCCTGAAATCCCATATCATTCATTCAACAACTATTTCCTGGATCCTTCCTATGGGCTAAGTACCGTTCTAAGTAGTGATGATATAACAGTAAACAAAAGAGACAATAACCTTGTCTTCATTGAGCTTAAATTCTAGTGAAAGGAGAGAAGCAATAAACAAATAAACATGGAAATGAGGTGGACACTCTCAAGTAATGGGAAGTGCTAGGAAGGTATAAACTGGATGACATGGAAAAAAACCCAGAGAGGGGTAGGGGGACAAGTTAAGGAGGATTGTCAAGAAAGACCATTCCGAGGAGGTGACATCTAAGGACTGGAGGACTTGAAGAATGAGAAGCCCATAGGGAAACTCCATGACAAAATACAATTATGACTCGAAGAGGTTAAGGCATTGAAAAAACTTATTATTTGCTAAAATCTCATTCTGAATTAATTTGGCAGATTTTTTTAATCCAATCACCTTGTAAAACTGTTTAAGAAAAAGAAAAAAATGAAAATAGATTATATTTAATATGGGAGAAGGATACAATGGGTTAGGAACACAGGATTCAGATTAATGGGCAGGTCCTCAACCTTGGTGAAGGAGAAAACAAGGGACAATGTTTACTGAAAGGGATAGAAAGCTTAAAAGATAGAAAGATTTCAAGCAATTATCAGAGCATGCTCCACTAGATTTAGCCACATTTTCCTCAATAACAATCTTACTTCAGAAATGGCATTTTCTTCATCTAATCAGTGGCTTCTACATAGTTTAACTTATATAAACTAACAGTGGTTCAATTTTCTTTTGAAATAGGAAAAGCTGCAGAACACCATGGGCACAGCCTCTAAGATGACCCTCATTGATCCCAGCCTCCTGATATTCGTGACTTTATGTAATCCTTTCTCCTGAGTATAGGTTGGACCTAGACACTCACTTCTGTAAACAGGAGGCAGAAAAAGGGGTAAGATGTCACTTCCAAGATTAAGTTGCAAAGAGACTGTGGCTCCCATGGTGCATGCCTTCTCTTACTCGCTCTGCCAGAAGTCAGACACCCTGATGTGAGCTGCCTTATGGAGATGTCCGTGGGGCAAGAAACTGAGGGAGGACTGAATCCTGCCAACAACCACATAAGCGAGTTTAGCAGATCCTCTCCCAGTTGAGCCTTCAGGTAACACTGCATTCCCAGACCGCACTTTAACTGCAGCCTTTTTAGAGAAGCTGAGGCAGAGGCTTCCAGCTAAGCCATGTATGGATTCCTGCTCACAGAAACTGGGAGATAATAGATGTTTATTGTATTAGGCTGCTAAGTTTGGGGGTAATGTGTTACACAGCAATAGATAACTAACATGTATACCACGAAAACACTTTCAGATTGTGTTCTGTCTCCCTTTGACATTTTCTACTTTCACCCAACCCTACTTATACTGTAAAATTCTATCTTCCCCATGCCCCCTTGAGCATCTGCTGAGGATTGGGACTGGGGTGAGGCTGCATGCAAAGGTAGCAAGTTAAAGGACAATAAAAACAGTGGGCCATTAAATTCCATGTCATTCTTCATATAATCTCATAACATTGCATGGGATATTAACAACCCTAGCAAAGTATCTGTTGTCTATAATTTAAGTTATTTGTTCAACTAGTCATAACTTGATGATTTTCTTTCCTGGGGTTAGTTTGGGGCATCCCTAAGCTCAGGTAACCA
Source organism: Grampus griseus (assembly GCF_964374135.1). Classification (NCBI taxonomy): domain Eukaryota; kingdom Metazoa; phylum Chordata; class Mammalia; order Artiodactyla; family Delphinidae; genus Grampus; species Grampus griseus. The sequence continues at coordinate 35,135,568 of NC_139007.1, forward strand.
AGGGATATGATACTCTCTCCACTTAAAGAGAAACACATCTGCAGCCCCCCCACCGGCTGAGGGTATTACAGCCAATCTCTCCTTTAGCAACTCTTTCCTGGTAGCCCCCTGAAGTTCCCAGCTTGACTCTGCCACACACAGAGACAAATAAAATGTGATAAACCCCCAGCTAACACCAGCAAAGAAAATTAAATCAATTAAGATTATTAAGAGTTTGTAATTTGAATTGAATTACTTTTGGATTAAATACCATCATTTCTCTTAATATAAACTCAAGTTTATTTGGGTGAACCAAAGAGAAGCTCTTATTATATCTAAGTGAATAACACCCTCCTTGCGTATCTTTGAAAAACTAAGGAATTTCTCTAGAACACTGTACGAGGTTGTTCCTATAATCCCAAAATAAATACAATACTGATTAAAAGAGACAGCCCCTATATAGTACTGCCACTGGCTATTAGCAACAAGGTGCTACATAGTAGGTCTTCTTGACCACAGCAACCACAGAGATATCAGCCTTTTCAAATTCAGAGGGAGAGTTCTGGATTACAGAGAACTTCCAAATATAAAGACAAAAAAATACACTTAAAAGACTTTGGAAAGCATTTCTCCCTTGCCCCATGGCCTCACCATGGAGGGAACCAGTCCAACAGGGGCAATCCAAAGGAGGAAAGCCTAAGAGAACACTCCTACTTCCACCTCTTTGTTTTAACCTTTCCACAACATTGGCCTACATAAAAATCAATACATGTGCCAACCTTTCAACTTGAACAGTTCTCTGAAATAGGCTTCCATTCTGGGAACAGCCATAGATTTAAGCCCAAACTCTCCGCTGCAGCACCACTGAGTGCCACGCAGGAATACCTAAATTAGAATTTGGCCCTAACAATACTGATCCTCTTCGTCACCACTTAAAATTTACCTTCATAAATGGAACCTAATGGGAAGCAATGGGAAAACGCTTTTCCTGTAAACCTCCCCTTGATATATTTCATTTATGAATGAAGAAATCTAATTTCAATTTTAAGGTTTCCTTTACCAGATTCAAAAGAAGTTCAGGCATATACTTTTTAATCCATGCCCCTTACATTTATATTGATAACCCTCATTCTCACCTTTCTAAGAATTCTTTCCAGCATTTAGATTTTAAATCTCTTTTTTAGTGAAAATCACAATATTATCTCCTGTATATATATATACACACATACAGCACACATATATATATATACACACACACACACATACAGTTACATTCCACTTTAACATCAATACTGCTAGACAGTATTTCCTTTGTTGAAAAAAGATGACAGCAAAGCCTCAAATTCTAGCGGAAGCCCCAGAGACCACCTTCTCCAATTCCCTAGTGTATTGAGTCATTAGGAGTTGTTTAAAGTTAGAATTTATCTTTTCTTTTATGTTTGAATGCTGCACATAGTTGCTTTGTGTTCTACTGAGCCTTAGTGCTCAGGTATTTATGAAAACAAAATGTTTGAAAAGTCAGTGATCCAAGGGATCATGCCCATACCAAGCACAAGGAGCACAAAAGGACAAAGTGAGACAGAGACAATGGTCTTCTCAAATGTATTAAAGTTGCTGAGCTATCAAATAAAATGAAAAAATAGGAGGGTTGATGTAATGTCTTTTTCTGAAGACAAAATTAATTATGCTATTTGCCTGTACACCTTTGTAGTACTTATCTTTTTATTCATCAGATTGTTGGTTGTGCCTTTTATGCACTCTAAAAATAAAAATTATTCCAGCTTTCATCAAAACTGGCAGTATTCTCCATAATGTGCAAAATTCTTTATCTTTACAGGGAAAAGCTTGTGAGAGAGTCACTGAATTTAAAGATTACAGGATGAAAGGAGAAATTGTTATAGAAATTTCCTTATATCCAGACTACTGACTTTTAAGAAAAGCAACAGTACATACATTTGAAAGAAATATCCATATAAATAATACTTTATTCATGATACAGAATAATGAACATGTTGGTCAGAATAATCAATTCTGATTTTGGTGTACCAAAATTAATGTTGGTGTACCAAATTAAGATGCTGAATGCTTTAATGTTTTCATCTTATAAAATTATTTAACATTCTTCATTAACCTTTCCTGAGAAGCTCCCAAAAATATATCTACATTAGACTGCCCAATCCCTTAAAGGTATAATTTCATTAAGTTTTTTATAAAATAATTCTAGACTCTATAAATAAAAATGATTTTAAAATCTGTCCTTCACAGGCGAAAGAATTTGTGAGATCCAAAAAATTCTGTAGTTTAATAGTATTCTACCAATGTTAATTTCTTAGTTTGATAAATGTACCATGGTTATATAAGATGTTACCATGGGGGGAAGCAGGGTGAAGGGTGTACAGAAACTCTCTGTACTATCTTTGCAAGTCTTCTGCAAATTTAAAATTCCTTAAAAATAAAAGTTTTTTAAGAAAAGCATCCTTTGAATTTCAATTTAAGATAGGCAATTGGAGAAGAAAAACTTCCAAGATTTTATTTGTAACCTATTCATAAACATGCAATTAACAAAGAACATGTGTTCTCAGTTGACTTCTGACATTAAGTCTATTTTATATAGTTCTAGAGACCACACTAAGGCAAAGGGGTCACCACTCCAACATGAGCACAACATATTTGTATTCTCACTCAGACCACAGCCTTTCAAACTCTCTGTAAATCAAGATCTATTTTCAATCACAGAAAAGTAAGAGAAGCAGTTATTTCCAGAATGAAATTATCCAAACCAGTAAAGCATTTTAAAAAGCACATATTATGAAAATTCTATATTCATGGAACAGAGCAGAATATTGAACTTATCTATGTTCATTACTTACATGGAAATGTTACATTCAAAACTAATATCTTAACTCATGAGAATTTTGAAGCCTTTGTGACTTGCCTACATGTTATGTAATCCCTTGGTAATAGTGAAATCTCATTAGACCAAAGTAATGGTGTCGACACACTGGCCCAATGAAGAAACCCATTGTCAGCTCAAACCCAATGTGGAAATCACTCTTCCTAGCGAAAAAAACGAAGGAACCCATAACCCTCCTCTCCATATTAGCACAGAGGTAAACAAGAAAATGACTCAGATGGAAATGGAAAAATGCATAACTGAGAAAATGGCGTTTTCTGTTATTATTATCTGATAATAACAGATACAAACATTTCACAGTGTATCAAAGAAAGCAAACCACAGAAGCAATACAGATGATGGAGGCACAAGAGATGAAATCTTTAACTGCAGACACAATGAAAATTCTCTGCAATTAATAAAAAAAGTCTGATAACAGGAGGGTTCTGATCCCACCACAAATGAATAATGGGACAAGACAGAATAGCTCAGAGAGAAGAGGGCATGCAGAAACTGAACAACTAACAAACAGGAAAAATGGGAGACCATAAGTGAAACAGTTTCCATGGTAATCAGAGATACAAATTAAGAGTCATCGATTCCTAGCAGGAGGGGCCAGAAATGAATCGCTGAGTGTCCTGGTATATCATTTGATATTTTTGTTTAATGTACTTGCACTTAAACCAATACTATATAAGTGTATGCAACTGAGATTCCACAGTATATGTTCCATCATTCTCAGTAACTTTATTGTCTTAAACTTGACTTAAAGAAACTCTCCAGGTTTTTATAATCTTGCCTGGTTGCTGGACAGAGTGACCACACTGACAATGTGTTCACTCTGTGCCTGGAGGGACCCAGGTGGTCAGGCAGGTAATAGGATGACCTGCCACTCACCCTCCAATATAGAATGCTACTCTAACAAGCCTTGTTTCTGGGTGCTACAAACCAAATGTCACTCATGTGGCTACGTTTTACTTTTAAAATGAAGTAACGGGGCTTCCCTGGTGGCGCAGTGGTTGAGAGTCCGCCTGCCAATGCAGGGGACACGGGTTCGTGCCCCAGTCCGGGAAGATCCCACATGCCGCGGAACGGCTGGGCCCGTGAGCCATGGCCGCTGAGCCTGCGCGTCCAGTGCCTGTGCTCTGCAACGGGAGAGGCCACAACAGTGAGAGGCCCGCGTACCGCAAAAATAAAATAAAATAAAATGAAGTAGCAATTGCCACCGGGCTCACAGGAGCATACTGAAGTGTTCATTTTTAAAGAGAACTTTTTGAGATTTATCCATGTTATGGATTGCTTGTCCATTATTATACTTAATAACACTGGATATATATTACAGATGTTATTTTGTATAAATATTTCAGAATTAAAAAGGACTCTAGTGAAAGTTCTAAAATGTCATTTATATATATATTTACATTTGTATGCATATATACATATATACACATACAAAGCAATATATATTAGCTTTCATATTTGCTCTTCCAAAATCATTTTTCAGAAAATACTTCCTTTTAACTCTGCAGTCCTTCAAAGAGGCAGCTAAAACGTACTGCATGTTATCTTAGTTTTAAGTACTCAATATAAAAATCACAAAGCTCTCTGCAGTATCACACTGAATCAGTGAAAGAGAGAATAAAGAACAACTTTCGAAACATTGCAGTAATTCCACAGTTCATAAAAGTTGTATACTTTATTAAGATTTCAACATAAATCAATGTTAGTAAAGATAACTATTTTTTAAATCCAATCATAAATGTACTACATTTGTAGATTATAGTCCATTACACAGGTCCCCAGAAGCTCTGAGCACGCACTGAAATAAAATTCACACTCGCATCATTTTCTTCTCACTTTCATGACTTGGGGTTAATTGTAAGCTTCTAAAAACAATCTAGGCTTCACTTGAACTAGCTTCAAATGAGAGGCCAGCAATAAAACAAGCAAGCGTTTTTAGCTAGAGGTCTGGTTTCAATGAACAAGCATAAAAACACTCATTCTTTCATTCGTTGAAGGATTTTTTTAAAACCAAATAATTTAGTAAAGGCATTTGGCCTGCTTTCCTAAAAGAAGTGTAGGTGCTCAGAAAATCAAGCCATAATGGAACTGGGGGCTATTTTAGTGAAATGTAAAATCATTAGACTAGTCCAGACTACAACTCACACTTGCCCAAAGTATCTCCATATGTTCACAGTCCCCAGGAGGGAAGACCCTACCAGAAGGGGGAAGTAGAAGAGCAAAAGAGGTCCGAATGGTGGACTCATGAACTTTCTGAGCGCTCACCATTGTTCTTCAACAAATACTTGCTGACTGCTTATGTGTTTGGCACTAGGCTACAAGGAAACAGTGATGAGCCAAACAATATTCTAGTACCTTCCTCCTAGGGTTGACACCTAGTAGGAAAGGCAGAAAACAAACCAAATATTTGATTTACCTTTCTGATAATGGCTAGGAAGAAGAATTTGGGAAGGAATTTTTCGAGCCTGGACAGAAGGTTCAGATACATTTAGGGAGATGGGGCAAGTAAGGAGAGGAACATCCATCTCCTTAAATAGTAACAATGATATGAAACCAAAAACAGGTTCTATTTGGAGAGATCATTCTGTGTTAGAAAGTATTTCAATGAGCATGATCCCATTTAATTGTCAGAGCTCTGCAGGGGAAGGGGAAGGTAGGTTTTATTGTCTCAGTTATTCAGACTAGGAAACTGAGGTTCAGAGAATAAAAGGACTCCCTTAAGGTGTCACCAACTAAACCTCTATGGATGGTCTCCACTGTGCTGAACCCAATGTGGATCATACACCCTCACAACACAATGAGAGGAGTTTTCTGGGCCACTTGGATGACAGGGGTGCAGCTGAGGCCATTTCCAGGACACTTCCTCAGGACGAGGACATCCCTCCTTCAATAACCTGGAAACTGTGAGAGTAGGCATCTCTTCCTTCTGAGGTCCAGAGAGGAAAATATCTCACTCCAGAGTCCTGGAGACCCAAGAAAAGCAGAAGAATCTCTTACAAATGTACTTTGTCAAAAAGAGACCAGGTAAAATTATTTCAAAATATGATGTAACTTCATGATAACATAAAAAACTTAGAGAACAGAGCAGCGAGCACATTCTCCCTCTTTTATTGACTATTTTCTTCAAGGAAAATTAATCTGGCCAAAACAGCTTCCTGTATCTACCATTCCATACTGAAAGAAGGACTTTTCCTTCTCCCACCACCATCTCCTCCAAAACTGGAGCACTGGATGAGACTGGCAGGTAAACGAATAACCTTTGGGGTTTTTTTCTTCTTATAAAACCATCCTGCTGCACACATCTCAGCAATGTGTCCGTCTTCTCTCTATCAAAAGCAGCTCTATAGGGACTTCCCTGGTGGCGCAGTGGTTAAGAATCCACCTGCCAATGCAGAGGACACGGGTTCGAGCGCTGGTCCAGGAAGACCCCACATGCCGCAGAGCAACTAAGCCTGTGCGCCACAACTACAGAGTCTGTGCTCTAGAGCCCACGAGCCACAACTACTGAGCTCGTGTGCCACAACTACTGAAGCCCACGTGCCTAGAGCCTGTGCTCCACAAGAGAAGCCACCGCAATGAGAAGCCTGCGCACCGCCATGAAGAGTAGCCCCCACTCGCCGCAACTAGAGAAAGCCCGTGAGCAGCAACGAAGACCCAATGCAGCCAAAAATAAATAAATAATTTTTTTTTTTTTTTTTTTAAAAAGCAGCTCTATACAATCGAAATACACTGTAAAAGATGACCTCAAGCGAGCCTCTGTGATTTGGCTATAAAGAGGTGGTAGTGCTGGGCATGTAGTTCCACCCCCAACCCGTGGTCCCAGCTCCCTGAGAGCTTTGCAGGACTGCAGTGCAGTAAAGAGTTAACAGTAAACGAAAGGAGATGGGAAAGGGGGAGAGGGAGAGAGTTAGGTTGCAATTTCCTTGTGTGCACTGAGCCTGAGCATTTTCCATTTCAACTGAATATGAAGAATCATGGCCTTGTTTTAAGGATTTAAGAAAAAGAAGACAGTTTAAAACCAAATGCCTGCTCTCTGCTATGGCAGTTCCACTGGCAGGCTGTAATTTGTCAGGGAGAGAAAATGGAAATGCAGTTATATTTGTGAAATTCACGGGCTGTTTATCAGCTAGGTAAAGCCCAAAGATACAGGTAGCAGCAAATCTTTCTGTCTGGAAAAGTCTCTCAACGCTGTAAAAGAAAAAGAGAAATTCCCACTATTTTAATATAAAATATAGTTGCATTTCATTTTTCTATAGGTTATTCTGAAGCAAAGGGAAGAGGTTAATGGAGGAAAAGAAAGAATCTATAGGACAATAGGCATGTTTCATAGCACATACAGAAGGAACATGAATGTGCATTTCTCAAAAAGAGACATTTCCATTCATGCCCCGACATATGTCTAGCCCATAATTTGGAGGCAAACACCACAAATGACAGTTCTGAGCAAATCACTCCTTTGATACTAGGGTCGCATCAACCAAAAACCTTCTTGGGGGGTAAAAGGTACTGTAATCAATGCAAGCAATAATTTGTTACATTTGGGATTTTTCTTTTTTTCTTGTCATTCTTGGCTTTTCTGGAAGAATCGAGTTCTCAGTAAAACCTCACCCTTATCTGAAAGTATTAAATGAGCATTCACTAGTTTTGTAGCGAGAAATAATGTACGCAGATATAAATGTGATAGGCTCCTTAAAAGCCACGTAAAGCAAATTCTGAAAATTGCTTCTTATTCACAGATATTGGTATTTACTTCTGAGCTTCCAGTTTCTAAGCTGTATGTTTTACTCTGAGATACAGTCTTGCTTCATCTTTTCAATGTCAGTATGTCAGTCTTCAATTAAATCAATAATGATGAATATAGAGCTCATTTAGTAATAAACAGAAGGTACATGCACAGACTACAAAAACACCATGTAAATACATCTCAGAATACAGCAGCGCTAAATTTCCATTTCAGCGTATCTTGCAACCACACTGCATAACACTAAAGAGACTGGAGTGAAATGACATTTTCAGACCAGGGTTTCCCTGCATGGTTTCCAACCTGATCAGTGTCTGCACTGTTTAAATGAAAAGAGGAAAACACATAAATCATACGCTTTTTCCTCCAGCTTAAACATCCCTTATGGGTATTTCATTCTCTGCAACCTCAAGTGAGCTTCAAAAGCGAATCTAGCCATCAGCATCCAGCCACATGAATAACAGACCATGCTAACTTTCTATCTTCTGATTCTCTGGGGAAATGCTTGCTCCCTGGACTCACACAGTACAATTTTACCAAGCTCCTAAAAGGATTGGGGTGTTTCTCCTTCACAGGGTCCTTGTCAGGATTCAAGGCAGCAATTCCCTTAAAGAACATCACACAGCACCACACACACAACAAGCACTCATTGAATCGTGTTTATTTTTGGTATTATCATAATTAGTGATTTTTCCAGTTATTTTCTCTAGATCAGAATTTCTCATTCAAAATGTTGTAACACACCCAGAGAAGGACTGCCACAAAGGAAACTGCAATGATTTTTAGCGGATTTGCGTTCAGATTTTGGCTTCACCATTTAACAAGCATGTAACCTTGGTTAAGTTACTATAACTCACTGAGCTTCATTTTACTTATCTGTGCAACGGAGGTGGTAATACTTATTTCGTGGGTTTGGTGCCAGGATTGGATAATAAAACTCCTCACCCCAAGAGGCAGTATAGCAGACAAATATAGAGCATGGAAACTGGGTACAAATGCTAGTGCTGCCAATTACTGTGTAAGCTTGAGCATTCTTTATCTATGACTCAGTTTCCTTACCTGTAAAATGGGCATAGTGGAGTGAATGTGCCTAATATGGCTGTTGTGAGTACTGGATGAGTTATAAATAACTTCCAGAAATGTGTCTGGAAGTTATAATGATAGCTGCCATTTTTTCATTTAGTAATGAGTTATTTATGAAACAAATACTGTGTATCTGTCACTGTGCTAGTCACTGAGGACACAAAAAACTGACATGATCCCTGTGTCTATAAAATGTAAAGTCTAATGGGGAGATAAACACTATTCCAATAATCACATAGATAAATGTTTACTTATGAACTGAGATATGTGCTTGGAAGAAAGCAAACAGTTTTATGAAAGCATAATAAACACGGGAGTCTTCACTGGGGAGAAGGCATTTGAGCCGAGAGCTGAAGGACAAGGAGTTAACTAGGCAAAGAGGACGGGGGACATGGATGCAGGGAAAAGGAGCTGCATGTGCAAAGGTTTTGTGGTGAGGGAGCATGTTGCACCAGAGAAAACGACTGGAGACCAGAGTTGAGGCCGGAAATGTATGCGGGGGCCACACCATGCAGGGCTTGGGGGCCTGGGTGAGGATTTGGGATTTTATCCTAAGAGATAAGGAAACTTTGCAGGAATTTAAGCATTGGAAGGCAAGGGGTTGTGACATGATGGGATTTGCATCTTAGGAAGATCCTGCTGACCGATAAACGATTTGGACACAGGCGTAAGTATATTCGGGAGACCAGTTAGGAGGCTGTGGCAGGTGGGTCTAGAGCTGGTGGTAGAGATGGAATAAATGGGAACATTTAGTGAATTTACTCAGGGGTCTGTTAAGAGTGCACAGTGGCACTTAGCTCCCTTTCCTTTGTCTATCATTGCCTAGCACAGTTCTCCTGTACCTAAAACAAGGGCACGGATACAGACAGACATGTATAATTAGCTATGGAGTGGGACATGACCTAAGGATGGTCTGGGTCTGAAAGAAAGAGTAGAATGACAGGAGCAAGCTACAGCAAGCACTTTTTTTTTTTTTTTAAACATCTTTATTGGAGTATAATTGCTTTACAACGGTGTGTTAGTTTCTGCTATATAACAAAGGGAACCAGCTATACATATATATATATCCCCATATCTCCTCCCTCCTGCATCTCCCGCCCACCCTCCCTATCCCACCCCTCTAGGTGGTCACAAAGCACTGAGCTGATCTCCCTGTGCTTTGCAGCTGTTTCCACTAGCTATCTATTTTACATTTGGTAGTGTATATATGCTCATGTCACTCTCTCACTTCATCCCAGCTTACCCTTCCCCCTCCCTGTGTCCTCAAGTCCATTCTCTATGTCTGCATCTTTATTCCTGTCCTGCCCCTAGGTTCTTCAGAACCTATTTTTTAGATTCCATAAATATGTGTTAGCATACGGTATTTGTTTTTCTCTTTCTGACTTACTTCACTCTGTATGACAGACTCTAGGTCCATCCACCTCACTACAAATAACTCAATTTCGTTTCATTTTATGGCTGAGTAATATTCCACTGTATATATGTGCCACATCTTCTTTATCCACTGATCTGTCGATGGACACTTAGGTTACTTCCATGTCCTGGCTATTGTAAATAGAGCTGCAATTAACATTGTGGTACATAACTCTTTTTAAATTATGGTTTTCTCAGGGTATATGTGCAGTACTGGGATTCCTGGGTCATATGGTAGTTCTATTTTTACATTTTTTAAAGAAACTCCATACTGTTCTCCATAGTGGCTGCATCAATTTACATTCCCACCAACTGTGCATGAGGGTTCCCTTTTTCTCCACACCCTCTCCAGCATTTATTGTTTGTAAATTTTTTGAAGATAGCCGTTCTGACTGGTGTGAGGTGATACCTCATTATAGTTTTGATTTGCATTTCTCTAATGATTAGTGATGTTGAGCATTCTTTCATGTGCTTGTTGGCAATCTGTATATCTTCTTTGGAGAAATGTCTATTTAGGTCTTCTGCCCATTTCTGGATTGGGTTGTTTGTTTTTCTGATATTGAGCTGCATGAGCTGCTTGTAAATTTTGGAGATTAATGCTTTGCCAGTTGCTTCATTTGCAAATATTTTCTCCCATTCTGAGGGCTGTCTTTTTGTCTTTTTTTTTTTTTTTTTTTTGCGGTACACAGGCGTCTCACTGTTGTGGCCCCTCCCATTGCGGAGCGCAGGATCCGGACACGCAGGCTCAGCGGCCTTGGCTCACGGGCCTAGCCACTCCACGGCATGTGGGATCTTCACGGACCGGGGCACGAACCCGTGTCCCCTGCATCAGCAGGCGGACTCTCAACGACTGCACCCCCAGGGAAGCCCTCTTTTTGTCTTTTTTATGGTTTCCTTTGCTATGCAAAAGCTTTTAAGTTTCATTAGGTCCCATTTGTTTATTTTTGTTTTTATTTCCATTTCTCTAGGAGGTGGGTCAAAAAGGATCTTGCTGTGATTTATGTCAAAGAGTGTTCTTCCTACACCAGCCCAGCCAGAGCAGAGAGCCACTCTGTCACTCAGAAGTTCTGAGGACCCAGGGGACTCTAGAAATGGGACAAGGCCAAAGCTGTTCTTTTCCCACTGCTGCCTCTTTGCCACCTGCAAAAAAATCAGCCCTGACCTACTTAAGATCTACTCCTAGGTCTATGTCAGAGATCAACTGAAAAGGCATCTATCAATCTTTTATGTTAATTATACCTACTTTTCACCAAAAATGCTGCATATCATAACTTGTAAATATTATCTGGTAGATCTTCTCGGTCATAGAGAATAGATCAAGTATCTGTTTTAGTCTCTATAGATGCTGACATGTCCCGGCAGAATACTGTTTCTAAGCCTGACTCTGCAATGAGGTTTGTTTTCTTTTAAGCTGCTGCTGATGGGGGCAGTTGTCTATTGCTTAGCCTTGACTTTTATAAACACAGATTGTCACTCAACAAGAATCAAGCATTTATTGAGCATGTACTACCTACCATGCCTACATCAGCTGCTGGAGAATAAGTGGACCATCCCCAATGTCAAGGATCAGCAGTCTAGTGGGGATGACAGATATAAACCGATTAATTACAACAGGATATGGAAGTGCTAAAATGAGGGCATGAATAAATTGTGGAAAGCAGAGCTGGGTATAATTAATTGGTGTCCGGGGTAGTACCTAAAATCTCCACAGAATTTGTTGCAAAACGCAATAAAAGCCTTTCAATTAACAAATTCCTTCTGGCATTTTGTTCTTATCCATTAACCTCACTGAAATTGCCTCATAGTTCCTGCACTATATTATTAATGGATTTCCCCTCATTATCCAGCAACTTTGTTACATAGACAATTGTGTTCTGGAAGATGCATGAGAACTTCTTTAACTGATAAAAGAATTAACCTTTTAGACTAAGGCAGCCACTTACTGCTAGACACAGCACTCAGGAATTTTGATTACTTAGGAAATACAGAGCACCGATTTTGTATGAGTATGTACATAGCCTAGCAAATAACAATTCATAAGAATAAAATTTTATTATAGTTAAGGGATTAAAGAACAATAATCCTCATAATCATGCTTCTAAACCAGTTGAATCTCAAGTTTTCTAGCTCCCAAAGGATATAAATGTCACACAAAATCTTTGGGGCCCAGGGCCAGCTCTACAGGAACAGAAGAGGCAGTCATGTGCATGTGATGACTTGAGGATTGCGGAAAAACTATCTACCCTAAAAAATATCTTCCTCAGTGATTAAGCTACTTGGTTATTGGTGCGAATGTAAAAACGATGCCCTCTGACATCCTCTAACTAAGAAATGAATTAAATTTAAGAACACAGGAATTGGGGGATTTGTGGCATAAACAGATTGGTGACTCATACTGTGGCTTCTTTGGAAAGATGTCCTTCTTTCAACCTCTCACGCCCTATAACCTACAGAAGAGAATCCAAGCATTCAAGGCCCTCTGTAATCTAAATGCCAACCTACATTCACCAGCTTGTATCCCACCTTCCCCATAACAAAGCCTTCACTCCAACAAGATGAGCAGTCACTATCCTCGGTTGGTGCTTTCCTCTTTCCCTCCCAGCAGAGGTTGGAGCAGGCAGAAATTCTGATGGAGGTAGTGGCAGAATCAGCTCTGTTACTTGAGGGATTTTTCCAGCACCATACAGTGAGTTCCAAAGCCCCAAATTATATTATCAATAATCAAATTAGCAACTGAACAAAAGAGTAATCTCAGAAATAAACATCTAGAAATAGACTCCTGACTCGATGTAATGAGCTAAAACAACAGGTAGCCTTCCTGAGGGATCTAGATTCTATGCCCTCAAAGGCATTCCAGAAGGGATCAGGCTTTACTGTGAAAATGGCATGTTAACCAAACATCTGGTTAACAAAATCTTTGTTACCAAATGAGAGACGAGGGCATAATAACAACAATAATAATAGGTGACATTTATTCAGCACTTGCAGTGCACCAGGCATTATTCTAAATGCTTTACGTGTATTGATCCACTTAATCCTCACAAGGAGCCCTCTGAGGTAGGTAATGTTTATTATGCCCACATTATAGGTGAGAAAAATGAGGTCAAAGGTTGAATAACTTGCTCCAAACTGCACAATGCCTAAGTACTAGAATCAGAATTCGACTTCAGGATATATAATTGAAGAATCTACGCTCTTAACTCAGTAGCCAGGTAAGGAAACGTCACACTATAGGTAGGACTATGTATATGAAGTGGATCTTAATGCTTCAGGTTTTCTGGGATAAAAATATTTACTGATTAAAAGTGAAGAAAAGGGGGCTTCCCTGGTGGCCCAGTGGTTGAGAATCTGCCTGCCAATGCAGGGGACACGGGTTCAAGCCCTGGTCTGGGAGGATCCCACGTGCCGCGGAGCAACTGGGCCCGTGAGCCACAACTACTGAGCCTGCTTGTCTGGAGCTTGTGCTCCGCAACGAGAGGCCGCGACAGTGAGAGGCCCGTGCACCGCGACGAAGAGTGGCCCCCGCTCGCCGCAACTAGAGAAAGCCCACGCACAGAAACGAAGACCCAACACAGCCAAAAAAATAAATAAATAAATAAAAATTTTTTTAAAAAGTGAAGAAAAGGAATGTGCTTATTTTCTATAATTGCTGAATTATTTGCTTTATCCAACCAAAACGCAAAGAATAAAAAGCCTTCTTACCAAATACATCTTCAGACACAGGAAATATGAGGAAATGCTTTTTCCCAAATTACAGTAAAGTTTAAGGAATTGGATCAAAATTTTCTCCAAAAGTCTAGATAAAAGATACACAACCTGACCTACAAGGTTTACTGTGAATTTACCCCACTTGGCAAATGTCTTAACCTGAAGCAAGTTAATTGCTTTTTAGAAGAGTTTTCAAAGAAAATATTAAATCTTATTGCACCTTATATTTCCCTCAATAGTTCTAAACATGAGTCATAATAATTGATTTGCAACATGAATATTTCACTTGTTTGCTTCTAAGTTACACAATGGAATAATATGCATCTATTAAAATCAGCTTTATGAATAGTTTTTGGCTAAGAGATAAAAAGTCTTATACTATAGTTTTAATGAAAAATGACACAAAATTTTATATTTAGTATGAATACATGGCTGGGAATACGAATTCATAGGAAATAGGCTAGCAGAAAACGGTAATGTTAATAAAATAGTTGTCTTTGGTGGCATGTTGGGATTTTTTTCTTTATGCTCTTATGTATTTCCATCTTTCTAGAATAAACATCTCTACATTTGTAAGAACAGAAAGTAAAACTTTAAAGTATATATGAACAAGAAAGTCATTAGCAATCCAAGTTCTATTTCTACACTCAGCCCTTTCAAAGAACATTTTACCATCTAGCTAAGAAAATTCTCTTTGACCCATACACAACCTATAAGTTTACCTTTATGAGATCTTTCAGCATTTTATAGACAACCACCAATCCAGAATAATAAAGAAAATCAGGCATTTTTCTCTAGGGGGGAAAAAAACATTTTTTCTTTAATTGAGAAGAAATAAAATGGGCTTTGGACTGCATTTGAATCCTGGTTCAAATACTTCAGCAAATTAGTTAGGCTCTCTGAGCCATAGCTTTCCCATGTGTAAAAAAAAAAGTTGCTCTTAGAATTAAATTCAGTAGCACCAGTCAAGTGACTAGCTCAGATGACTGCTACCCCAGCTGACCTCTGCCTGCAACTGCAGTGCTAGTTTCCTTTTCTCTCTCTTAGTCCTTAAACCTAGTACAGTATCCAATATTGAAAGGAAACACTAGTGAATTTCACGTAAGATCTGCATTTTAGATTCACTTAAAATACCAGGGGCTCCAAAGTGAGGGACAGAGAAAATTCAATACCATTTTCCAGTCAACATGTTTATCTATCGTTCTTGTCAATATAGAATGATTCCAGTTCTTAAATGAGCATTTAACTTTCTAAAGGAGAACGAAAAATTAAGTTACTTAATTTTAAACATATTTTTTCATAAAATAATGTGTGTTAAATTTACCCATTGAGCTTATTTTCTGTCTGTCTGATTTATCTTCTTTCTTTCTTTCCCTATATTATTTTCAACAAATGGAGAATGCAGTAGTTACTTTATTAAATACCCAAAATGCTTAGTATTTTCTTATAGCTAGATAATAAATCAGGCACAATTTTATCTAGTATGCTAAAATATGTTATAATTCACATATGTCAAGAAATATAAAGAGAAGTTTTCTTCCGCTTAGTGTAAATGATTAGTAGAACGGGCTAGAACCCTCATGAGATGCTTCAAACAGGCATTTTCTCCTGGAGAACCTTTACAATCTTTCTCAACTCCTGATCTTCAAAGTTTCCTTAATAGCATTCTATTCCTTCATAATATAGTTATTTTAACAGGCTTTACATATCATACAGTCCTTCTTACCTAGTATCAGTGTTAGGACAAGTATGAAATAGGATTAGATGTGTATAACTGAGATTTTATCATAAGAATGTCATTTCTATAAGCATTCATTATTCTTATATTTGTGGAGTTAGTAACTCTTATCTCTGCCTTGCTAATTCCCACTTTTTTTTTTAAGATCTTTTATTAAATAATACCCACTGGGGAAGGCTTTTCTGAACATCTCCCTCTCCCACTCCTCTCCCCCAACTCACCACCTCAGATGAGGTTGGGGGCTGTAATTACATCTTTTCACTATACACTAGGTTTCTACTTTATACCACTGTCACAACAGTAACTAAATCATTACTATTTAATCTTCCACTTAATGTCCGTCCATCTGAATAAACTACGATTTCCATGGAACAAGGATGTACTTGTCTTATTCATCTTTGTACCGCAGGTCCCCCTGTGGTATCTGACCTATAAAAGATGCTCAATAAATAATTACTGAATAAATGAATGAATGAAGCCTTTGCTTGCTGCCAGTAGAAACATCCAGGTTTCTGCTTTCAGCTCAAGGTAAAACAGCCTGAATCTCAAGGGCCCATTTAGAATCAACTGTATTCACTGTGTAGTTTAGTAAAAATAGGTCAAGGAACCATTTTTCAGCTTCCAGTATAAATATCTACACCAAAATAAGCAAAGTTTGCCTGCCGTTCACACAAAGTATTTGTGTTACCAAAGATTATTTACAACTGCAGAGCTGACAGCAAAAGATGCTTTCTAAATCCAGATGTGTAAAGGCTACTGCTTTATCAATTGTTTTTTTTTTTCCCTTGAAGATTTACTATGAGACTTGATGGAAGGTCTACTTCCAGACATAACAAGGGCTATTTCTGATAGCTATCAGAAAGATAATATGCAATGAAGATGAAGTATATTATGAAGCATGAACAGAAGTAAAATCAGAAAGATTGAAGTTAGTGCGCTTAGAAAGAATGTAACATAGAAATTTCTCTAGTGAACTAGGGTCAGAGTTGCCCTAAACCCCACAACAATAAACAAGCCCAGAGAGCCAACAAGATCACTTTCATGGAGCAGAGAGAGTTTTTGAGCCGACAGAATGTTCACCGTGGAGTAGCCTCTAGGTTTACACATTACTTTAATAACAGGGTAATTCAGGTTACTCTACTTGCCTTCTGAAGTCATGGTAAACAGCTTCATTCTGGGACAGGAACCAGGCATGGTGTCAAGTGGGCTGCTTAAACTCCCGCCGTGTGCCAAAAAGGAAATAATGAGAACACACAGGAGTGAAAAGCAAAGCTTCAAACCCTCATTACAGCAGGCACCACACAGTTAACAAAAAGCTACACCAAAGGATTTGAGACAATAATATAGGCTTTTTCCTAACTTTGTTCAACGAATAATTATAGACTTCTTCGTGCCAGGCACTGAGCATGGTTTTAGTGATAAAGACAGGCTCACGCCTTCACTGAATTTATTATACAAAATGTCTTCTGAAGTACAAAGTAGCAGCACTAGTTTCTAAAGAGCGTTGGTGAATGTTCTTCACTTGTTTATCATTAATGAATACTATAAATGACATGCCAGGTGTCCCAGTCACTTAGAAACCTTTCCAAGAGTTGACAAATGAGTGACCCAAATGATAAATCTAAGAGAGTCTAAAACGGAGGCCACTGAGGTCGGCAGAGTGGGGACGTTGTCATGTCAGACGTGGGACTTGAGCCGGGCTTTGAAAGAATGGACACGTGGAGAAGAGGGAATTGGACCTTGAGGCTGTGAGGAAAGGCACAGAGAAGAAGTGGAAGGAGGAATGCTGATGGCATCAAGGAGAAAGTAGATGGGTTTGACTGACTCCTCAATTACCTTATACTTTACACTGTGAAGTCCTGAGTGTTCAGAAGAAAAGGTTGAAGAAGTCCCCGCATTAGAAAGACTAATCTGGTAGCAGTTTCTGAAATCTGGTTTGAAAAATGGTGCCAGCTGGCTTAATTAGTATCACCTGGGGCACTTTAGGAATAATACAGATCCCAGGTCCCAGACACCCTCATTCCTAGAAATAGAAACTGTACCTAAGAGAATGGATTTTTTTTTCAACTCGGACCTTAAGTGATTTTCTATGTGATTCTGAGGCACAGCCAGATGTGGAAGTTATAGAAGATGAAATGAAAGTCTCTGACTGCACTGGCTTAGGAAACGTGACCAGGGCCAGGCCTAGGGAGAGTTTAGCCTCCCTGAAAGACACGCAGACTGCTCAGTCTAAGTCAAAACTATAAGGTCTACCTGACATCTGGAAATATTTGTAGGAACTTTTGACCCCCCAAAATACATTACTCTCACATTGCTGGGCTCCATGTTTAGAATAAAAGGATTATTATGCAAGGACTCTACATGAATCAAAAAACTACATCTGCACATCTTGACTCCATCTGTTTTCTCCTACCCCCCATCCCATGAGGAGAAGGCAAGTTCCTTGAAGGCAGAGCACTCACTCCCTGCTTCATCTCAGCCCCTACAATGGTGTTAGCACAGACTACGCAAGCAATCATTTCTTTAAATAAATGCATAAATGAAGAAAAACCAGTCTTTTTGATCACTGGAAAAAGCAGCCGACATTCACAGATATTTGGGAACCATGTCTAAAATACCCATTTCCCAGGTAAAGACCGAAAAAATTAAATTATGTCCACCATGGATACTGAATGCTTTTGTATACTCTGGAGGGTTCCAAGATAGGGAGGTGACCTGGAAGAAACTTTAAAGAAAACAATGGAGGCAGGAGGAGTATCAAAATCCTCATAGTGGGGTAATTTCAGTCTGATTATAAAGCATCTGTCATCTGCACACATTATGCCTTTCTGGATTATTTTTTCACCTCCTATTGTCTGCAACAGAATTTCTGGGTCATAAAGGAATTTCTTCCCTTCCCATTTTAAGAGTTCTAGAAGTTTGAGAGAATATCTTTAAATGCCCAGAGTTTAGTATTTGAGAGTTGGTAAACCTTTCTTATTCATTTTTCTAAAAATGAGCAAGGCTGTGATGGCTATATAATCAATTATTAATCCTTTAATCCAGATTTTTAAAAACCATTTTAATTTGGCATACTTAGTTGAAACGACCATGTTGTTGAGTTATCTTCCTAGTTTCTTCATTCACGACTTTTAGGAGCATCAACCTGACTTTAAAAGAGGGAAACTGTGGCCTGGAGAGTTGACTCTGTGTCAGTTTCAGAGCCACCACTACAAGCAAGGGCTCCTCATCAAGAGTAAAGTCTACAATATGATGCTTCCTCTCTTAAAACAAATAAAACTTAGGATTTAATGTACTTTAAGCCTAGCGCTTTTTCTTACATAGGCATTTTTTCTTTCAGTAAAGTAATCAAGAAGAAGCAACTTAATGAGAAACTGATTTTAAATGTTTGTGGATAAGATTCCTAATTTTAAATAATTCCATTTTACCAACTAAGAGGGATTAAATTGTCCTTAAGACAGATTAGGAGGGGAAAGCATAAATGTAAAACTAAAGTATGCTTAGTTTTTTCCACACAAGTTTTTAATATAGAGCATTAGTTAGGGGTGGCACCTGCCTCTGCAGATAGGAGTATTTTTATTACACTGTATTGTTTAAAATCACTGGAGCATGATAACAATGGAAAGCAGACCTATCTGGTTTTATTATTGTTTTTAAATTCTCTGCCGATAACTCTCCCCTGACTCACTGCATCTGAGGCGCACTTCGTAGGCCACTGCAGAGGGTCGAAGAGGAGGTGCACTAAGAGATAACCCAACGACACAAGTCACTGCCACAAGTATCGTCACCAGGGGTAGAAATAATATTGGAGGAACATCATAAAACATTTAAGATCTTAGTAAAGGGTATAAAAATAGGTAGCAGGGGCTTCCCTGGTGGTGCAGTGGTTAAGAATCTGCCTGCCAATGCAGAGGACACGGGTTCAAGCCCTGGTCTACAAAGATCCCACATGCTGCGGAGCAATTAAGCTCGCGTGCCACAACTACTGAAGCCCACGTGCCTAGAGCCCAAGCTCCACAACAAGAGAAACCACTGCAATGAGAAGCCCGCGCACCGCAACGAAGAGTAGCCCCCCTGGAGCTTCCCTGGTGGCGCAGTGGTTGAGAATCTGCCTGCTAATGCAGGGGACACGGGTTCGAGCCCTGGTCTGGGAGGATCCCACATGCTGCGGAGCAACTAGGCCCGTGAGCCACAACTACTGAGCCTGCGCGTCTGGAGCCTGTGCTCCGCAACAAGAGAGGCCGCGATAGTGAGAAGCCCGTGCACCGCGATGAAGAGTGGCCCCTGCTTGCCACAACTAGAGAAAGCCCTCGCACAGAAACGAAGACCCAACACAGCAAAAATAAATAAATTTTTTAAAGAAAAAGAGTAGCCCCCGCTCGCCACAACTAGAGAAAGCCTGCACGCAGCAATGAAGCAACGCAGCCAAAAATAAATAAATAAATAATTTTATTTTTTTTAAAAAAATGGGTAGCAGTGAACTAAAGGCAGTTCAAAGTGTATCTGGGTGACGCATTGGATGAGAAAGCTCTGAGTATAGGGCACATGAAAGTTCCACAAACTGAATGAAAGACTGTTCTAGGGGCAGCTCTTAAGCCTCCTCAGACCAAAGGAACTGGCCTTCAGTTTCTCCATTAGGATCAGGCCCTGCTTTGCCTCACCATCCATTTACTAATGTGTTAATTATTAATTGATAGGTTAATGTAAAAAAAGCAAAATAGTGAACACAGATATACAGAATGAATTCTATGAAGCTGAAGAACAGCTCAAAATGTGACATGGAGGAAGGGTCCCCATGTTTCTCACCCAGCGACTTGCATGCCTGACTTTGTGCTGCTCCAGATACCTGTCTTGGTCACCCATTCTTTCCAAAACCCATTCTATGTGGTAGGGAAAACAATTTGGACTCCTGGGTAGGGGCCCCAGGACTTACATACTAGTCAGGTGTCACTTTCTTCACTCACAGTTCGGGGTGTCACCCTCCCTGAGGTACACAATGACAGTTACAGACAGGGAAACTGACTTCGGGCAACACATTTCTCCATCCTATGGTCAAGGTTTCTGCTGTCCAGGGTTTCATGGTCAAAAAATTAAGGTCAATGCTAAATACTATATCCTCCTCGCAGAGAGTAACGATACCGTTTAGTCATATCACAGGCTCTAAGAATGCTGAAGAAACATGTTTAACCAGGTGTTTCTGAAAAATCAGTAGAGCACAGAACCGTCTTTTTTTAATTGGGGTACAGTTGTTTTACAATGTTGTGTTAATTTCTACTGTACAGTGAAGTGAATCAGTCATATGTATACATATATCCCCTCTTTTTTGGATTTTTCTTCCCATTTGGGTCACCACAGAGCACTAAGTAGAGTGCCCTGTGCTATACAGCAGGTTCTCGTTAGTTATCTATTTTATACATATTAGTGTACATATGTCAATCCCAATCTCCCAATTCATCCCACCCGCCCCCTTTCCCCCTTAGTGTCCATACATTTGTTCTCTACGTCTGTGGCTCTATTTCTGCCTTGCAAACAGGTTCATCTGTACCATTTTTCTAGATTCCACATATATGCGTTAATATACGATATTTGTTTTTCTCTTTCTGACTTACTTCACTCTGTACAACACTCTCTAGGTCCATCCACGTCTCTACAAACAACCAAATTTCGTTTTTATTGCTGAGTAGTATTCCACTGTGTATATGTACCACTTCTTCTTTATCCATTCCTCCATCAGTGGACATTTAGGTTGCTTCCGTGACCTGGCTATTGTAAATAGTGCTGCAATGAATATTGGGGTGCATGTGTCTTTTTTTTCTAACATCTTTATTGGAGTATAACTGATAACTACTTTAAAATGTTGTGTTAGTTTCTGCTGTATAACAAAGTGAATCAGCTATATGTATACATATATTACCATATCCCCTCCCTCTTGCGTCTCCCTCCCACCCTCCCTATCCCACCCCTCTAGGTGGTCACAATGCACCGAGCTGTGATATTATAGACCAATATCACTGATGAATATAGATGCAAAATTCCTCAACAAAACACTAGCAAACAGAATCCAACAACACATTAAAAGGATCATACACCATGATCAAAAGGGATTTATCACAGGGGTGCAAGGATTCTTCAACATACGCAAATCAATCAATGTGATACACCACATTAACAAACTGAAGAATAAAAACCGTATGATCATACCTATAGATGCAGAAAAAGCGTTTGACAAAATTCAACACCAATTTATGATAAGCACTCTCCAGTAAGTGGGCACAGAACGAACCTGCCTCAACATAATAAAGGCCATATATGACAAATCTACAGCAAACATCATTCTCAATGGTGAAAAACTGAAAGCATTTCCTCTAAGATCAGAAACAAGACAAGAATGTCCACTCTCACCACTATTATTCAACATAGTCTTGGAAGTCCTAGCCACAGCAATCAGAGAAGAAAAAGAAATAAAAGGAATACAAATTGGAAAAGAAGTAAAACTGTCACTCTTTGCAGGTGACATGATAGTATACATAGAGAATCCTAAAGATGCCACCAGAAAACTACTAGAGCTAATCTATGAATGTGGTAAAGTTGCAGGATACAAAATTAATGCACAGAAATCTTGCATTCCTATACACTAATGATGAAAAAATCTGAAAGAGAAATTAAGGAAATACTCCCATTTCCCATTGCAACAAAAAGAATAAAATAACTAGGAATCAACCTACCTAGGGAGACAAAAGACCTGTATGCAGAAAACTATAAGATACTGATGAAAGAACTTAAAGATGATACCAACAGATGGAGAGATATACCATGTTCTTGGATTAGAAGAATCAATATCATGAAAATGACTGTACTACCCAAAGCAATCTACAGATTCAATGCAATCTGTATCAAATAACCAATGGCATTTTTTTACAGAACTAGAACAAACAATCTTAAAATTTTCATGGAGACACAAAAGACCCCAAATAACCAAAGCAGTCTTGAGGGAAGAAAATGGAGCTGGAGGAATGAGACTCTCTGACTTCAGGCTATATTACAAAGCTACAGTAATCAAGACAATATGGTACTGGCACAAAAACAGAAATATAGATCAATGGAACAGGAGAGAAAGCCCAGAGATAAACCCACATGCCTATGGTCAACTAATCTATGACAAAGGAGGCAAGGATATACAATGGAGAAAAGACAGTCTCTTCAATAAGTGGTGCTGGGAAAACTGGACAGCTAGCTACATGTAAAAGAATGAAATTAGAACACTCCCTAACACCATACACAAAAATAAACTCAAAATGGATTAGAGACCTAAATGTAAGACCGGACACTATAAAACTCTTAGAGGAAAACATAGGAAGAACTCTCTTTGACGTAAATCACGGCAAGCTCTTCTTTGATCCACCTCCTAGAGTAATAGAAATAAAAACAAAAATAAACAAATGGGACCTAATGTAACTTAAAAGCTTTTGTACAGCAAAGGAAACCATAAACAAGACGAAAAGACACCCCTCAGAATGGGAGAAAATATTTGCAAACAAATCAACGGACAAAGGATTAATTTCCAAAATATATAAACAGCTCATGCAGCTCAATAGTAAAAAAAGAAACAACCCAATCCAAAAATGGACATAAGACCTAAACAGACATTTCTCCAAAGAAGACATAGAGGTGGCCAAGAAGCACATGAAAAGCTGCTCAACATCACTAATTATTAGAGAAATGATAATCAAATCTACAATGAGGTATCACCTTACACCAGTTAGAATGGGCATCATCAGAAAATCTCAAAACAACAAATGCTGGAGAGGGTGTGGAGAAAAGGGAACCCTCTTGCACTGTTGGTGGGAATGTAAATTGATATAGCCGCTATGGAGAACAGTATGGAGGTTCCTTAAAAAACTAAAAATAGAATTACCATACGACCCAGCAATCCCATTACTGGGCATATACCCAGAGAAAACCATAATTCAAAAAGACACATGCATCCCAATGTTCATTGCAGCACTATTTACAATAGCCAGGTCATGGAAGCAACCTAAATGCCCATTGACAGATGACTGGATAAAGAAGATGTGGTACATATATTCAATGGAATATTACTCAGCCATAAAAAGGAACGAAATTGGGTCACTTGTAGAGATGTGGATGAATTTAGAGACTGTCATACAGAGTGAAGTAAGCCAGAAAGAGAAAAACAAATATCGCATATTAACGCACATATGTGGAACCTAGAAAAATGGTACAGATGAACTGGTTTGCAGGGCAGAAATTGAGACACAGATGTAGAGAACAAATGTAGGGACACCAAGGGGGGAAAGGGGTGGGGGAGGGTGGTGGTGTGATGAATTGGGAGACTGGGATTGACATATATACACTAATATGTATAAAATGGATAACTAATAAGAACCTGCTGTATAAAAAAATAAAATTAAAAAAAAACAGCCACACGTTTCTTCAAATGTATGTGATCATTTAATAGGAAGTTTTAAAATTTTGAAAATGCATGGGTATCAATTCAATTAATGTGCTTTTTAACACATTTCTAGCCACCTGTTATTCTGACACTACATTTAGCAGATGTTGTCTCCAAGGCCAATTAGGTTTTTTCATCCAAGAAGGGTGTGGGAGGTGATAGATTCTTGCTGCCATGCAAGAGCAAAACTTCACATTAATTACTTTACATTCATTACTCTCGATTTACAGCCTATTTTTTCTGGCATGTCTAATTTTCTGTCATATTGTTTCCTTTACCCTTTATAACAACCTCTGTTAGTGGACTTTCTCTCTCTTTGGGGGCTGTTAGTTACAAGACATCCTGAATCAGATGTCATTAGCTCATACGACATTCATCTTCTTTCAGGATTAGAAAAATCATGAAATAATGATTAGAGACAGGGTGTTTTGAAATATCCTAACCATATTTCTCAATTCAATATTGATTTAAGTGATTAATTTTTCTATGATGATACAGCATCCTGACCAATCAAATATAACGTTTACAAGGTGCATTAATCATAGTTTACAGTTTTCTTATAGGTATGATAGATAGTGAACATTTTATGAATCAATAAACTGACAAAAAGTATTCAGGACTAGAAATATGAAAGCAGACATAGGACTTGCACAATTTTTATATGTTTTTAAAATTCCAGCAATCTCTCAAGTATAAACTCCATTTCAGTCTATATTTAAGGGTTTCTTTTATCAGCTTGTTTTCAACATTATGGAGCAACAGAAAACAAGTTCAAAACTTTAATAAAATGGAAAATGGAAAATAATAGCTAGTAGGGTGATTTATCCAGAGAAAACAATATTTTAAGTAGAACTGCATAAAATGATTTGTATATGTTTCAATTCCTTGGATAACAGTCAAGATTGAAAGATTAAACCTAAAGTATAGTGGACAGAAATGGATCAAGATTTTGCTAAGAGAACAGAGATATTGTGACAATAAAGGTTTCCTCTCAGAATTCTAATCATAATGTTTCTTTTTATTATTTTTTACTCTTTAGACTAATTCACACATTCATACCATTATCTTACGAATAATTGATTTTTTTTTTTTTAATTTTTGGCTGTTGGGTCTTCATTGCTGCACGAGGGCTTTCTCTGGTTGTGGCGAGCAGGGGCTACTCTTCATTGCGGTGCACGGGCTTCTCATTGCAGTGGCTTCTCTTGTTGTGGAGCATGGACTCTAGGCACACGGGCTTCAGTAGCTGTGGCATGCAGGCTCAGTAGTTGTGGCACACGGGCTCAGTAGTTGTGGCTCGCCGGCTGTAGAGCACAGGCTCAGTAGTTGTGGTGCACGGGCTTAGTTGCTCCGTGGCATGTGGGATCTTCCTGGACCAGGGCTCGAACCCATGTCCCCTGCATTGGCAGGCGGATTCCTAACCACTGTGCCACCAGGGAAGCCCCTTGATTGATTTTTTAATTTATTTTGATGTAATTTTGATTGTTGCCAATTTCATCTTGTATATTTTAGTTCCATATTTTATCCTTCTTATTGGAACCCAAGAATTACATACCTTAAGCCCCAGAGGGCTTTCCACACTCTCAGCTTACCCTTGTTTCTAACATGAGGAAATTGCCTACATTGTTCCAATGGCTGCTCCTTCCCCGGAGCAAATTTTTCAAAGGCAGAATTTTGAGCAGCAGCTCTTTCATCTTGACATGTGCTGGAATGGAGCTTCTAAATATGTGGAGCTGAAAAGGGGATCTCTAGGTGAGAACAGGGTCATATCATTTGGTTTCCTGCACCTGTAGCCAGCTCTGCTACAGTAGAGCCTAATTATGTGAGAACGAATATCATGATAAAAGGGGATACATGACCAGTCTCATATTCACGACATGTGTAGCTCTTGAGTTCCCAGAGCCCAGGTTGATCTGCCCAGTGGGCAAGGAGGAAAACGGTGTCCACTGCCTGTGTGATGACAGTAGTCAAGGACTGACTCTCAGACAGCACGCTTGATCTTAGGAAATCGACTCTTGGAAATTCAACTGAATCCAAAATGTTACTTCTCTGAGTTTGGCATTTCATTGGTCTCTTCTGAGAGTTTTAACCAAGAGATGCTTCCATTTACTCAGAAAACAGCCCAGTGCTTGAGAAAAAAGAATCTGAAAATTCTCTTATGCCCCCAATGATATCCCAAACACAGAATTCATTTATGAAAGCATCCTTTGGGGGTACAAGTTTAATATTAGAGACGGCAGCTTGAAAACACTATTTTATGACACCAGCTTTTCACTGTGTCTTATTCATCCGACACTTATCCAAGACCTACTATGTAACAGGCATTTGCTTTACACCGAGAACTGAAAAAAAGGATAAGACAGTCCCTGCTCACAAGGGGAAGTAGGCAAGAAAACAAACACTTTGGAACAGAAGCAATAGTGCTGTGGCTCAAAAACAAATAAAAGAACTGTAAATGTTTAAGGTGTGAGCAACTATTCTGCCTAAGGAAGTCAGAGCAGACCATACAGAGAGTGAATTTGAACTGAGTGTTAAGGAATTAGTAAAAGTTTTCCAGGAGAAGAGGAAATATGTTCTTTTCTTTAAATATATACATCTTTATTGGAGTATAATTGCTTCGCAATGCTGTGTTAGTTTCTGTTACACAACAAAGTGAATCAGCCATATGCATACACATGTCCCCATATCCCCTCCCACCCTCCCTATCCCACCCCTCTAGGTCGTCGCAGAGCACCAAACTGATCTCCCTGTGCTATGCAGCTGCTTCCCTATTCTACATTTGGTGGTGTACATATGTCAATGCTACTCTTACACTGCCCCAGCTTCCCCTTCCCCACCCGCCGTGTCCTCAAGTACATTGTCTGTGTCTGCATCTTTATTCCTGCCCTGTCACTAGGTTCATCAGTACCATTTTTTTTTAGATTCCATATATATGTGTTAGCATACAGTATTTTTTTTTCTTTCTGAGTTACTTCACTCTGTATGACAGACTCTAGGTCCATCCACCTCACTACAAATAACTCAATTTCGTTTCTTTTTATGGCTGAGTAATATTCCATTGTATATAGGTACCACATCTTCTTTATCCATTCATCTGTCGATGGACACTTAGGTTGCTTCCATGTCCTGGCTATTGTAAACAGTGCTGCAATGAACACTGTGGCACATGTCTCTTTTGGACTTATGGTTTTCTCAGGGTAGGAAATATGTTCTCAGAAGAAGGAATAGCGTATACAAAAGCACAGTCACGCTAGAACCTGGGATATCTTAGGAAAGACAAAAAGGTTTCTTAGACAACAGTGTGGGGTGTTTGAGGATTAAAACACAGGCAGGAGATGAAAGTGAAGCAGACAGATGTAAAGCCCCACACTGTAAACATCTGTTGTCTGCCTACTGTTGGTCTTTTGAGGAAGAGCTTCCCTACTACTCCTAGCCAGGGAGGCTGACAACACCTTGCTTTTGGCCCCAGCTGTGGACAAGTGAGCCAGGCTTGGCAAATCGGAGTGCTCCGTACACTAGACCAAGGGATAGGCTCAGGGATCCATACCTAACCCAGTTTGGGCCAATCAGAATCCTCGTCAGGGCTGTCAGCAGATCCAGCTTCAGGTGTGTGACCTGTTCAGTCACAACAGCCCTGTGCCCAGCACAGGGCTGCACTTGGTTTAATGTTCTGTTGTTGCCATTTTGAAATTCTTAATAATTTTATCTTTGAACTTGTGTTTTGTAAGAGAAGTCCAATGGCACAATGGACGTGCACATGAGCAGAAGAAATACTCGCTCCATTTTCAGTATAGCATTTATGAAGCCTGTCAGCACAGCACTCCAGTGGACCTACTATGTGTGGCAATTCTGTGAGATTCAAAGTGAGTACAAGGTAAGTATATTTAACACAGAATAAATGACAACCCCAAGGGACCATGCTTTCCATATGAACCAGAGCTTACTTCCAGTACAGAAGGAAATTAACAGCATTTTACAAAACAAGACCAAAGAACTTCATCATATCCTTTCTTACATGCGTTACTTCCCTCTATGAGACAAACTCACTGAAAATGATGATATAGAAGGAGAGGAACCTGTGGTTCTTTTTCCTTTCAGTTCTTCCTTACTCATCAGTAAGCTGAAGAGATTGGTAGAATGTAACCATATCAAGAAGTGAAATGAAAACAGTTGAGTTCATTTTCTACAACATTTCCACTGATCTAGTAAAAACAAAACACATATGCACGTACGAAATAAAATTATGCACTTTTGGAGCTTCCATTTTGAGTTAAATGCATTGAAAACTGGCATTGCATAATATGAATGGTAAGAATTATATACATAATTTTTAGTTTTTCTTTACTTGGAAATACATTAAATAAGAAATTTTTTTAAAAACACCATGACAAAAAAAAAAAAAAAAACACCATGACAAGTTGAGAGAGAATGTAGAAGAAAGGAAAACACTTCTACATTTTAGTAACTTTAATGATACTTTTTCCTGGTTTTCGAACAAGAGGCCCCAAAAATTACATAGCCATCCCTGGCTACCAGGAAAGATGCTTATTTCTTCCAAGATCCCAAGTTAGAAGAACAGTGTGAGCTTCATCTTCCCTGGCCAGGTGGATGAAGCCATCTGTACTAAGACAAACTGAAGCCAGAATGCAGACAAACAGAGCTGAGAGAGAAAGAGAAAAGAGAGAACCCACTATTGTTTGGATGTGGCCAGACCCAAAGTTAAGGGCACATTGTGACCGCCTGGAGGGGTGGGATAGGGAGGGTGGGAGGGAGGGAGAGGCAAGAGGGAAGAGATATGGGAACATATGTATATGTATAACTGATTCACTTTGTTATAAAGCAGAAACTAACACACCATTGTAAAGCAATTATACCCCAATAAAGATGTTAAAACAAACAAACAAACAAAAAAAAAACAACAAAGTTAAGGGCACAAATATCCTTCTTTGTTATGTAAGTCAACAAATTCTTTTTCTTTTGGATGGGGGTCGGGGGGAGCTTAAATAATTTGAATTGGATTTCTGTCATAGTATTGACTAACACAGCCTTGTGTGGTAAGCATATATGAAGTTCCTAAATTCATACTCCTATAAGCTGATGAACAGAGGCCTCAGAGAGCCAAGAAGAAAAGTGATCTGGATTCTTTCTTAAATTAGTTTTATAATTTCAAATGATGAAATATTTATAAAAGGTATAAATGATATTGGTGAAAAGTAGAAAAATACCAATAAAAATGCATATGCTTGTACTTAACACCCAATTTTAAAATTTCTGCCAGTGCTTTTGATGGTACCGTAAGAACTCTCCCAACTCCACCCCTGACACTCCAACTTACTCACCCCAAAGTATCCACTATGAACTTTGTAATTAGCCTTCTTTTGCTTTTCCATATAATGTGGTAGCTTTTCCTGGTGAACTGTGGAAGAGGAATCGGTGGAGGCTAATCTGGAAGCCAAGAGACCAGGTAGGAGACAACATAAGTCTGAGCTCAGCTGAGCGTCATTTGTGAGTACTTGGTGTAGCCACCAGATCATGTTTTCTCAACTAAAATTTGGGCAACAAATTTATAAAGTGACATTTTTTTTCACAAGTGAAAAAAGCATCTTTGCCTTTTTTTTTTTTTTAATGGGCAGCTATTTAATCAGGCAAGAGTAAAAGCCTCACTATGCCATGGCCCAGTTACTCAAGCACAGAAATGAGCTTTGGGCTTGGGCAAAAGGCACAGAGGGTAGTGGATTTGCTACCTGCCTTATCAGTGGCAGCCAGAAAAGGAAGTAGAGAAGAACAGGAGGAAGGAAGAGGAAAAAAGCATAAACAATTCCTTGTCTCATGCTACGTCACCCTCTCCCAACGTGTTAAAAGCTACCGGACACATAGTATGGTTCTTCTCATGACTTAAAATGTGACTGTCCTTCTCTATCAAATTCATTTTAAATAAATCACAGGAATAAAAGAAGAAATAGCCCAGAGAAATAATCCCTAACTGTAAAACTTTGTGCAGTGTGGCACTTAGCTGGAGGTATTTTGAACGGAGTTTCCGAGTATGAGCAGAACCTTCCTTTCATGTCCTCACATTCTTGCTGACTCACAAAATAAGAACTTCTGCTCTAGCTGTAGAAACTGTAGCTCTACCTGTAGAAACTGTAGCTATCTGGACCTTACTCACTGGCTTCTAGTAGAAGGAGCAATTTTTCTGTGCTTCATGCTGAGAGTCTGATGGCCTCTGTCCACCTTTCCCCATTGGGTGGATCAGTGTGCTCAAGGCTGCTATACATGAGTGGCCTCTCACTCAGTGTTAGTTGGGCCATAGTCTTTCAAGAAGATGGCAGAGAACTATCGCTCTGTAGGCCCAACCCATCCACCACAAAGGTCTCAGTGGCTGTACTTGGAAGGGAGGGGAATAGGAAGCCCATTCTGGCCCCACATCTAAGCTACATTCTCCAGTTTTATTCATAATAAAATTCCTACGTCTACTTCTGTGTTCTAGTCTCGCAGTCCATTTCCCGGGTCTGTTTCCCAGTTGGTTCAAAACTCAGATGGGAGATGGAATGAACTGACTGGCCCCTTCAAACCCCGACACCCAACATCTCTCAAGTTACATAATTTAGTTAACTACTTATGAGACTGCCTTGTAAAACACAGAAATTTTTCCCTCCTTGTGAAGAAAATTAAATGGTACAAAAAGTTATGTAACACAATTCTGAGTATAAAAAAGACAGATATGTAAACTCTTAATATGAAAATTGATTTTCTGCCTAACTTATAAAGTCTTCAGTAAAACACTATGAATTTTTACCCTCCTGTTTTTCTATAAGCCATGACCTCCTCAAATACAAGCTCAGGATTTGTAATGCTCTCCAAACTCCATGCAACAATCTCCAAATACTTAAATCAGCAAAACAAATTTACCCATGAGTAACCTAGGAGCTGCCAGCATCAATTAAAAATAAGTGCTGTAGGGGCTTCCCTGGTGGCGCAGTGGTTGAGAGTCCGCCTGCCGATGCAGTGGACACGGGTTCGTGCCCCGGTCCGGGAGGATCCCACATGCCGCGGAGCGGCTGGGCGCGTGAGCCATGGCCGCTGAGCCTGCACGTCCGGAGCCTGTGCTCCGCAATGGGAGAGGCCACAGCAGGGAGAGGCCCGCGTACCGCAAAAAAAAAAAAAAAAAAAATAAGTGCTGTAAAACAAATTGATGAAGGATAATTTTGATGCAACACTATTTCGGCTTATATAATCCCTTCCATCTCTAAAAATAAGCAGACCTAAATAACAAAAAAAAAAATTTCCCTAAGAAACAAACATTTGTTCCATTCAATAAAAACAAATTGCTTTTATGTTATCTGAAAGGGTTCAGTCAAACAGAAATATTGTCGTTGAACCACACATTTGAATATTTTGGCAGAAGTGCTTTTAAACCATTCCTTTACATGATTTAATAAAAATGACGCTACCACTGGAAAAGTAACAGAATGGAAAACTTTGCAATGTACAATCGAGTTACCATAAAATGTAAATAAGCTTTATTATGCTAATGGTTTCTATGGAACTTATCCCTTACTGCCCTTGAAATTATAAATTACAAAAAGATGAGTTTTAAAATAACATGACTCCAAAAGCTACAAAATATAATTTTCTATTTTAAAACGGTTGTCTCCAGATCAATAAGGAAAAGCTGTTTCTAAGTAAGTCATCAGAAATCCTTACGTCCTGAGAGTACTTTTCGGGGCCAGTTTCCCACTCCCCACCCTGAGTTTAAGTTTCTTCTCATTATTCCTATTATGATTCCTCCAAATCTTCTCCATATTGCTTCGACCCAATGCTGTGTCCTCCACCTAACTCACGGTGATGAGCTTATGATACTGAGACTAACAGGCTCTCCTCTTCTCTCCTCTCCTCCCCAAATTCTCTATCTTCACACATCCTCTTCTTCCCCCCCATTTCTGTGTTCTTACTATTCCAGACTAACACCAAGAAGCTCTTCCCTTATTCCACCTTCCCCTCTACCTGTTCCGATTCCCTGCTGCCCGCCCCGATGACAGCCTCAACACAGACTTCTCCCCCTCACCTAAGCAGTCAACCAAGTAAATTTGAAGATCTAATTGGCTTTATTCAACCATTCATGAATTGGGAAGCATCCCATCTTGTAAACAGAAGAGCACTCTGAAAGGCTGTACGAAAAACGGCAGGTTTTTATAGGCAGGGTGGTTGGGCAAGGAGGCTATTAGCGAAAGAAAAGAAAGGATTGTTTCAGGCCAGGTCACCTTCTTTTTGGGGAAAAGTGAAGGTCTATCATGTAGATGATCTCTTCTTCCTCTGGGGGGCAGGTGTGGGAAATGGAGAGGGCTCATGTGACAGATTACCTCGTTGGTGCTGACCAGAATATTCCAGACTGGCTGATTGATTTCTTTCCTGTGGAAGTTGAAACTGCCGGTAGGTCAGGTGCTAAATCTAGGTTTGGTATGGGCTTTAGCCCAAGGGATACCATTTGGGGCTTTTGGTTTTCTCTTTAACACCTACAGTGGTGCTCTGGGCTCCTCCTCTCCCTTTCAAACCACCTAACAGACACCTGCATCCCTACAAGTCCCAAATTCACTTCCCTACAGAGGCCAGGGAGGTCATGCAAATGAGAGAAATGAGCTGGGTGGAAAGGATAAGCATCGGGGACAGGACCATGTGGTGAATGGGAGAGCGTGGTATTTCTAAGGTGGACAAGCGATTGTTGCCAAGAGGAAGTGAACCCGCAGGGTCAGGTCTCCCAGTTTTTCAACAGAAATCAAAAATTATGTTTCATATGAAACCTCCCAATTTATAAATGTTGAAAACTATTTTTTTAAGTCTCTGAATGCTATGGAGGACAACAGCATGAAGGCCAACCAAAGTACACTTGTGAGGCACGTGCACCACCACTTTGTTTCCTCTGTCTACACTCCTCCATGTCCGCAGGGGCCTACTCCTTACTTGTTTCACAGTCTGGTTTCCAAACACCATATGCTGAAACTCAGTGCAACACTCTGGCTTCTTCTAGGTCCCCACCATCCCTAAACTGCCATGACATTTGACGCCAGTGACAGATACTGATGACCAACTCACACTTCTGAAGTTCCCTCTCTTGGTGACTTTGCCGTGGTGTTTTCCTGGCTCCTCTTTGACTTCTTCCCCAGTCCCTCTTCTTACGCCTCACCTCCCACATCCTTCTATACTGCCTTGTAGTATAGCGTGGGGAGGTTCACTTGGACAGAATGCCTGAACCACAAACTCCACAAGGGCAGTTTTCTCTTTTTTTTTAATGTAAATTTATTTATTTATTATTTTTATTTTTGGCTGCGTTGGGTCTTCGTTGCTGCACACGGGCTTTCTCTAGTTGCAGCGAGCGGGGGGGCTACTCTTCGTTGCGGTGCACGCGCTTCTCATTGTGGTGGCTTCTCTTGTTGCAGAGCACGGGCTCTAGGCACACAGGCTTCAGTAGTTGTGGCATGCAGGCTCAGTAGTTGCGGCTCATAGTCTCTAGCGCGCAGATTCAGTAGTTGTGGCGCACGGACTTAGTTGCTCCGCGGCATGTGGGATCTTCCTGGACCAGGGCTTGAACCCGTGTCCCCTGCATAGGCAGGCAGATTCTTAACCACTGCGCCACCAGGGAAGTCCCATAGGGCAGTTTTCAACAGGACGACATTGTTTGAGGAGCAACAATGCTTCCCACTCAGAGGGCATATTTGGCTGTGTTTCTGATCCTTGAATGCGTATTAAAGTCCCCTGGAGCAGAGGAATGTACTTCATCTGGGTTGTAGCCTGGCCTCAGGATATTTTAAAAGCTCAACAGGTGAGTCTTATGCACAGCAAAGTTGAGCACCGCTGGTATACATGGTGACTAAGTAAGTGGGTCATTACTCAAAATTGGTGGGTCTCACCTTGTGCATACTGCTGCTTCCAGGGTCTGCCAGACATTGTGGCCCCACATAGGCATTCAACCATGATTTCTGACTGCCAAGGTGTGCCCTGCAGCACGGGCCTAAAGGAAGGCTGAGCCAGCACGGGAGCCGAACATCCTCTCTCAGATCAGACCTTGTACGATCTGAGTAAACTCTTCTGTGAAAGTGAACTGTTTGTTTCACGGGAATATAATTTGTAGAACCTTCTATTACACCAAGGCTTTCCCTTTGGCTTATAAATGGACACCTTCCAAATTTGTTCTCTATCGCTCTAATTCTGAATACCCTCTTAAATTCTGCATTTCCAACTGCCTGGTGGACATTGCCACTTCTCTTCTCCCCACTACCCGCATCTTCTCCTCCTGCCCATTTCCCATTATGATGTTTCCACGCTCCCACCTGCTGGAGTGTGAAATCTTGACATAGTCCTGGACTCCTCCCTCTAGCTTCTCCCTTCTAATATTCATTCTTCTAGGTCATCTAATATTGATTCTTCTCTCACACTGTTTCTGCCATCCAGCTATGCCTCTCCATTCCCACTACACCTTCCAATTTAAGACATGGCTACTCCATGCCTGGCCTATGGCAACGGTCCTCAGTGCTCTCCCTGCTCCCAGCCTCTTCCTTAACCAATCCGTTGTATTCTACGATTGTGTTTCCTCCTTCTTACAAACCCTTGTTGCACTCTGCAGGAATAAATTAAGCCAGGCCTACAGCCTGGGTCTGCTGAGCTGTGTCACTCCACCACCCAGTCTCTTGAGAGAAGACTCAGAGATGTGCTGAGCTTGATTTGGAACAGTTTTGCACCTGGTGAGTAGGCAGACCCAAGCCAGAGTCTACAGCACCGTCAGGCAGGTGGCCAGGAGGCTACAAGTCCTGCCAAGAACGCAAAGGTGAACCTCTCACTCCTGGCCAAATGGTCATCCACAGAAGTAGAGTCAGCAGCACAGTGCCCTCTACAGGAACTTTGGGAGACCTATGCCTCCACCTGGGACCATGCCAAACAGTCTCCTGCCTTATGTAGCTACTTCCAAGCAGGGATGTTTCTGGATCTTTTGCCACTGAAGAACTTTTCATCCTCTAATTGTCTATTGGTATCTTTCTATATTCCAAGTCACCCTCCCAAAGTGACAGCCCCACAGATTTCCAATACTCAACAACTAAGATCCATTCTCCTTGGGGCCGGCATTCCATGCCCTTCCCAGTCCATCGTCACCAGTCCTTCTGGCCTTGTCTCCCACTACACCTGGGCTCTGGTCCTATTAGGCTGCTGGCAACATTCATTAAAGCCTAGAAGTATGTGAATCATGAGATGCCCCATCCAAAAACCTATGGCCTTCCATATTTTCCATTAAACTAAGAAAACAACATATCTGAAGCTAACACTCTAGCATAATGTGCAATGTTGGAAATTATAATGAGAACTAATCTTGTTGATTTTAATAAGTTCTGTCCATGTCTCGCTTTAACATTACGATTATAATTTTACATAACACTTGACAGCACTTGAAAAAGCACTTTGCTTACATTATCTCTTTAATCCTCACAACAATCCTGTGAATATTTACAGATGAGAAAATGGAGACACAGGGATATTACTTTGATTTTTCCCAAGGTCACACAATTTCTGGGAGGCAGAGATGGTTTCCAATCCCACATCTCCTGATTTTAAAATCTCATTAACATTCTACTACCCAGTCTTGCTTTATTTACCAATGTAAATCTCCACAATGTTCACCTAAACTCACAGACAATGAAAATTAATAAAACAAACTACTTACCTTTGAGAATTTCAGAGCAAAAGCTATGTTTTCTTGACACTGTTCTGATTCTTTTAGTGCTATAATAAGGGGTATATGCCTCTCTGCAGATCAGTGTCATTAGAAACCCCAACCAAGACTGGCCACAGATAGAGAAATGAAAGCTTGTAAAAAGCACTGGAATTGAACAAAAATGATAGTAATGAAAAGGTAGGAAGACAAACAGCGTTTCAGTAATTACACTGTTCTGCACAGAAAGCTGCCCAGCATCAAATACTGGCCTCTTTATGTTGTCATGCAAACATCTAGTTGCACCACTTACCGTCTACAGTGCTGAAGAGAGACCAAATGAGCCAAATGCTATTTCTTTACTGTCATTTGCCATGGATTCTAACACTCAAAGAAAGGAGCAGAGATTATATAAAACTGCAAGAATCTACTCTGTTCTAATACTGGTGAAGATAAATATGCATCCCTGGAAAAACCCTTGGCACCCAGATGGAATGTGGGGTTGGGAATAGCAGAAGTGAGTGAAGGAGGCATGGGATGAACTCCCAGGGCCTGACTCATGGAAAATGCGGGGAAGACTCAAATGGCTCCATTTAAAAGTAATCAAATATGAATATTTTTCACAGTAAAAAATTTTACTCACTTTTAAAAAGAAATGCCTCCCATATCTTTGACTCAGCTATCCCACTTCTAGGAATTTACCTAAGAAGGAAACACACACACATACACACAAACACATACCCATATGTGATAATCTCAACACACATACGCACACACACGCACACACACCTATGCGTGATAAAAGTCTTGGTTGAGATTGAGGAGGGTGTCAGAGGAAGACAAGGAAGGGTTGAAAGAGATTTAATTTTTACTATATCCTTTTGTACCTTTGGATTTTTGTCCAGTTGAACACCTATAACCTATATAAGAAATTAAACTAAACAAAAAAAAATTTAATCCATGCTTCAAATACACATACTCTGTAACCCAGAAATAACTCCTTTAAAAATATTTACAGAGCTTCCCTGGTGGCACAGTGGTTGAGAGTCCACTTGCCGATGCAGGGGACACGGGTTCGTGCCCCGGTCCGGGAAGATCCCATATGCCACGGAGCGGCTGGGCCTGTGAGCCATGGCCACTGAGCCTGCACGTCCAGAGCCTGTGCTCCGCAACGGGAGAGGCCACAGCAGTGAGAGGCCCGCGTACCGCAAAAAAAAATATAAAAAATATTTACAAATAAGCCCCAACAAGTCTATACAAGGATATTTGGTGCAGTAACATTTGTAATACAAAAGATTAGATGGAATCTAACTTCCTTTCCATCAATAGGAGAATGGTTCAATAAATTCCAGCACTTCTATTCAATGTAAAACTCTGCAGCCATGAAAAGTAATATATCCACATGCAAAATACTCTGCAAAATAAATTGTTTTTTTAAAGCAAAGTGAAGAACAACAGGTATAGCTTACTACCATTTTTTGTGAAAATAGAGACTATGTAAATATAAACATTCCTGTATATACTTTCTATATAGAAGGAGACTAAGGAAACTAGTAACAGTGGTTAACAGTTGGGAGGGTTTCTGAGAGGTTGATGATTTTCGGTGTATACCTTCTTTTTTGTTTTTAATTTTTAGTCTTGGTATGCATTAATTTTTCAATCAAAAAAGATCTTTTAAAAATCAGTGCCTCACCACAATGACACAAAGAAAACCCACAGCAGCTACCTTTATCAATGAACTTTGTTCTTTATTCACGAATCTGAGTAGACAAGCAAGCATTAACGGTATCTGAGGAACAGCAAGAATCCAAAAGAGAAGGACCAAGACGAGCAAAGAAAACAAAGAAAACAACTGACCTGATACAAAAGAAAGCTACTTAGTACTCCCAGAGATATTTGAGATGATATTATAACCTTCTCCCTGCAAAAAAGAAAGGAAATAGAAACCAAATTGTTCTTGGAAACTAAAAATATGACTGAGAAATATAAAAAGATCACACACATCATACAATCAAAAGAGAAGAGAAAATATGAAAGAAAAGTTGATACATAGAGGATAAACCCTCAAGAACACATATTTATCTCATAAAAGTTCCAGAAAGAAAAAAGAAATAGAGATAAAATAATGAAATATATGATTGAAAAAAATCTCCCAGAGCTGAAGACAGACATGAGTCTTCATACGGGAGTCCCAGTGAAAGCCAAGCAGAAAACATGAACAAATCCTTGTGAAATTCAATAATCCCAAGGAAAGAGAAGGTTCCAAAAGCCCTTCCTGAGGATGAAACAAACCAACTAAAGTTTCATACACAGGAATGAGAAACAGAATGGCATCAGATTTATCATCAGTCACACTAAATGTTAGAAGACAGCCAAACAATGGCCTCAAATTCAGAGGAAGTAATGTTGAACCTGAAATTCAATACCCAAGAATCCTATCAAATATGAGGGTAAGATAGATATAGTTTGAGACGTAAAAAAATGAGAAAGTTTATTTCCCTTGTAACCTAATATGGTATCCTTGCACCTAATATGGTTAATCTATATTAAAGAAAAATTACGGTTAAGCAGCTGGACAACCTTAAGATATGATGCTTTCTTGCATAAAAAAGAAAAATAAAGTGTCAGGAGAAACAAATATGGAAAAGAATGAGGTCTAAATAAACAGTGGCATGATCTTGAAAAATTGACAGTGTTAAAAAAAAAAGTCCATCTGAGCTTTGTGCTTAGAACATTCTTTATGAACAACACTGGTTTTGTGACATTAAGATTATATCTTCTCCACAAGTCCAATCACACTATTTGGTTTTGCAAAGAAAATATTTATGTAATCATAATATTATAAAAACTCTTTATTTATTTTCCATTTTCAGAATCGACCTACAGACCAACATGTAAGATATAAATATATATTACCAAACAGAATATAAATATATCTTGACAATGTAAAAGTAATATATGTGATGACAGTTGGGAGTTGGTTATATGGGAAGGGGAATTGGAAAGGATAGGAGTGCTACTTTCCTCATGTCAATCACAGGGAGCATGATTTTGTCTAAATCAGATCAAGAAATAGGGCTTAGGTGTATAATCTAACCTTATAAAAGCAATCAATAGAAAAACTAAAATGTAATTAACCCAAATGAAGTTAGTGTGGCGGAGGTAGAAAGAAAATGTGAAAACAGACCTACATTCACCAATTTTTATGGCATGGGGTCAACTGACACTGTTCAAAGTTGATACACCACCTTAATGAGTGTTTGGGAGACATTTTACATAAAAATTAATTTTTTTTATTTTGTGTGTGTGTGTGCTTTAAATATGTGTTTGGGGGAGGGGAACACACACTTCTACTCAATTAAGAGAAACATTTATACCGTCCAGGTCTTTTATTTTCTTTACACCCATCATGCCATAAATTCATAGGGAATGGGCTCCAACAGTTCAGGCTCCTTTCCATTGGTTCTCATGAAGTGTGCTTCTCTGGGTGGAGCAGGCTGGTGCTTCAGCTGAACCCAAGTACCCTTCTCTTTGGCTTCCTTCTTTTTCTGATCATTTTCCTTCACCCGTTTCAGGAAGCTATCTCGGCTCTTAGAGTGCTTAATATGATCGATACGCACGTTAATTCTCTTGGCAAGAATCTTCCCTTAACTTGTTTGTTTACAAGGATGCCAATAGCATGCTGGGTAACACTGCAGACTCTCTCAGTTTTGCCATGGTAACATTTGTGGGGCATTCCTTTTTGAACAGTGCCCATTCCCTCGATATCTACAGTATCACCTTTCTTGTAGATTCTCATGTATGTGGCCAAAGGACCAACTCCATGTTTTCTAAAAGGCCTAGAGAACGTGTAGCAGGTGCCCCTCCTCTTTCCCTTGGTGTTGGTCATTTTGGCGAATTACTGGAAGACGGCGGTTCCGGATGAAAAGAAAAATTAATTTTTAAACATTTCTCAGTGGCTTCCTCTGGGAAGTAAAGTTAGGCTGTAGGGCAAATAAGTCTTTTCATTTTTGTTTTATCCACATTTATGCTATTTGAATTTTCACTTCAATGTTCTTACGCTTTTTTATAATTTTTTTAAATGTGCTTCTTGTACAAATGGGCTGCCCCATAAACTCTCATCAAGACATTTATATAAGTTATTATTATGACTGATTCTAACAATAATAATGAAAAATATATTTTACTGAGGGCATTTTACGTGCTAAAGGTTTAGTGAGCACTCCGACTGAATCATCACAACAATCATGTTATACACACTATTATCTCCTTTATTTTATGCACAAGGAAACTAAGACTTAAGAGGTTAAGTAATTTTCCACAGTAACGCATCAAATAAGAAGGAAGGGGAGCTATGGCTTAAACTCAGGACTGTCTGACTTCAAAGTTCATGCTTAAAACCACTAAACCCCACTGCGTGTACTCATCCTATGATTTTGAACTAGCAACTTGCAGACTCCATTTTCTCTGTCGACTATATCAACTCTGAGAGATCTTTATTTGAATTCCAGGGTAGCTCCTTTGACTGAAGACAATTTCCAAGACCAACACTTTATATACCAGTTGCAGTAAATGCTAGGAGGTAGCAAAGCAATGACCACAAATTCTGAGAGCAGATTATATTGACTAAAATTCAACACTCAAGGATCCCGTCAAATGTAAGGTGAGATAGAGAGATCTTCAGACATAAAAAGGACTGAGAAAAAAGGATGCATTTTGTGCTATCTTAATAATATGTCTTATCCTGAGGCTTGTTTGAAGTTGGTAAATAGAAACATGTAGTTCCAAAAGAGATTTTGGTGTATATACCTAGTAAATTTTATTCCCTTTGTACCCTTTCACAAAAAAATCACATGAAGATTTATTTCAGAAAGGGGGAATACACATCTCTACACAACTGGACCATTAGAGTTAAAAAAAAAAAAATTCTGTCATTCCAC
The DNA here is from genome assembly GCF_964374135.1 of Grampus griseus. Lineage (NCBI taxonomy): Eukaryota > Metazoa > Chordata > Mammalia > Artiodactyla > Delphinidae > Grampus > Grampus griseus. Next base: position 35,176,249 of record NC_139007.1, read on the forward strand.
TTCCTGCAAGCTTTACAATTAGGAAAACAAAGAAAAAGTCAACACCCATTACTTCATGTGACAAGTAACTTAGTTTCTGCTTTTGGCAAATGGGAATAGATTCTGCTTATTCGGTCATTCAACTAGTGTTTGGAATCACATTGTTTTGTGCTAGGGAGATGACAGTGAACTACAGACATAGTCTGAGTTGCTCACCAAAAACCAAGGAGTGGCTGGAGGGGTGCCTGAGGCCCCACCATGTCAACCAGCACCCCCATGCTCACCCTCACTACCATTCTTCTGATTGTTCATGATGATTTTAGTCCTGGGAAAACAAAACTTCAAGCTCTCCATACGTTCTTCCCCTTCAAAGAGATTGCAGTCCCAAAGCCACATCCTATAGAAAAATTCAGAAACCATCAGGAGAGCTTAGAGTTCTGTGGGGATAGACAAGCAATTAACCAGAATTACATAATCCGTTACACATACATGGGTCATGAAGTAAAGGGTTCTGAGGGGTTTTTTTAATTATTATTTATAAGGTTTTATTGCTATATGAAGTGGAAGGGCAGGAAGTTATGGACCAAGCCATGCAACATAGTTTCAAAGTAAAGGATTAGAATAATCAGTCACATTTCTTATCTACCATGTACTTTGATAAGCTATAAATTGTATTTTTACATTTCAAAAGTGTTTAAAATTTCCACGTGTCTCGTATAGGTGTATAAACCAAAATCTCTTTTGGAACTACATGTTTCTATTTACCAACTTCAAACAAGCCTCAGGATAAGACATATTGTTAAGATAACACAAAATGCATCCTTTTTTCAGAATCCTTTTCATAAACTCCACAGCCAGATATTTTGCAGAAGTCTCTTCAGCTTAAAATAGAAATTCTCTTCTATAGATAGCTAAAACAGATTTGAGATGAAGAAGGTTAACTGCTCTTTTGTGGGTCACAGCACTGATGTGCTTCAGCCCTCAGAGCACAGCTGAACTTGTACTCATTGACTGAGTTACCACTTTCTTTCCCTCAATGTCTTTAAGCTGAGTCTGTTTTGGCACATTGATTTATTAACACATGGACCCATATATGGTAAATTCATTTGATAGCTCCTCCCAATCCCTTGATACTAAATATTGAAGGTTGATTAGAGATGGAAAAATGATGCTACTCATAGTAGAAGAGACCAAAATCCAGTCCTCTCTTCCCCTTTTGCTAAAAAGATGCTTACATTGTTTGGGTGTCTCCTCTCCTCTGTACATGCTGGTGCTCAGAAAAGGGAGGGGGGGCCCACTCCACACTGCCTGGTTTCCTGTTCTTATTATCAAGGATTAGTTTGGACATGGGCATGAGGTATAATTCTGGATACAATGATGTGTGGGAAATCTGGGAAAGGCTCTCTCTCCTTACTAACAAAGAAGATAGTTGGGGATAAACATCCCCTGTGCCCAATGTCATTGTGTTCATGACCATTCCTGGAGCTGTGGCAGCCATCTTGCAACCATGTGGGGAACTAAGTCAACAGGTCCAAGAGGGTAAAACAGAAAGATGCAGAGAACTTATATTTCTGCTGTGTTGAGCAACTGAATTGACCATTGAATCAATCAACAATCTGGAGCATTCACATTTGGACTTCGTGTTATGTGAGATAATAAATATTCCTCATGTGTAAGCCATTTTGAGTCAGGGTTTTCTGTTACTTAGCAGATAAACACATCCAAACTGGTCCATGTAGATTAGTTCTCTCTGTTATCCCTTTCTTCCTCCACCCAGTCACCATTCTTAACATAATTTAATTGGTATTAACATTTTTACACAGGTAGATTTAGCTTTCTTCAGTGATAAATTTAAATTTCTCCTCATGTTTTAAACTTTACCTTGGCAATCTAGTTTAAGAAACTGATCTTATCGAAGATATCTGGTTACCATACCCATGGGGCACTAATAATATTCTTAAGGTCATGGAAGCAGCAGTATGAGGCTACAATGTTTTTTGATAGCCTAACATATCCATTTTGACCAAAGACTCTTTTCCCTATTAAAAAAAAAAGAAAAAAAAGAAAAGAACAAACTGAGTTATATGTGGAAGCTTTCTAATTCTTATCCCGATTTTTTTTTTTTTGATAGACTTTCATTACAGCAACTCCTTAAAGCCTGGCTCTTTGGCTTTCACGGTTTAATTTCTTGGCTTTGAGTTAATATTATTCCCTTAATCTCACTAATCCTCTAAGAAAGATGAACATAATGGTGAACTTCATGTAAGAAATATCCTATTAAATTTTTAAATGATTAAATTGTACACATAAAAATAAAATATGAATTTACATTGAATTTACATAACTTCCTGCCCAAATTCCTGAATTTTAAGCCATCTTTTCACCAATACCACTTCCAAATGTCTCTCTAAGTGAGCTTTATCAAGACAAGTGTCAGAATTCATAAAATCAACCAAAGCAACTGAAAGGCCTATGCTAATAATAAGTCATAACACAAGTCAAGGTTAATTACAATTAGATTTTAAATATTTTGCTTGAGGACGCTAAGCTTATTTAGTTTGGAACATAGTTTTAAAATGAAATGCTTATATATTGATATAAAAGATATAACAGTATAGTACAGCTGCGGGGTAGAGGGAGGAAACACCACGTAGCACTATTTAAACATTACATATTAATCTCAAAAATAACAAAAATAAGCAGTTTGACTGTAAATTATTCTCAGGACTTTAGCTTTAAAAAAAAAAAAAAGTAAAGGCCTTAATCTCTTAAGCACTTCAGGGCAATGACAATTTTTTAAAATTGTAACTAAGAGGAAGCTAAAATGCCAACATTCATTTCTGAATTTTGCAGCCAACTTTGTCATACAAGTGCTTTACTAATATTTTTTTTCATACTTCTGTTCTAAAAGGCGTTCTCCCGAATAAAGCCTTAAGTTTAAATCAAAGACAAGTTATTCAGAACCCACCCTACCATATTTGTAGTGGCTCTCTAGCTCCTTATAAGGAAAAATACTGGAAATGAGGTTAGAAATTTTAAAAGTAAATGTGAGGATGTGGTAAAGAATGATCTTATCCAGTCTGTAAAATGGGTACGGGATTTTTAAAGTCCAAGAATAGTGGACAGTCTAATATGAAAGTGAATGAAGATACCCCTCAAGCAAAAAAAGAAACCCTTTTTTTTAAGGAAAGCTTGAAGGAATTTTGAGAATTGTACTTTAGCTAAGGAAGATATAAACATCTGGGGGATCTGAGTGGAGGATATGCAGAGTTCTTATTTTTAGTAATTTTTCAAAAAGTCTAAAATTATTACAAAATGATAGGTTTTAAAATATTTTTAAATTATTACTATTTGGCATGAGAAATTAATTCAGTTGTCTAAAATGTTTATTTTCTGAGCAGGGTCATAATAGTTAAGAAGATTATTGTGCTGGAAAAAGCTTCAATAAGTGGTCCATGGCCTCAATTCCTACCCTGGTTCTCAGTGGTATTTAAAGACATCAATCTCCATAGATAGACTTTTACTTTCACACAGCTGAGTTCTACATAGAAGAAATCATTTAAAAGCTCCATGTAACATATGTCAATTATTTTTCAATAAAACTGGGAAAAAAAACTCCATGGACATTGACCCGAGTTTTGTTGGTATTTCAAAGCTGACTTAAATACACTGCTCTTCTATTTGGTGGCTTACCAGTTCCTGTCAAATTCCTTCATAACATTTCTATTTTTTTGGTTCCTTAAAAATAAAATGCAAAACTATAGACCTAAAATGGCCTATAATTATAGACTCATAGACTCTCAGAGCTCAAAACAATATTATAGATAATCCTACACTACACAGGGATGTAAGAGAACTTACCCAAAGCCACACAGTACAACCTAACATATCACATCACAAAACACAACACACCAGCCAATTGCAATGTGGGAACCTAGACTGGCTTATAAAAAGACATTCTTGTAACAATTAGAGAAATTTAAATATGGAATGGCTGCTAAATAATGTTTATGATTACTATTAACTTCCTTAAGTATAATAAAGTATTTCCATTGTCTTTATTCTTAGATGATACATGTTAAAGTATTTATAACTTTTGAACTTACTACAAATTTTCAAATGGTACAGGATATGTGTTTGTATTTGTTAATATATGTGTGTGTTACTACACTGAATGGGTGAGAGAAAGAAATTATGGCAAAATGTTAACAATTATTTAGGTGGAGAGCACATGGGAATTCAAATTTTCTATATGTTTAAATATACACAGTAGTCAGGAATTCCCTGGTGGTCCAGCGGTTAGAGCTCTGCACTTTCACTGCCGAGGGTTCGATCCCTGGTCGTGGAACTAAGATCCCGTAAGCTGTGCGGAGCAGCCAAAAAAAAGAAAAAAACAACAACACAGTAGCCTGTACTTCACCAAAAGCCACAATAGCTCCCACAAAAATTGTACTAAGGACTTTGTTGAGAGCTTTATCTACTCTTTTTAAGCAGGCAGTTCTTAACGAAGTTGACTTTTCTGTTTTTCTTTAATACAACAGACTAGAAGCAAAAGTTAAAAGAGAGAGAAATGGATATTAGAGACAATCACGATCCACTTGACAAACATTTATAAACAGTCCACCAGATTTGGGAGACAGCAATGGCCACAATAGGATCCTGGCCCTGAAGAAGCCCACAATCCAGCTGGTGACAAAGATACGCAAACAATTAGCCATAATGATAACTAAGATACCTGATACAGAGAAAGAATAAGAAGCAGCAGAAACAACTGTGTTAGTAACCAGTGCACAGACTCAAAACAATCACCCCAAGCCATAAGGAAAATGTCAAATTTTATTTCATATACATTTAGAAAGTTAGAGAAATTAACATTACACTTCATAAATATTATTGTGAAATATTTTATTATGTAAAGTTTTAAAGCTTACAGAGAAATGTTTATGTATCAAAAAATTTATTTCCCTGGTTAGGAAGAGTCAATATTCTTAAGATATCAATTCTTCCCAACTTGACCTATAGATTCAATACAATCCCAGTCAAAATCCTAGCAAGTTATTTTGTGTGGACAAAAATATAAACTAAAGCTTCTATGAAAAGACAAAAGACCCAGCATAACCAACACAATACTGAAGACGAATAAAGTCTGAGGATTGACATTACCTGACTTCAAGACATACGTTAAACTACAATAATTACCAAGACAGTGTGGTATTGGTGAAAGAACTGACAAACAGTTCAATGGAACAGAATAGAGACCCCAAAAATAGACCCACACAAATATAGTCAACTAATCTTTGACAAAGAAATAAGGGCAATTCAGTGGAGAAATGACAGTCTTTGCAACAAACGGTATAACAATGGACATCCACATGCAAAAAAAAAAAAAAGAATCTAGACACTGGCCTTACACATGTTGCAAAAACACTCAAATGGATAATAGGCCTAAATGTAAAATGCAAAACTATAAAACTTCTAGAAGATAACACTGGAGAAAATCTAGGTGATTTCGGGTTTGGCAATGAGTTTTTATATAGAACACCTAAAGCACAATCTATGAAGGAAAAAATTGGTAAGCTGGATTGCAAGAAAATCAAAACCTTCTGTTATGCAAAAGAGACTGTTAAGAAGATAAAAAGACAAGCCAAAGACTGAGATAAAATATTTAAAAAACATATCTGATGAAGGACTTGTATCCAAAGCATACAAAGAACTCTTAAAATGCAACAATAAGAAAACAACGCAGGGACTTCCCTGGTGGCACAGTGGTTAAGAATCTGCCTGTCAATGCAGGGGACACAGGTTCAAGCCCTGGTCCAGGAAAATCCCACATGCCGCGGAGCAACTAAGCCCGTGCGCCACAACTACTGAGCCCACGTGCCACAACTACTGAAGCCCGCAAGCCTAGAGCCCGTGTTCCACAAGAGAAGCCACCCCAATAAGACCGTGCACTGCGACGAAGAGTAGTTCCCGCTCGCCACAACTAGAGCAAGACCGCACGCAGCAACGAAGACCCAATGCAGCCAAAAATAAATAAATAAATAATTTTTAAATTTTTTAAAATAAATTAAAAAAAAATCCCAATCACAAAACAGGCAAAAGATCCAACCAGATACCTCACTAAAGAAGATATACAGATGGCAAATTAGCATATAAAAAGATGTTCAACATCATATGTCATTAGATAACTGCAAATTATTATAAAACATCAATTGGATACCACTACATACCTATTAAAGTGGCAAAAATCAAAAAAATGAACAATATCAAATGCTGGCATGGATGTGGAACAATAGGAATTCTCATTCATTGCTGATGGGAATGCAAAATGATACAGCCACTTTATAAAAACAGTTCAGCAGGGCTTCCCTGGTGGCGCAGTGGTTGAGAGTCCAAAAAAAAAAAAAAAAAACAGTTTGGCAGATCCTTACAAAATTAACTATAGTTTCACCATACAATCCAGCAATCACACTCCTAAGTGTTTAGTCAAATGAGCTGAAAGTCACATCCAGACAAAAACCTGGGCACAAATGTTTAGAGCAGCTTTATTCATAATTGCCCTAAACTGGAAGCAAACAAGATAGCCTCCAAAAAGTGAATGGATAAACAAACTGTGGGACATCCGTACAATGGAATATTATTCGGCAGTAAAAAGGAATAAGCTATCAAGCCACTAAAAGGCATAAAGGAATCTTAAATGCATATTGCTTAGTGAAAAGAACCAGTCTGAAAAGTCTACACACTGTATGATTACAACTATATGACACTCTGGAAAAGCCAAAACTATAGTGACAATGAAAAGATCAGTGGTTGCCAAGAGTTCAGGGAGGCGGGTGGGAAAGGGATGAATAGGTGGAACACAGAGGATTTGTTTACAGCAGTGAAACTATTCTGTAGGATACTATAATAATGGACACAAGACATGATGCATTTGTCAAAACCCATAGAACTGTATGACACAAAGAATGAACCTTAAGGTAAACTATAGACTTTAGTTAATAATAATGTACCAATATTGTTTCAGTTGTAACAAATGTACCACACTAATGCAAGTTGTTAACAAGAGGGGAAACTCTGAGCAGGGCAGAGAGGGAACTCTGTACTACCTGCTCAATTTTCTGCAAACCTAAACTGCTTTAAAAAATAAAGCCTGTTAATTTTTAAAAAAAATTTTGTGTGTAATACTCATTTGCCCCAAATGCCAAATAACGAAGCTCTATTAGAGTAAGCATGTGTTGCTCACCGTTAAGTCTTTACCTACACTAAACTGGCTTTTTGTGAATTGTCAGTCACTTTCAGAAATGCTCAAATAATGAGCGCATAAATTATGGGTAGATCCTGGGCAGGGTTTCGAAAAGTGTGGTCTTCAAACCACCTGCACCAAAATCATTTGGATGCTTGTTAGAACTCATATCCCTACTAAATCATAACCTCGAGGGGTGGGCAATCTGCATTTTTAACAAGTTCCCTGGGGATTGTGATGCAGGAGAAGTGTGGGAAGCACTGCATTAACAGTGTATAAGCATACTTAAGGACTACTTTTATTTTACTGCTTATAAAAAGCAAACAATTAAAACATACCAGCTGCCCAGTAATTGAGAACAGGTTTCCCTTCATCTCCCTGGCACAAGATGACAACCAGTGACTTATTTTTGCAGTTTCAGGAATTCCAGCCATAAGGACTAAATTCTCCAGAAACACTTCATTATATAACACCATGTTTTTTAAAATGGTGGTTTTTCAAGAAAGAAATAACGAGACAGTGAAAACTAGGATGATGCTTATGGCCCTTCTGTGTTTTTCTTAACTGAAGACTTTTGAATCATACTTTTAATAAAGGATTAAAGAAGAAGCTTTCTGAGGCTTTCATCATTTATTATTCCCCAAATTGAATAAATATTTTTAAATAAAATTCTCAGAGGACACTGTCAATTCCTTTTATCTGCGAAAATTAATTTCTTTGAAATAATTTTGGTCTTGCCCTTTTCAGGAAGGTATCATTTTACTGCATCTATATCAAAGAAGGTCAGTCACAGAGTCAGAACACAGGGCAACACTTCACGTCCAAGTCCCAGAACAATCATAGAGTGTGCCTGATCAATCCTGGCTGTCATCATTTCTTTGACTCTCCACCTTGCCCTTTTGTGACCTTGGCAACCCAGCTTTAAGCTGTATGATATTGTTATTGCCCCAATTTATCCAGTGGTCAAACTTCAAGCAATCTTAGCCATTCTGAACACAGCAGAGACATGTGTCTTTTAAATCTTTGCCTTGTCTTTCTGCATCCTTTCCCCCTTCAGCCAACAAATCATTTCTAGTCCTTCCTTAGTGGAAACAATCTGATGTTAGTCATTTATTCTTATAATCTAAGGCAGTGCTGCTCAAACCTGAGCATGCATCACAACCATCTGGAGGGCTTGTTCAAAGACAGATTGCTGGGCCCTACCCCCAGTGTCTGATTCAGGGGGTCTGGGATGGGCCCCAAGAATTTGCATTTCTAATGAATTTCCATCAGGTGATGCTGATGCGGCTAGTCCAGAGACCACACTTTAAGAACCACCATATAAGATAATGTGCAACCTTACTTCTGGTATTTGTACCAGAAAATGTGGTGACAGGTATGGTAATTATATAAATTGTTCCAAGACTCATCAGAGTGAGAATCGTAATTAACAACCCATAGATAGTATGTTACAGACGATGCAAATTGACAATTCCTTTTGACAGTGCTCAAGGCTGCCATATATAATTGCTTTTCTACTGTCCTAGAGAAGATCATGCAACAAAAGTCTCAAGTTAGCACGTGAGCACTCTTGCCTCTTATCTATTAATCGACTCTTAACTAGCTAAGCTGCTCATCTGTCCCTGCCACCCTAAGCACTTTCACTCAATTTTCAATTGCCTGCCTTGTAGGCTTGGCTAGTCGATTGGACTTGGACCCACTCCATGAAGACCTACTTCTTCCCATCAGAGACCCACGCCCCCACTGCCACCCTGCAGAACCCAACCTGCCTTTCTGACCTCTAGTCATAGATCCTCTCCATCCTGAGGAGTTTCGGCCCAGTTCCTTCCTGCTCTCCTAGGCTTCCAGATGTGTGATATACCTCTGGCATCAGTCCTCTTGGCTGCCTCCCTCGGCATGACTTGGAGAAGAGAGTTTATTCTCTTTTAAAGGGAATTAGGAGAATGCCAGAGCCAAGGTGAGGCCAGGGCCACTCTGGGAATTGGGTAATGAAAGTGTCCCTCAGTAGATGGCAGGAGAAAAGGGAGCCTTCACACACAAGAGTATATGGTTGAAGAAGTATCAAATCCTACGTTCTCTGATTTTCTCTGCTATTCTCCTTAGTGCAGTGCCAACCAGAATGGTTTCTCACCTTCAGATAAGAGTTGCACACTCTGCTGAAAGATGTTGCGCTAGGAAGATCAAGATTAAACCCAGAAGAAACCAAGCAATGAGAAAAATGGGCTACTTGGCCAGCAGAGGGCGGCAGACCACATCACAAGAGGGACTCCATCCCCAAGCAGTTCTTCCCATAGGAAGTCCAGGTCTGTAACTGCCGGGTAACTACTGGGGATTCTAAAGGGAGTACATTGGAATACTATTAATTACTTCTATGTTATTACCCCTCATAACAAGATGCTAACAAGAAAATGTCAACATTGTATAAGAAAAGAGCATCGGACCTGGAGTCTGAAAAGCGATTCTAGTATTTTCTGACTTGGCCAACAACTCAGAGCTTCCATCTTCTTACCAGTGAAATGGAGGGAAAAAGTAATAAAAGCAATCAATACGAATCACCTGTGGCCCATCAACCTCACAGGTTCGTTGTGGGAGCGGATAAGTAAAAGGAAAAAGTCTATATGCACAAACATGAGTCATTTCCCAGGTTGTGAACTCAAACGAAGTATGTTAACTCCAAAAGGTCACCTCAGCTCTTCCTTCCACAGGTCCCGATGCCGAGGAATACTTTAACCTTATCATCACAATTGTGGAGAGATATTTTAGGCACTGGCCTGCAGGGTTAGAGGGGATTTCTGGAGTAGCAGCCCATGCAGGGAGGTACTGAACCCCACTCCGTAATTAATGGCACAGCCCACTCCACCCCAGTCCCAGGTACTTAAGTGAGGCTGGCAAAAGAGAAGCCAGGAGCCACGGTGCAGAGAATTGAGGAAGGAAAGATTAAAGAGAAAGACTAAATCTAGGGCTGTCTTTCCCAAACAATTACTGGAAAATTGCAGAACCAGTCTGCCCCAGGGAACCTCAGGGAAAATATTACTTTGATTGTGTGATGGCATCTTTCACAGAGCACACAAGAGCCCTGGCCGGCATGGCAAGGCAGAAGCTAAGAGCTCTGGTAGGTATATTATGCCTTTACGGAGCTGCTATGCTACATGTTGAAAGAAGCACAAAATTTAACTGTCAACGTTAAAATCACAAATTCTGGACTAAACTACAAGACAGAATTCCAGATGATCTCATTCTATTTCTGTGTGACAGGCTAGTAATTGCCATCAGTGCACAGAATTTTTATTTTAGGACAGCTAAGATTTCTCTTGCCTCAAGTCCCAACCAACACTGTCCTCTCTGCTGCAGAAATTTCTCTAACCAATCTTCCTGTCATGTGCTTCACGGGCTTGTTCAAATTGACACTTGAGAGTTAATTTACACCTTCCTATTTTACAAAAACAATCCCAGAGGAAGGTACCACATGATCTATCCCACTTGAATTAAAATTCTGATTTTCAGTCTCGGCCATGGATTACATACATGGGAATCCTTGAGGGGGACCCTCACAGGAACTAGGAAATGTTTTCTGTCCTTTAAATTATTTTCTCAACATATTCATGCTGGTTACTTTTAAATCTATCTATTCCTTAAAATCTAGCTAACAAACAAATCATTATAAATACTGCCATTTTAGGGAAACAAATCATAAAACCATTGAATCCTTCTACAAGGAAGTCATTAATTCAGATAACTGAATTCGAACAAGTTTTGGAGTGGTCATATCTTTTCTGAACCTTAGAACAGATCTAGGGCCCTTTTTAAGTTGTAGCTAATGTGTATTGGAATTTTTTAAAGCTAACATATACAAAGACCAACATAGGTTTCTTTTGAATACACATGGTATTAAGCTATCCACCGACACGGCCTGTTGCCTGCCTGCCTGCCTGACACATGGTAATAACACATTTCCCTGCCCAAGTGAAATGAGACAGGGCCAAGTGAATTGCTTTGGCCAATGAAATGAGAGAAGACATGCGCTCATCACTTTCAGGGAGAAGGCCATAAGAGCCCATGCCTGACTGGCCTGTTCACTCTCCCAGTCACCCTGTCCAGTTATCTAGCCTGGATTCTGAGTGAATAAACCATGAATCAGAGACCCCTTAGAGGCAAAATGGACATGTGATGCCAAGGGTTAGAAACAATAAATCTTTGCTGTCTTAAACCACCGAGATTTCGGCATAATCCAGCCTAATCCAGCCTATCCTGACAGACCAGATTCAAAATCTGGCTCTGACACTTACTATCCTTGACTACACAGGCAAGTTCTTAAAACTCTCTGAGCCTCAGTTTCCTCCACCATAAAAATGAGGATAATAATACCTTTCTTAAATGAGAAGCTACGTGCAAAATACCTTTTACGTAGTAAATTTTCAATATAGATTAATAATAGCTGCTATTATTATCACTTGTTCTTATAGAAGAGAATCTGAAAATGGGCAGTGCAAGAGCAGAATAAACATTTCCACTTGTTCTTCTTTGAAAAATGTTAGGTTAAGGACTGCCACTTACATTTTCTAGTTAAACAAGCCCTGTACAGGAAATACAAATTTTATTAATAGCAGTACTGGCATCTTATGAATGCAGAAAATAATGAATATATAGATGTTAAGTACACAGCAAGTCGATGATAGAGAGAGGGATTTATTTATTTACTCAATTTATGACATTGTGACCTTGAAACTCTTATGCAAAAAATCCATTAATTCCAATTTGTAAAGTACATGAAACTAGCAACAGGGTGGTAATATGGATAAAGGACAACACAGGAAGAATTAGAATGGCTTTTAAAGCAACATTTGTCTGCTCCCTTCTCATTAAACCTGTTTTAAAAGGTGAGGTATGTCCCTGACCCTAAAAATTAAAATTCTTCACCCCAATCAGTCTGGGTTTGTACATTGAGATATATTGCCTTCCTCCACAAGCACTAAAAGATTTAATAAACCCCAGAGTAGCCAGAGATACATTTCTTAATAGAAATTCAATTTGCAGGGTTTAGATATTATTTACTTCCTGATTGGAGAACAATTTGTGAACCTTACCCAACATGGCTGCATAACTTCTTCCTCTGGCAATGGGAGTAAAATTGATTGGATCTTTTCATGGAATAATATATGGACTGATATAAATTCTTTGCTCTCGCATCTCAATATCACCTTGCTATTTACTTTTTGTCAGAACAATCCTAGCATGCCAGGCACCAGGCAAAACATAGATTTTTATGTAAAAATGTTCATCTTTGTTCAGTAAATGATTCTGTCTGTAACAGACTCTTTCTGCTCACCACATTCACATAGAAGAAAAAAAGATAACTGAGGCTTGTCCATTTATTCCACCTTTGTCAAAAATCTGCTGACACAAGTCCTTGCTTCTCATTTGTACGAAGAACTCCGTGCCTCATTTTGCACTTTCAGAGCTATTAGTTCTCTTCAGTAATCACTCAGGACTTAATTATACCCTTAGAGACAGAAAAGATGCATCTACTAGCCATGACCACGTGCCTGCCTGTCAGTTACACAGGCCAGTTGGAGGCCTTGGCTCTTCGGACCTGGCTGTGTTTCATGCAGCACTGTCGAGACAAGATAGTCCATGTGGGCACTGCAACACAGGACTTCCGGAGCCTAAAGGAAAATAAATCCTATTATGTTCTCTCTGAATGTATCAGTTCAGGTCATAAATACTTGGACACAGCCTCTCTTTCCCATGAGGGAGTCGCTGCTGGGAATGGGAAGCATGAACACATGTGGCTCTGCAGTGCCATTACCAGTAAGCTGTGCCCCCTGAATGACCTCTCTGACCAACTGTTAATCATTCAGCTACACTTCAATTGAGAGGGAAAATAACAATAATAAAACTAAAACACTCAACTTTCATAGCACATTATAGGATAATTTCATGCAGGAACCAGGAGCCCGATAACATGGAGAGTGTATTTCAAAGTTGAAAACTGCCTTTGATTCTCTCTGGGGAAAGGACAGAGGACACAGTAAAGGAGACACCTAATTGAAACTGCCCAGAAGCCTCCAAGGGCTTCAGGCTGAAAAGTCACCAAGCGCGATGTGGAAAATGGCTGGGTAGCCTGCATTTCCTTTGGACCACAAACCCTGAATCTGGTTGTAATCATGGTCGTTACTGATCAGAACCGGACTTTAGTTGATGGCATATGAAGTGGTACAAGGACATGGGCACCTGTGTGCAAATGTACACAGTTCACAGACTTTACTCTCAAATTCCCAAACTGTGCTCATCAAAACAATATAGGAGCTGACCCAAAGAGGAATATTCATCCAAAACAGTCAGTTACAAGAGAGGCCAAGGAAACTGCAGCCAGAGGAAGGAATTCTAACATTACAGATGTTTGACTGTTGTAAGTGCAGAAAAGCAAAGAAAATGAGAAACAGAAGCATGAAGCTGAGGTTGGAAAGTTTTCTCTCCTGAAGGCCTTGCCCACAACAGGAGCTATTCAGAAAGCACAAAATGCCACAAAGGCACCTCTGAGAAGATAATCAACAAGAAGGGTTCACCCCCACTGCTAAAGATCAGGAAGCTGCAGACATCCCGGTCCCAGCCTAGAACATCACGGACCAGAGGGACCTGCCTTAGAAGCCTTAGGGAAGAAATAATGAGTTTATTTTGAAAACATACACCCCAAATAAAGAGGTGCCTCCTCCTGCTTTAGGACCAGCATCGTTAGAGACCTATTTTTAAAACAATCAAACAGAAGCCTAACTCTGAAGATTTTCATGAAGGGGAGCTGGTTGGGGAGCCACAGAGGTATAAATTACAATATACAACACACAGTAACACTCTAAAAATCCTCCTGGCTCATCTCTGTCCCCTAAGTCCTACTTCTTGGAACAGCTGCCCCTGTTCTAATTCTCTCTCCTAAAATATTCCAGCATCAGTAAGCTCTACTTCTCACTAACCTGTCCGCATCTTTCCTTTATTACTCAGATAGTTTCAAGCTCTTTCTTACATTCAGTCCACCAATCTTCTGCAGCTTCTTCAGGTTTTATCTCCAAACATTTCCCCAACTAGATCCAGTAGTTCTACAAGGAAGAATCTTGCTTCTTGACAAGACAGAAGAAGGAAAAGTTTTACATAAATCGCATTTTGAATATTCATTTTTCGGTGTAGAGATACACAGAGACTGTCACACACCACAGTTATAGGCTATATGCAGAAGCTAAAGTCACTAAAATATTTACTAAAGAACTGACTCTGTTTATCCCACACTTCTCACAACTTCATCTATCACTCCCGCCCTCTCTGAGGTCAGGATTTGGGGTATCCGGCTGTATTCGTTTCTTATTACTACACTAAGTCCCTTAAAACAACACACATATATTCTTTTACAGATCTGGAGGTCAGAAGTCTGAAATGAGTCTTGAGGGGCTAATAACAAAGTGTTAGCAGGGCTTCTTCCTTCTGGAGGTTCCCAGGGAGAATCCGTTCCTTGCCTCTTCTAACTTCTAAAAGGAGGCAGGCTTTCCTTGGCTGGTGGCTGCATCGTGCCAATCTCTTTCTTTTTTTTTTTTAACATCTTTATTGGAGTATAATTGCTTTACTACTGGGCATATATCCTGAGAAAACCATAATTCACAAACAGTCATGTACCACAATGTTCACTGCAGCTCTATTTACAATAGCCAGGACATGGAAGCAACCTAAGTGTCCATCCTCAGATGAATGGATAAAGAAGATGTGACACAGATATACAACGGAATATTACTCAGCCATAAAAAGAAACGAAATTGAGTTATTTGTACTGAGGTGGATGGACCTAGAGGCTGTCATACAGAGTGAAGTAAGTCAGAAAGAGAAAGACAAATACCGTATGCTAACACATATATACGGAATCTAAAAAAATATGGTTCTGATGAACCTAGGGCCAGGACAAGAATAAAGATGCAGACATAGAGAATGAACTTGAGGACACGTGGGGTGGAGGGGAAGGGGAAGCTCTTGCTTCCATCATAGCAGTTACTACTCCCACTGATCTCCTGCCTTTCTCTCATAATGATCTTTGTGACTGCATCAGACCCACCCCAATAATCCAGGATAAGATCCTATCTCAAGAGCCTTAACTTAATCATATCTGCAAAGTCCCTTTTGCCATATAAGATGACATTCACAAGTTCTGTGGGTTAGGATGCAGACGCCCTTGGTGGGAGGCATGGGGAAGGGGGCTATCCACACTATCAGATGTCACAAACTGTATAAAAAACTCAGTACAAATTCAATGCAAGACAAAGTAAATTGCCAGACTCGCAAAAGATGAATGAATTCATTAAGGCAACAAAAGTTATGATTGAGAACTGCTGGAATTATGAGCAAAGCTATTGACAAATCATAATTCAGCAGAGATAGAACCCTTTACAATTGAAAAATATAGAAAATCAGCAGGGATAATAACAGCTGGGTACAGCAAAGAAAAAATTATTTAAATACCACCTGATTAAGAGAGAATCTTTGGAAAACTGATAAAGCTGTCAAATTTTTTTGCTCATGATGCAAAAATGTGAAATATATTATATCATATATATGATCATACAGTTGTCTTAGAAGAAAATTTTTTTTACCAAAAATGAATCAATCTTGATGAATTCCTTGTTCATTTTAAGTTTATAGTTGTAATTATTGTTAATGTTATTCCAATAAGGAAACTTATTTTCATAAGTTTTAATTTCAGTTTTCAAGACAAGTAACTAGTTTAAACTTTTTTCACTATGTACAGAATGTACATTCCAGGAACAGGGGAGGAAATAGCAAAGTCATGGAGGAGGGACTTCCCTGGCGGCACAGTGGTTGAGAATCTGCCTGCCAATGCACGGGACACGGGTTTGATCCCTGGTCCGGGAAGATCCCACACACTGCAGAGCAACTAAGCCCGTGTGCCACAACTACTAAGCCTGTGCTCTAGAGACCGCAAGCCACAACTGCTGAGCCTGTGCGTCAAAACTACTGAAGCCCACGCGCTCTAGGGCCCAAGTGCCTCAACTACTGATGCTCGCACGCCTAGAGCCTGTGCTCCGCAACAAGATAAGCCACTGCAATGAGAAGCCCGTGCGCTACAATGAAGAGTAGCCCCCGCTCGCCGCAACCAGGGCAAGCCCACGCGCAGCAACAAAGACCCAACACAACCAAAAATAAATAAAAATAAATATTAAAAGAAAATTTACAAAATAAAAAAAAAGTCATGGAGGAACTGAAGTCTTCCCCACCCTAAAGCTATTTTTACTATACTGTGTTTCTGAGCATGGCTGTATGCCATGACAGGTGTACTACAGGACCTGCCTCTCCCTGTCATAAGGGGATAGATGAGACTGACTAGATGTGTAAAGAGTGAACTGTGATAGAAAGATCAACAGTATAAGGGAGAAAATCTGGTCCTAGGCTCTTTTCAAGACTTATCATTTAATAAAGATGTTAAAAAAAATTTTAAATAAATAAATAAAGACTTATCATCTTTGTGACTTTGAGGAATGAGGATGTTTGGAACCTCTCAGAAGATCTCTGCTTCCTCTATAAAATGAGAATATTATTCATACTTATCTTCCTACATTTGTTAACTTCAAGAAAATTCACCTTAGGACTTCCCTGGTGGCACAGTGGTTGAGAATCCACCTGCCAATGCAGGGGACATGGGTTCAATCCCTGGTCCAGGAAGATCCCACATGCCATGGAGCAACTAAGCCCATGTGCCACAACTACTGAGCCTGCACTCTAGAGCCCACAAGCCGCAACTACTGAGCCCGTGTGCCACAACTACTGAAGCCCACATGCCTAGAGCCCATGCTCTGCAACAAGAGAAGCCACCACAATGAGAAGCCCGCACACTGCAACAAAGAGCAGCCCCTGCTCGCCACAACTAGAGAAAAGCCCGTGCGCAGCAACAAAGACCCAATGCAGCCAAAAATAAATAAATAAATTTATCTTAAAAAAAAGAAAACTCACCTTAAAATTCAGATGAATAGCTTGTAAGACTCAGTATTAAATTAAAGATGCCATTTAATGCTACCCCAGTAAAGACACCAACAGGAATATATGGAATGAAACAAGCTAATCCTAAAGTAAATAAAAAAATAAACTCACAAAATAGTCAAAAATATTCTGAGAAAGGACAGTAATGAGAAGGTAAGCCCAACCAGAGAGAAAAAGATACTATAAAGCTATAATAATTAAAGCAGTATGGTATTACGCCTGAAAGTACAGAACAATAGAGCAGAACAGAAAGTTCTGAAATGGACTCAAATACATACAGGCATTTAAGATATGATAAAAGTGTCCTTCTAAATCAGTAGGCAAAAGATGAATTGTCCAATAAATGTTGTCAGAACAACTGAGTAGCCACCTGGGGAGAAATATATTTCTACTTTTTACCTTTCACAAAAATAAATTAAGGATGGATAGAAGATTTCAACATACAAAATGAAACCATTATAATTGCTAAAAGAAAACATGGAAGAAATTTTTACTATGAAGAACTGACTACATATAATCTTTCATTGTTCATCAAACACTGAATTCAGTGAAGTCTGAAGTTCAATGGGAGAAAGCATGATTCAGTACAAATGCCCAGCAAGTATTTGGAGTTAGAAGACCTGGGTTCAGTTTCCAGCTCCATATCTTAAAAGCTGACTGATCTGGAAAAAGGCACTTACATTTTGAACCTCGGTTTTCTCAACTATCAGGAGTGACAAATACTGTAGGGGTTTCTTGTGAGTTTCCAATTGGGTAATGATAAAATTGAAAGTGACAGGTAAACAAAGTGACATAAACATGCTAGTTAATATCTAACTAATATCTAAGAATTTAGTGCCATATAAACAAAGTAACATAAACAAGCTAGTTAATATGAAATTAATTTTTAAAAATTAAGAAACTCGGGCTTCCCTGGTGGCGCAGTGGTTGAGAGTCCAACTGCCGATGCAGGGGACATAGGTTCGTGCCCGGGTCCGGGAAGATCCCACGTGCCGTGGAGCGGCTGGGCCCGTGAGCCATGGCCGCTGAGCCTGCGTGTCCGGAGCCTGTGCTCCGCAATGGGAGAGGCCACAACAGTGAGAGGCCTGCGTACCGCAAAAAAAAAAAAAAAAAAAAAAAAAAAAATTAAGAAACTCAGTGGCCCAAGTAGAAGACAATAATGTGGAAAGTCTTGATGAAGATCACACGACAATGAGGATTAAACAGAAAAACCCTCTACGGCTGCAGGCAAAGATGTTCAGTGTGCCCAAGTAGAGGGCACTGTTCACATAATTGTCCAAAGAGTGGCACTGTGTGTGTGTGTGTGTGTGTGTGTGTGTGTGTGTGTGTCTATGTTTATGTGTGTATTGAGAGCAGGGGACATATATATTTTTTCCTTTCAGCTTGAACCCCACTCAAGAAGTTTTTCTTCCTCTTGGAGAAATTCAATGAATTCAACCCCTCCCTCTGCCCTGGCAGATGCTGAGCACAAAGGGATACAGCCCAGAGGCAGCTGGCCACACAGCCCAGAGCTCAGTGGAAGGCAGGAAACTCTGACAAGCCATCTGCAGGTGGGCCAGAAGCATTTCATGAAGTAAATTTGAGAATCATAATTCCATATAATTTTTAAAGATATATTGTTTAAAATCTATATTTGACTCACCTCAAATAAAAACTGAAAAAAAAAATCTACAAATAGTACTAAGGACCCTCATCTAAGGAAAGGATAATACACATGCAGCAAGAATGAAGAGAATGATGAGCAGAACACAGAAAAGTCCAAAAAATGCGGAATCGGAGGAATCTGGATGTGAGCATTTTAATTCATGTCTGCAAATTCTTTGACACTCCTGTCATCACAAGGCAGGTTTCTATGTTCCCTGTCCTTGAATCTGGGTTGACCTTAGTGATGGGTCCACCAATAGTGTATGATGAGAATGACACTACGTGACTTTCACAGTTGTGGGACCTATGAAGTCATAGAGGGCCACATGCTTAGAAGGGCCTCTCACTTGGTTTAATGCTCTGCTACTGCAATCTTGACATTCTTGTAATTTTTGAACAAGGCACCACCTTTTCATTTTGCACAAGGCCCCACAAATTATAGAGACAGTCCTGCCTCTGACCCTGGGTCATAAAGGCACTTGTACTTGGTCTTCTCGAACATGCACGCCAGAGCCCTAAGCCACCACGTGAGCTTCATAAATTACCCTGAGGCCGCCATGCTGTGAGGAAGCCAAACTATCCCAGCCAGGGGGACCACAAGTGCTGAGGCTACAGGAAGAGAGAGGTGCCCTGCCAGCACCCAGCTACTCTAGGTTCCTCAGTTCCAGCTCCAGCTCCAGCCACTGTCTGATGTGATCACACAAGAGACCCAGAGCCACGACTGCCCAGCTGAGCCCTCCCCATATCCCTGATCAGAAACTGTCACAGATGATAAAATGGCTGCGATGTTCTGAGTCTTTACATTTAGGCACACTGGAATATTCTAGACTAGATTTATTTCCTTAAACCATACCTTCTTAATCTTTTTTTATGCAACAAAGGGGAGAGGAGCAGGTAAGAAAGAGTAGAGACACCTTCTCTAGACCTTTTCTCTAGCTATTAGCCATTAAACATGAAAGGGAGGTAGTTTAGGGGAGCAACAGGACCTGGGGACGCAGGAAACAAGGCACATCCTGACCAGTCACTGCCTGGTTGGAGCCCTGACCTGGAGCCTGGTGAGCCAGGGGTGCACAACTCCATGAGCCTAACTGAATGAGGTAATGAGAGTGAAAAGTGACCGTATCCTATTAACCTAACTAATCTCTATCCGGTTTTTGTGTCTCATGGGATCAACCATCACACTGCCGAATCCTTCTGCAACTCCAACCTCTGGCGGGGTTTGCAGGGCTCAGGGATAATGGCGACCATTCACCAAGGATGCAGCGTGAGCCTGACTCTCCCCCTGAACCAGCTCTAATTCCGCGAACAACTCCACGGAGAGGGTTTTACTGTCCCCATTCGAGGATTGAGGAAACGGAGCTTAGAGTCAAGAAGTGACTTTATAAAGCTGACGTCTATCGAGTGCTGATTACATGCAGGCTCTCTCTACTCCCACTCCATATGCAGTCTCCTACTGACTGCTCACAGCTGCGCTCTGAAGTAGGGAATAGCATCATCCCCGTCCGCAACAGATGATACCTAGTTTCACAAGGGTTAGGGAACTTGCCCAGGGTCCCAGAGTAGCCTTGAGAAAGCAGGGTTTGGCTGTTTTGATATCCTGCTCAGAGCCCCTCTGCCATGGTAACTGGCCCCAGGGGACATGTCCCTCACTCCCAAGGTCCTGTAATGAGATTATTGCAATGCACAATCTTTACAGGTTGGGAGACGCATGAGGCTTATTTTGTAACAGATATCATCATGAAACTTCAGTGAGTTCATCTTGTGCCCCACAAAGTCTCCCGTCAATGGAACGTACCATTCAGATTACATATAGCAAATAGTATAGCAGACGATTTGGCAGTGGACAGCGCTCTGGAAACACGGGCTCACCTTGCCTGTACTTGCATAAAATGTCTTTGTGTCTATACACAACTGTTGTTCGGCTCCAGTTCTCTCAGACCAGCAAGGCAGTACTGCTTAAAACAAGCAACCAGCTGCACCACTCAGGCCAGGACCTGTCACCATTATGCGGGTGATGTGACGCCACACAGAGCCTCAGCTTTTCCTGTCCTTTTGGCTTTATATTCACAAGCGTCTGATAGCTTTCAGAGCCAATTTTGCTGGCAGTTCCTAAGGTGAGCAACATCGCCCCCGTCAGACACCCCTTTTCCATCTCCTAGATGGGATCTTACACCATCTGTTCCCAATCATTGCTTCTTGCTTATTGTGTAAATTGCATTTATCACTCTAAAAGGACCTGAGACATCTTGACTGTTTTCTTCTGTGTGGAACTTGAAATGCATCGATTTCTGCTGCTATAGCCCTATAGCCACATGTTTACTACCTGTCAGTTCTAGTTTACTCAGAAGTTGCCTCTACAGAACTGAACAGTCTAAAACCAGCTCACAAAATAAGAGAATCAAAAGCCATATTTCATCCACATGTGGACACTTGCATCCACCCTCCCACTTCTACCCCACAAGATTCTACCAGAAAGGTCCCCAGTATCCATCCTTCGGTGGCCAGCAGAAAAGCCCTCTAAAACCTTCCATTGCTAGAAGAGAACAAAGTTGTCACTTCTTGTGATCAAATTCAGCACCTCCTGTTATTCCTGCCACCATCATGAATGTATGTGACACAGAAAAGCCATGTGAGCCTGAGTCCCAGGACTCCCATAAAGCCAGGGATAAAATGATCTCCAGGCAGGTCCTGGGGAGCCATCTCAGAGAAGTAAAGGCAGGTCTAGAAGGCAGAGGGTGGGCTTTGGAGCCACACAGATGTGGTGGTGGAAAAGTCATTTAACTTTTCTTGAGGGGTAGTTTTCTTCTCCATAAATGGTGAAGATAATACCTCACTTGCAGGGTTCATGTAAAAATAAGAAATAATGTCTGAAAAAACTTATTTTCATGCCTAACAGAATGACCTCAGTAAACAGTAGCTATTATTGTTAGGAAAAGAAACTAACATAATAGCTTTCTTTAAAATAGTTTGTTGTTTTTTTTTTTTAACAAAGTTACACATGTGCATATTTTAAATGGTCAAATGGGGAAATCAGCCTTCTTATAAAAAAAACTACCCCTTACATTAGACCTACTTTCTCCTCCACATGTAATGCCAAACTGGTTTGATCCATTGATACTCTCACGAGTCCATGGGCTCTTTGAATCTGGAAATTCTTGTCCTTCAATACTGGAATGTTTTAAAAATTATTTTTTGGTCTACCTTCTGGCTTATTTCCTCAACTTTATCTTCCCACCCTTCCACTGAATTTTCATTTCTTTTCTCATAGTTTAAATTTTTAGTATCACTTATTGTTTTCTGAACGTTACTTTTTATAGCCACTATTTTTTGTCCACGGCTGCAGTATCTTCTTCCATCCCTGACTATAGTAATTTCTTCTGGTTCTATTTTCTTCTTCTATTGCTTTCCTAGTGCTTATTCCCTCCAAGATGCTTTTTTAGGTTGTTTCTATCTCTGTCTGCCTTACTGGACGCTTTCCTAAAAGGTATGAACATCTCTGGTTGTCTGCCTCTATTTAGAAGTGTTGTACTAACAAGTTTATTGAAGCTCTGTATGCTTGGAGGAGGTCTGGTTACTTTGTTCTTCTGTGTAGTCATCTGCCAGAGGCCCATTCACTGAATGTCAGCAGATGAAGGCCTTTCTCTTGGGCTGGTCAGATTTTTTTGGATAGGACTCTTCCAAGTCTCCTGCAGGTAAAGCCTGACTCTCTATTCTGGGAACCAGGAGGAGAAGAAGTGAAGGGGGAATTGGAGCCACACTATCAGTATGTAAACATTCACTTAATCTCCCTACTTTTAATACAGTCCTGGATAAATAAACCTCCAGTCTTCTGCCAGGGTAGGCAAGAAACAGTCACCCGGTTGTGCAGAGTTGGAGAGAAGGTCCAAAGATCTGTTTCTATGTTAATTAGGAAGATACTTTATTTTTCTCTCAGAAAATAGTTCAGAAGTAGACAGATGGTCCTGGATGGGTAGGCTGTGCTTCATGAGGAGAAAAAAAAAAAAATCCAGGTGCATTCTATCTGTTGCTCCACCTTCTCCTTAGGAGGTCCTCTTCATTTGTATGCGCATGGTCAAGGTTAATGCATGATATCTACATTCCAGCCCACAGAAAGAGAGGAGAGAGAAACTGAAGGGCAATTAACTTCTTTTCTAAAAGCCTGACCCATCACATCCCGTGAGCTAAAACTGATTCATGCAGCCATCTCTCCCTGCAAAAAAAAGCCCGAGAAACGTCATTGCTAACTGGGTAGCACGTGCTCAGCTAAAACTTCGTGATGAAGGGGTTCTGTTCCAAAAGGAAGCAAGGGAGATTGGATCTGAGGACAGCAGCTTTCTCTGCCACCGCTTACTAGATAGATTTTCAATCAGTCTCCCTGTCCTTGGCCCACCTCCACCTCTCCTTCTAGAACCTGTAACACCACTTGGGGGCCTTATTGGGGTTTTGCAGTGCTAATCAGAATGCTTTTTTAACTTTCCCAACTCTGGGCCAGGGTTCAGACTTCCCAAATCTGCTTTAGCATTAGCAATGGATCCATCTGCTCTCCAGCGTCCGGAATTTCATGGCTGTTGTCTTCTCCTGATGTCCTTTCCCTTGAAAATGTATTCCTTGTTAAATAAAACCTTTTACTCTTATTATAGTGGAATTGGGGGAGGGAGCGATGGTTAAAAATGTGTGCTCAGGGACTTCGCACGGTCCAGTGGTTATGACTCCACACTTCCAATGCAGGGGGCATGGGTTCGACCCCTGGTTGGGGAACAAAGATCTCACATGCCACGTCACGCAGCCAAAAAAAAAAAACAAAAAAACAAAACCACAATGTGTGCTCAATCAGCCAATTTTAAATAATTCTGATTTCACCAATTCTGATTTTTAATCAGGATGAAAGATGACAGACATCTACTTTTGGTCCATTCATTGGTCATATTTCATATACTCATTAATTAATTCCACAAGTATCTATTAACTGTCTGCCATATGGCAGTCATTGTGCTAGACACTAGAGAGACAATGGCTTTATCAACCACACAGCCCAAGGCAAAAAGAGATAATAAGTAGATTTTTAAGAGGTAAACATGAAGTAAAAATTAAGAAACATGCAATAAAGAAAACAAACATTACAGTGGGATAGAAAATAAAGAAGTAAGAGAAGGCCTCTGAAGTGATCACATTTGAGATGAGATTTGCAAAAGACCTAGAAGCCACCAAAGCAAGGAACAGGCACTAAATGTGTTTTGTTTTAGGAACTAAAAAGATGCTACTATGTTTTTATGGCTTCTTATCTTTACAACGTCTTACCTGGTGACTTCTAAATAGTCCCATAAAATTTTTCTTGCTTTTTTTTCTCAGCTTACAGTTGGTGGTAGTATAATAAATAGAACATTATCCTTTGACTCAAAAGACAGGGGTTCAAATTCCAGCTCTGCCGTTTTCCAGCTGTGTGACTCAGCCAAGTTATTCAACTTCGTTGAACTTAATGTCCTCAGTTGAAAAGTGAAATATTATAAGAAGCTTATTTCTAGTGAGAATCAAATTAGATAATTCATGTGGAAGTGCCTGGCATTTAGTAGGAACTCAGAAATTGTTTGTTGAAACAAAATCTGAACATTGAACAGGTTCTCTGCTAACATTAAACTTGGATTCTCCCCAACACTGGCAGAAGACTCATGAATTAGTTTTCCACTCAGATAATAAGGAAAATAAATAAATACCATCAGTGCATGTTACAAACAAGTATACTAGGTAATGAAATCGGAATGACTGGGTCGGGTCCCTGGCTTCCCCCACTTAGAACTGCATCTGCTGGTGACATCCAGATCCAGTTTGTGTGAGGCAGCGGTTATGCACCCTGACATCTGTTTCAAGGGTAGGGACGTAACATGCCTTAACATTCTCCCCTTCCATAGCCTGTTACAGAACTACAGCTGATGGACTCACCTAATGTGTTTCTAGTAATTCTGTTTTTTCAGCACATATGAAGTCTTGGAAGGCATAAGCTCCATAAGTTTGGATTTGGAGTACTCTTGTTTATTTTTCCATCACTTAATGTCTTGAATATCGTGAAGGGTTCCTAGTGGTATTATTTAGACTTAACTCAACAAACTTTATCCTTTGCTTCCTCGACACACAATACTGTGTTGATATGGTGGGAGGAATACAAAGATGATCTGAATATTTGTGGTCTAGAATATAATAAAATGCAGATAAGTCTAAGGTCTGTTTTCAGTGATTCACAGGGCACTTTATGAGCTTACAACATCACAGAGTCATTCATCATTACGGACATCAGTTACTATTCTATATGATCACGTTTATAAGGAAAGGCTGAATAAGGTCTATAAGATACAAAATAGTGGCAAAAGAGTGAGTTGCTTTCTTCATGCTCCCACAGAGAGCACTCAGCTCTGCATGGAACTTGGAGATTTGTAGTAACTCCAATGCAGAGAGAATTGCCCTCCAGATTCTGATGTGAATTCAGATTCAGATTTTTGCATCCTCAGTACCTAAAATCAGGTGAGGCATGTAGTGCACACTCAGTAAATGTGGAGTGTTGGCTGGACGGATGGATATTTTAGGCTTTCTCTATTTGTTGCCCTAGAAACTACACAATGGTAAATGTTGATATTAAAGACACTCTACTAGCACACTGAAGCTTGGCATTAGCATCGCATCTAGTGATGCTACCATTTTGACAGCAGCATATATGACTGTGAGTAAAGGGTTAACGTCAGGCCTGGCTGAGGCAGGCCTGCCTGAGAATGACCTCGGTCTCCCAAGGCCCTGTTTCCTAGGAAACAGTGGAGTTAAGATAAATAGGGAACAGTTGTGTCTCCCTCTGTATTGTGTGAAACAAAAACCTGGGGTGGGAATCTGCAAGCTGGCATGCAGACCTCAGGCTTGATGAAAACCATATACCAGACTGAGGGGGGAAGGGGGCTGTGGCCTCTTTGTGACAAGATGACCCCACACACCTTGGCCCTGCACGTGGGTGTGGTGGCAAAAAAAAAAAGCGGCTACTAGGGGAGCTGCTGCGCCTCCCCATGAGCTGATGATGCCGCATCTCCTTGCTATGTCTCCTGCTGTCTTCCCTTCCAGAAAGCTCAGTAAGAGTAGTATCAGATTAAAGCCTGTCTGTGTCTCCCGAGTTTGATTTGCCAACTCGGACTCATAACGGCAGCTGATGAGCTGTCACAGTCAGTAACCTTCATACCTGTTCCAAATGTCACTCTCAGCACAGAGAAGAGGCAGTTTAAAAGGAAGAACAAAAGAGAAGCAAAATCTTCTATACTACGCCCACAAGGATGGAAAATAAAACGTGTATATATTTGGGATTGCCGTGAACCCCAGGCAAAACCCAGACCGGCTCCCAACAGGTCAGCATACTTGATGATCGTGTCCCAGCAAGATCAGAAGGGAGGGGATTAAAATGAATACAAGTGGCAATGTCTGGAGTAGGCACTGCACAATTTAAACTGCATCACCAAAGAAAGGCCATCTGGGAAAGGAAGCGCAAAAGAGAAAAAGCAGGATGAGGGTAATTTGATGACTAGGAAAAGGTCAAAGGGGCATATTCGCTAAAGGTCCCTCTGGATCAGTGAAACAAGATGGAATAAAAGCATATGCATGTTCATTGAAATTAAAAACCCTTTTAGGTTGTCCTCTCTGCTAAATTCTTATGGCTTGAAAATGACTTTAAATTCCTGAAAGCAACTCCTTCCCCTCTGAGTGAATGAGTGGCCACTTTAAGATGCTTTGCCTGGGAGTTTCATATGTGCCTTCAGCCAGGAAAAGTTTTAACGGGCTCTACTATTCCCTTCAGACATATGGATTTTTTTCAAGCACCAAACAAACAGAGTCCACAAGCTAACAAATGCCTAAAAGTGCCACATGGGTGACATCGGACAGAGTACCACCCAAAGCACCAGGCTAAGAGCCCTTAGGACTCACGTCCACTAGGCTGACCATCTTCACTATCCTTCATTATCATTCTTTTTTTTATTGCATTGAGAGCCCAACATGAGCAAATCAAAGTGGCCCTACCATGTCTTTTACTTCATTTATTCCATGTGTTTATTTCCAAAGAGAAGAGCACTACAGGTCATTACTCTCTGTATATTTTAAAACATCTAAACAACTTTCAGTAGGTCAAGTCTAAAAAATATTGATAGTGTTAGTTACATCAACATAATACTAAAGTAGATGTCTGTGAAATCATGCATCTTCCTCCAATAAAATCCTAAATGCAATATATTTAGTCTACATATACTAATATTATTTTAAGTAAAATTGCTTATATTGCTGTAGTCCTTTATATGTCTAAACATTTTACATAACTCATCTCATTTGATATTCTCAATAACCTGTGATATAGTAAGGCCAATATTATTACAATAATATTACAATAATATTACAATATTATTACTATTCAGCTCTCTTGGAAAGAGAAAGTGGTTTAAAAATATCCATAAGAACACAGCGTTTTTAAATGACCTTAAACTACATCCCAGTTAGTCTGACTTCTAGCAAAATACTCTATTACAGAACTTAATAAAAATTAATGCAAATTTTTTCAGTTCATTTCTTCAAGATTTCAGTCAGTTAAAACAATAAAAGTTGTTAAACATATCTCCTTCCCTCAGTAATAAGGTAACTAATTCGTCTGTAAGTAATTATGTAAAAATTCAAGCTTTTGAAAAACATGTAGCCATTTTTGTGAAGCTGCTGGGTAAGGAACTTACCCTATTTCTTTTTTTATTTTTCAGGAGGGATTTGTTAGACAAATACCAAGTTTAAAAATTCATATAGCTCAAGCACAAGTTCAAAAAATTTAATCCCAGCAATACGAATACTCTAACTTCCTTGGAAGAAAAATTTTTTAAAAACCAAAATTTGGACCCACTTCCTTTACTACTCATTCTAATAGTTCACCAAGCTCCAAATTTTGTTTCAGAACAATTCTAGTGGGCAGTCCAACCCACTGGGGTAATCTTGAGATTTGATTTAAATTCTTCTGGAAGATTTACACTTTTATAGTTGGGAAAGGAAATTGATGACTTCTATAAAGTATAGAAAAAAAAGTATTTATAATGGGATTTCGGGGCAGGAGCTTTGCAATTAAAAATACGATTTAAACATTTTACTTAAATCCAACCAAACTGGAGTGTCAGCAAAACTCTATTCGTTAATTTTGACATGATTTACTGAGTATAATCCCCTTAAGTCAGAAGCTGACCTCCACAGCATTCAAGCTTCCTGTGGGATCAAAAGGAATAATAAGAAACATGTTACTACTGTAAATAAGCAAGTCTGGTGTTGTGTGCAGGTTTGTTCCTATGTTGTCAAATAGACAAGCATGCAGCAAATACTCAGCAATAACCAAATAAATGTCCGGAGACCTTTTCCCAACCAACCAAGGCGACAACTCAGCAACTTCAAACATTTTTTTTCTTTCAGAGCCAATTCACTTGCAGTGTAGGCTGATAAAGCAGTATTAAAATCCTGCTTTAAATCACGATTCTGTCACTGGGCTCCATTAATCTCCCCCCTGTTATCAAGTGTCTCCATGGCAGGAAATTATATTTCTAAATTGAATTTTGTTCTGTTTCGATGTAGTAAGAAATATTTTCCAGACTACTAATAGGATGCATAAAGATTGTGACTCTGACAATGCCGTTAAATAAATAAAAGCTATAAATTAAAACCACCTTCACTCACTATCCAGCAGAATAGAATAGAAAGCATTGATTACCTGGAAAGAGTAATCAAATAAAAGATTTTAAATGAAAAGTGAGGTAGCAGATGGTTAACTTTTTAATTTACCTTTTTATAGCAATTGCCCATAAAGGTAAAAAGGAAAAAAAAATCAATCCAATGAGTCTCTCGGTGCTAATAAAACACATATTGATTCTTAGTGCATATGCTTACTCTACAAGATGCTAGAACTTGGTTCTACCACCCGTAATGGAAGCAGATACTGTTTACGAGCGCTTCAGTGGAGACAAATTTACAGTAAAGAAATATCTTTGGACTAGATTTATTATCAAAGAATAAAAACTTATAACCACAAGAACAAAGAGATTTCATTTTACGGGCAGGGATCCACTCATAGTAGGCCAGGACAATTCAGCCAAATGGCAGTTCAGTCACTGGAAAAGGTCTTCAAAATGACAGTCTCCTTTTTCGTTGGTGAGCAATATAGTGATTTCAACAAAGTTTAGATTTTTTTCATCGATACAAATTGCTCTGTACTACCTCCTTTAACACAGATCTAGGTTCTCCTTGACAGTAGCAATGTGGGGAAAGTCTCTTCAACCTGCTATTGAAAGGATGCTCCCAAGGTGGACCATTTTAAACTCCCCATATTTAAAGGTACATTGCATGAAAGAAGCTTTTCATTAGGCATCAATGTAAGGAACTTGTGGAACACATAACGAATGCTACCTATCCTAAGATGCTTGAAAGATAAGTAGGATTTAACAAATGTACAAAAGAAAGGGGTAAAAGTTTTCCAGACAGAGGAGAGACGAATGGTTACCAGCACCTCTTTCCTACTCTAACCTATAGATTTGGCCTGAATAGATAAGATATTCAGATCAAATCACATCTACCCTCTTTAAGTTCAAATTCAGAATATTTCAAACAGAATTATCGTGGTAGACTGAAACCACTGTTACACATACTATCTTCATCAATTTAAGTATTCTGAAGCTCCATTAGATTAAATACATAAAGGTTATTTATAATGGGTAAAGAAATAATAATCTGAAATCACGGATCTTAAGGTTTGCAAAAGTAAAACTAAGAATCTGATGAAAACTATAAAGAATACCTTCAAAATAAGAAATAAATATTAACCAGAACTGGAAAGCACACTGAAATGGAATAAATTACATTCAGAAGAGGAAGAAATACAACATGTTCTTTTTTATAAATAAAAGCAGGTGGTAAAACAGAAGTCAGCATTTGAAAAACATACATCCTCCTCCTTTACGCTTTGAATGGATCTTACCTATGCGCGTGAAAAAGAAAGAAACTGCAGCATCACATAGAGATAAGTCACATTCCCAAAGAACAACCAACTGGTAATGGTAGGTTTGAAACCCTGTGAAGCTTATCTATTATTATTATTATTATTATTGTCATTTAACATAATTTTGACTAGTGAGCAGAAAATAATATGTTCCTGGGAGTAATGGCAGCAAAAGAGAACAACGATCATTATTTTTCTATAGGCTGCAATTTGACAATATATTTTGCATAAACACCACCATCAGGTGTCTAGCCTCTGGACTCACTTTTTATGAGAAAGGCCAGCCAACTCATCCAGTGTGATGTACATTTCAAACATTAATACCATGCTCCATTTAATGCCAAAAGTTTTGGTGGGGTTCCACATGGAATTAAGATCCTGAAAGTTAGCTTAGGACATTCTCAATTTTAATCTAAATCCAGCTGCCAGAGAGTTGCTTCACACATGAAATGTACTCGCTAGTGGCTAATTTTCCGAAGCGTCTCATAGTCACCTTACTGGCACATAAAATGTATACTTCAATTGCTTGTTCATTAAGGGGGGAAAAAAATCTATATTGCCTAAATGGGGTACAAAACAGAAGTCACACACAAGGGAGGAAAAGCACTGCAGTCTTTCAGCAAGAGAGTCTTACACCACATTTTAAAAAAATTTTCCAGCACCAGGCATTCTCCCTGGCTAACTGTTCAAGATTTCCATTTTTACCATTAAATAGTCCCATTTTAAAAGGACTGCCTTACTTGGCAAAACATATTTAGACACCCAGTTGCGTTGGTTCAAAGGCTTCTAGTTCTAAATATTTATAGGTAGAAAAGAGAAGGGTTAGGAGCCTACTTCACCTTGCCTTTTCCTGAGATTTGTAAAAGACTGGCCACACACCAGAATGACAGGATGTGGCCAGAGGGCTTCATTCTTTTGCTGAGACAAAGTTTCCCCAGGAAGGAAATCTCAAGTAAGAAAGGAATCAGGAAACTAAGGACCATGGCAGTCATCTGTAAAGAGCTCAAAACACTTCCGAGAGCAAAATGCTCAACCCAGCTCTTTTTCTGAACAGAGAAATCAAATCCCAAGATCAACCAAGAAGAAAAAGATCACAAGGGATATTCTATCTCTAGCTCCAAAAAAAAAAAAAGGACCCATTCTCAATTTTTTAAATGCATCTTTAGTCACTTCCAAGTATAGCTTTAAATATATTGCTTTGAATAATGGTGCTGGACTTTCCATGCCCATGTATCCCAGGCCGTTCACCTTGAATGTCAAAGTGCCCAGGATGCTTCTTTACAAGAACCTCGCTTCCAGAACATACCAGTCCTTAAAACTTGAGCTGAGTAGGAGAATAAATGCTTGATTTTAAGGCATTTTGTCAAGTTCCAGCTGAGTAAAAGGGACAACTCCCAGGCCTAACATAAAGTGTCTTTAAAGATCCAACTTTATAAATAACTCGCTAATCAAGTGTGAAAGCTTAAAGAGGGAAGAAAGTTCACTGACATAGCTTCTTAATACCTAACTGGTTCTAAATAGCCAACATTTATACTAAAAAGCTAAAGTTGATCATTTTTTTCCTGTCTGTGTCAGTGTTAACATACAATCTCCTAGAACTCCTTCAATTACATTCTTTAGCTACATCTATCACCAATCCACAGCACGCTGAAGACAAAGCAGGATACAAATAAACTAAAACAGCAGGGCCCCTGATCTTAACAGAGTTTTTAAACTTTTTAATTCATTGCTGCCATTTAAAAACTTGGAGATTTCCCATAAATTTCCAGATTTCCTTTTTTTTTTTAATTGGAAGATCCAGCATCACTAGGCCCTCAGTCCAGTCTAGCAATAATTGACCGGCACTGAGCGACTGCTGTGTAATCCCTGAGACAGATAATCTCCAAAATTCTGAGTGCCTAAACATGACTGTAGAAAGTTAAACTTTCCATTCAAATTGCATTAGCAAAATCGACTTCGTAAGTGTGAAGTTCAGTACACTTCTTTGAACTTTAAGTGAATTCCAGAACTGTGATTATTTAAAATGACTGGGCAGTTCCTCTTACACGAAACAGGATTACCATGGCAACAACACATCATCAGTAGGGTGAAACTCACCTGTCCCACGACGGAGAAATCCCAGCTCACGTTCCCTGTTAGTGGGTGAACAATCCAAAGCTTGGTAAACTGTGCTTCACAATGATAGGAAGAGCCAACGGCAAAGGACGGAAGAGCAGCATCGCTATGAATGCTTCGTCACCACAAGTCAGTTACGTAGCTCTGGTAACTTTTCTGACACCTCCTACTTAAAACTCAAAAGGTCAGGAGGATTGTGAGGCCCCACTTTCACAGTCTGTATTCATACTGAAAATCAAGATCAAGCGAGTTTTTGCCCCTCTGCCCTAATGGCCCCAGTGCCGATGTGCTTGTTGAAGGAGATGTTGGGAGATGGGAGGCCAGTCCTAGCACTCGATCATGTCGAAGGGGGTCTGAGGCATCATGTTCATCCAGGCTCATCTGCTCGTCTACTTCTTCCTCTTCCTGCTCTGCTCACCTTCTTCCAGGTCTACAGCCTGTGGCGAAAGCTGCTGGAGGTAGCTGGAGGGGCCTACATGACGCTGGTACTCATTGCTGGCTCCAGTTCCGGGGCTTCCCCACGATGGAGCACATCTGTGCCAAAGCACGACAAGCACAGGCAGGGCCGGCCGTGGCCCCTGCAGATCCCCTGGACCCCAGCCAGGAGCCAGGGCCCGACAGTCTCCAGGGGGCTCTTCCCTGCCACAGAGATAGCAGTGGCGGCCATGGCTGGACCATGCCACAGTCATCCACTCCTGGGCGTGCTTCCTTTTCGAGTCCGGAGGAGAAAGCCCAGACCGAGAACCGCAGGCCATCGGCACAGAGCGCCTTCCAGATGGACTACCAGCCGTGGGTGGCCGTGGCCCAGGAGGTGCTGAGGCACAGCGTTAGGAGCGGCCAGGGCAGCTGCCCATGGGAGCCGGCCTCAGCCAGGAGGCGGAGCCGGCGGTGGGCCCGGAGGACAAGGTGGCGCGGGCCACGGCCACCTGATGCAGAGAGCGCTGAGCACCGGGCAGCTGCTGGGGCTACTGGGGCGGGCGCCAGTGGGCCAGCTGGCGGGCCGGCTGCCCACCTTCACGCGGCACCAGGGCGTGGGCTGCAGTGCGCCTCCTCGCGGGAGCCCCTCAGGGGCGAAAGGTGCACAGGACCAGCTGTAGGTGAGCGAAGCGGAGGCCGCGTTCCTAGGCCCCTCGGAGGCCCGCGACGCGCCGAGCACTGCTCCCAGAGGGCTGGAGGCCGAGGAGCTGCTGAGCAGCCCCCTGCGCATCCGCTACAGCCCCCGCAGAAGCAGCAGCAGCAGCGAGGAGAGGGTCACTCAGCCCTGGGCTTCCCGCGCAGCGCCCGGGAGCTTTAGGCCCCGCGCTCGCACGCAGACGCACTGGGCCCCCGAGTGGCTCCTCGCAGGGCGCCTGCGCATCCAGAGCCGGAAGAGGCCGAGCGGCTCGTGGAGGGGCGGGCCAGAGCTGCCTCTGCGGCGGACGGTGGACCAGTGTGTGTCGCGCTTCTCAGAACTGCTCTGCTACTTGGTCATTGTCCTCCACCACGTGGCCACCGCCTCGCCGCCTCCCTGGTGCTGCCCGCGCTGTCTGGCTGTGGGCCAGGCTGTTTCAGACTCAGTGAGTGGTCCTTTGTTCTGCTCAGTGGCCCTCAGGTGCACCCCCTTATTTCAGTATTTCAGACCCACAGAGGAGGGGTTGAGGTACTTCTGCTGTGGGCCGAGATGGGTGTGTGAAGGCCGACTGCCGTGTGTCAGCTGCTGCGGGGGCAGCGCTAGCTAGAAGTGCCCGGCGTTTTCTGTTAGAGCGCATCTCGCTGCTCCATCTATTCTGTGTGAGTAAAAGCTTTGCTCCGGGCAGCACTTGACAGTGTTGTGTTTTCCTTGGTGACTCTGATACCAAGATGCAGTGGGCAGAATGTTTGGACTTCTCTTCCCGGTGGCAGGCACTGTGATGATCTTTGCTATCCTCCGTGTACATGGCGTTCTCCCCTGGCATTCATTCCTGGTACACAGTGCTCTGCTCAACACACTGCTCATAGATGCCTGGGTTCCTTTGGAGTGATGAAAACGGTCTAAACTCTGTCATCATGATGGTCACACAGCTCGACACATATACTAATAGATGGACATGGTAATGATGCTCTTTGTTGACAAAAATTCACTACAAATTCACTAAAATTAAAACTGTATAACCAAGGCTTTCTGTAGCGGATTATACTCTCAGGGGACTTAGACTCCTAAGAAAGTAGATAGGAGCCCATCAAGCGAGGCTTCTCATCTCCTCCTTCTCTCAGGCAGCCTCCACATTCAACGAGATCAAGAAGCCTAAATATAAAAGGAAGCTGTGATAAAAGCGATGGTATGAGACTTTCCTCTTACTCATACTCGTGTCACTCTATTTTGCCCATCCACCAGAGATAGGTTGGATGTCAGCTTAATGACATCTCAGCCTCTTTTTTTTTTTCTAATCTACTGCTCATGCAGGCCGGAAATGTAATGTCAGGCATTAGGCTTAAATTTCACTTAAATGAGATATTCCACTCATTTTTTTAAAAGATGATTTAAATCTTATCATACTGCTATTTCATTCTCCTTGATAGTATTGTTTCTTCTATTAAATTCCTGGGTCCATTCAGAAAGGGGGAAGTGTGAGACCCCTGCCTATATCTCCAAGTACTTTCCATTGTTCAGCCAGAAGATGAGTCCTTCCTACTCCAGTTCTAACGGTGGTCAGTGTTGTATGAATGTGGAGCAGAGCGGTACCTCACACATCCATCACCACCTTCCCAGTACATCGGGCACAGATACAGTTGCTATTAAAAGCAAAATACACTCCCCCCCCCCACATATGCCTAGGGTCACTTTTGTTTGGCATTTACACTCCTTCGTGTTATTACAAAACCATACCCCGGAGTATTGCTAACTCAGTTTTCTCTTCACTACATTCGATGTAATTTTCACATCAAGGTGTTTCTATAGACTGGACAGAGTTAGAGTTCAGCTTCTTCTAGCCAAAGTGCTAAAATTTGACTAGACAGCAGCAATTGCTTTTTAATCTAAGCAAACTGATCTGTCAAAGGCAATCCACTCGGGGAAGCTATTCCTGGAGGATCCTAATGATCCTGATGAATCACACTGCCCCATGGGAAACTCAGCTGCTGAACTCTTGACATAGCATGTCACGAGTACTTAGAGGAATAAGTACATACAGCCGAACTCTGTGTTGACACACAAACTCTAGCCTCTTGTGCGTAGGTTAATGATCACTGCTTTCGGTCTGGTGGAGGAGTACCCTCCTGTGCGTGGTGATGTCAGTTCACGTTTAATGATATTACATCCACTAGGCTTCATGTCATATAACCTGCTATCCTCACAAGCACCTACCAACAGTGTGCTCCATTCCTCATGATGTAAATAAACCTTTGCCTTGTTGTTTTTAATGACCTCCTATCCTTTAAACAAGGGTTCCCAACCTCATAATAATGCCCGTACCAATTTAGGGCTTTACTGTTACCAAGATCTTTAAGTACTTTATCTTGTTTAGTTATCACAACAACATTGAGAGGTCAATAGAGATGGTAGCATCATTTACATCGTTAGTAACTCATAGGACTGAGACTCAAACCTAGATCTGATGACTTCAAGTTTTGAGGTCTTCCCAATGCTGGAAATCTTGTTATTGGAGCTTTTGTTCTAGGGTTAGTCTAGGGTAGCTGGGTTAAGGAGGGATAGCAGTGGTGAGGTCCTATTCCTGAGTAGGGCAGCACTGTCAGGGTCCCTCTGCTCCCTACAGAGAACTCTTTCACACTTCAGATAAGGAAACAGCAGATGTGGAGGCAGCACTAAATGTGTGGGGTCTGGTGGAGGGCAGTGCTGAAAATTCTCCAGTTCTCCCTAAGTGATGGGACAAGTGTTCTTTGAGAGTGACCTCCACTTATTAACAGTTGGAGGAGAGCTTTAAGAAAAATATTGACACGTAGTCAGTGCAATCAAAGGGCAATGAAAAAGTAGGTTGGCTAGAAGGTATAGGAAGGAACGATAATAATGGGAATAGTAAGAGCTAGGGAGTTCCCTGGTGGCCTAGTGATTAGGATTCTGGGCTTTCACTGCCGTGGGCCTGGGTTCAGTCCCTGGTCGGGGAACTGAGATCCTGCAAGACATGTGGCACGGCCAAAAAAAGAAAACAACTAATGTATAATGTATCAAGCACTTAATGTTTTCCACTATTCTAAATGCTTTATGTATATTTATTAAATTCTCATCATAACCCTATGAAATAGCTACTGTTCTTCTGAGGAGAAAACTGAAGCAACGAGAGGTTGATTAACTTACCTGTGACCACATAGCTAGTAAATGTTAAAATTAAGATTCCAGCCTAGGCAAACTGATTCTCCAACTTGTGCTCTGATTATTGTGTGGCAATAATGATGAATTTGGGAAGACTTCTGAATTCTGAGAAATTTCATTAATTTTTCTAAAAACAATAATGAGTATTTCCACATCAGGCCATAGCACAGCCTAGATAGTCAGTCTAACTGATCCTCTCACTGAAAAACACCTAAAATTGATGCATAAAATTAAAAGGAAAACACTTTTAAAAACATGCTAACAAGCTGGCAAGAAAGTAAGGAGGGGCTTCCCTGGTGGCTCAGTGGTTAAGAATCCGCCTGCCAATGCAGGGGACATGGGTTCAAGCCCTGGTCCGGGAAGATCCCACATGCCACGGAGCAACTAAGCCCGCGAGCCACAACTACTGAGCCCATGTGCCACAACTACTGAAGCCCGCACACCTGGAGCCCGTGCTCCGCAACAAGAGAAGCCACCACAATGATGCGGTGCAATGTTGCAGTGCAATGTTGCGTGCACTGCAACAAAGAGTAGCCCCCACTTGCCACAACTAGAGAAAGCCCGCGCGTGGCAACGAAGACCCAACACAGCCAAAAATAATTTTTTTTTAATTTAAAAAAGAAAAGGAAGGAATACTGAGGTGCCTACAATTACAAGAAAATGTGGGCCTAGAGAGGCAAGCTGAACGGTGAAGTCTGACAATATTCACTGATCCTGAGGACCTGGCTCTCTGATTTCATAGGGTTGTGGGGATGGAGACACAGGTCAAAGTGCAGGGCCTGAGCAAGGTGGGGAGTGGGAGACCTCAGTGACCCAGAGATCCACTGCCCCCTACGTCAGAGATTAATAAGAAAGACTAATTTCTCAATCCCTAGTGCTAGGAGAGGAGGAAAAAAGTCTCTCCTAAGAATTCATAACCACAGAACAGACCTTCATTTGGGTTTCTAGCCCAAATGCACATCACTGGAGTGGTACCAAAGAAACGTCAGGATAGGAATAGGGTTTAGAACAGTTCTGGGCTGGTGGTGCACCCAGATGCCTGGCAGAATCAAAAGCAGCCCAACTCTAAAGGAGCCAACCTTAAGAGTCAGATGCCACGACATCAAAGTGTCCCTTGTGAGAGTAGCTGTTTGCAGAGACAACTGTAACGCAGTGGCTCTCAACTAGAGGCAGTTTTGTCTCCCAGGGGACAGTTGGCAATGTGTGCAGGCATTTTTGATTGTCATGACTCGGGGGCAGATACTACTGACGTCTAGTGGGTAGAGGCCAGGGATGCTGCTAAACATCCTATGGTGCCCAAGACAGCCCCTATAACAAAGAATTATCCAGTCAAAAATGTCAATAGTACCAAGGTTGAGAAACCCTGCTCTACCTGGATATATACTCCATACGTAGCCTGAGAAGAAAAAAACAGTATGACTACTATCTCTCTTTGGCAAGAAACAAAGAGGGTTATTAATGCAGCTAGATACTTCGCTGACTATTTAGCATTCATTCGTGTCACATTGTTGGCTTTTATGAAGCTACTTAGTGGTCCCCGAAAATCCTCAGGGTAGTTTCTCCCTCATTAATTACTCTCAAGCCACATGTTCCCTATATTTTTCAACTTTTTTTTGGAATCAAGATATAAAACTTTAAAATTTAGCTGTTTAAGTTTCATCTTGTTTTTTAATTCTTATTTTTCCAATCCAGAGATATCTTTTTAAAAATTGAGATATAATTGACATATAACATTGTTTCAGATGTAAAACATATTGATTCAATATTTGTATATATTGCAAAATGATCACCACAGTAAGTCTAGTTAACATCTGTCACCATACAAATATTTTTCTTGCAATAACTTTTAAGATCAGTTCTTTTAGCAACTTTAAAATAAGCAATACAATATTATGAACTATAGTCACCATGATGTACTTTACATCCCCATGACTTATTTACTTTAGAAGTTTATACCTTTTGACCCTCTTCAACCATTTTGCCCACCCTCCACCCTCCTGCCTCTTGCAACCACCAATCTATTCTGAGAACTTGTTTTTTTGTTTTTCAAGACTCCACATATAATTGAGATCATATGGTGTTCATCTTTCTGACTTACTTCACTTAGCATAATGCCCTCAAGGTCCATCCATGTTGTCACAAATGGCAAGACCTCATTTGTTTTTATGGCTGAAGAATATTCCACTGTATATATGTACCACATTTTCCTTATCGATTTATCCATCTATGGACACTTAGATTGCTTCCATATCTTGGCTATTGTAAATAATGCTGCAATGAACATGGGGGCACAGATTTCTTTTCGAATGTTTTCATTTTCTTCAGATAAATATCCAGAAGTGGAATTGCTGGATCACATGCTGGTTCTATTTCTAATTTTCTGAGGAACCTTCATACTACTTTAGAATTTGACTGAGAATATTAATTTTACTTGAATACTGTATAGACATCACTTCAAGCACTCTTCCCCACTTTTTCAATAAGCTTATCAAAAAGAATCAGATATGGCCACTCTTCTCAGAAAAATGTAGAGCCTTGTGGACACAACAGCCTCCAAATCATGAAAGCCACCAGATCAGAATTCTCAAGGAATAACTAGAACATAGAACTGAGCAAGCTAATAATACACTAATGAAATATTTTAGAACTCAATGACTAGCACACATTAGGTTTTTTTTCTAAGTTTATCATGTTTAAGCTTTTCAGTTAGTTGCTCAATCAACAGGCTAATCAATTTCTTTGTCTCCAAATCTAGAGGGCAATTTAATAATTCAATTAGGCCAGATGCTTAAAGCTGCCTTGGACACTCAGTCTACAGTAAACCCTTCTTCCCCTGCACCAATACTTTTCTGTAGCTGGTTTTTACACTTAATCATATGCTACACAGCAGTTTTAAAACCTGGTCAAGTAGGCCTTCCATCTGCCCAACTGAATTTTATTTTCTTTGAGGGCAGGGCCTGGTCACAGTCCCTAAACCAGTATTGAATACATAGAAGGCATTAAAGGGAATTTGCTGAATTGATTTAAAGTTTTCTACACTAACTGTATAACCAGCACCCACCTAGGACTACTTCCCCTCCATTTCACTCAGCATCAAGGGGGAGTGCATCCCCTCGATGCACTCACACAAGTCTACCATTATAGTCATTATATTCTGTTTATGGTTTTAATGGTTTTGCAACATTAGAGGCACAGTGTCTTTCCAAGCACCAAGTAGGCTTGAAATTGAACATTTTTATAAAGATAATAAAAGTTAATGACGACCCATGATCTACAGTCTGACATCTGTTCCTTTTCATCCCGAGATGGTAAAATACCCACCCTAGCTTACTGTGGCACAGCGGGAGAAAAGAAATACAGTCCAAGTAATCACTCTTAACTATCAGCTTAGTAAGTTACAGTTTCCCAACAGGTTTGTCTTCCATGTAGGAGGCTGCAGGTGTTTTTCTAAAAGTCTTTTTATAAATGCGGTTATGTCATAAAGAGACAGCATGGAGTAAAAGAAAACCTAGTGGACTAAAAATCAGAAAATCTAGGTTCTAAATCCTTCCTTGGTTAAGGAAGTCATCGCCTCTCCGGTCTCAAATTTTCTCATCTTTAAAATGAAAGGACTGATTTTAAATTAATTTGTGCCAATTTGCACCGGACCAATAGACAAGTAACCATAATCCAAGACCTAAGAATTTCACAAAGGACATTCTAACAGAAATCTTGTCCACATTAAAATATCTTAGACCAAACTATAAAATTGGGATTTCTGTTACTATTGTTAACCTTAAAAGTAAGTTTGTTGCCTAACAACTGTGAAATACGTAGGAAACGGGGGAACATATCTCACACAAAAAAACAACTGTGACTATAGATATACATAGATATGCCTAAATTGTGGTGAAAATAACCAAAATTTTAATATTAGCTAAATGCCCACTCATAAAGACAGCTATTACACTTTCTCCAGCTGACAAAAAGGTTGCACTCCAAAAGACTGTAAGTCCATTTGGGGGAAACTTTATAAATGGAGGCTAAGTTTTTAGTTTAATCCATAAGCACGTAAGTGACCCTTGATGTAGATGAACTATGTAACATTAAATGCTTGAGTTCTGGGTCCTGAGACTGGGGCTTGTGTCACATAGAAGATGAGTTTCCTTCCCTATTCTTGGGAGGAAGACTGGAAGTAAGCAATTATTAAAACTAATTTACCTTTGTCACAGCTTTCTACCTCCTTCTAACCCTTTTACATTCTGGGAGGGTACATAGCCCTAATCATGCTGTTGGAACAATCCTATCAGTCCTGCTTAAGCGTTCTATGTTCCAACAGCCCCTTCCTAAGCCTTCAAACAGTAATTCCACAACTATGGAGCAAGTGATGAACATTTCAACAAATAACCCAGAAAATGTTACTACTCTGAGACTATAGTGTTGAAAGAGGCCACCTTTTATAAAAGCAAAAAATATTAGAGGGCTTCCCTGGTGGCGCAGTGGTTGAGAGTCCACCTGCCGATGCAGGGGACACGGGTTCGTGCCCCGGTTCAGGAAGATCCCACATGCCACGGAGCGGCTGGGCCCGTGAGCCATGGCCGCTGAGCCTGCGCGTCCGGAGCCTGTGCTCCGCAACGGGAGAGGCCACAACAGTGAGAGGCCCACATACCGCAAAAAAAAAAAAAAAAAAAAATATATATATATATATATATATATATATAAATCTAAGTGTTAAAAATTTTAGAGCTATGATCAAGTAAATTATGAAACACCTGTATAACAGAATATCATGTCATCCTTTTTTAAAAAGTTTACAAATAAGCTGTTAATAACATATGTTTAACATATAATGCTGAATAAAGAAGATACTAAATGCTATGTCTTTATGAACACAACTATTGAAAAAATGCATTGAGAAAGATTAGAAGGAAATACAATTGTTGGGTAGTGTAATTTATTGCTTTTTTCAAGTCAGTACATGAATCCATGATTTCCAGATTTTCCCATGTTAAATAAGTACCACTTTTTGTTATTTTTAAAAAAGGAAGGTCTTCCCTGGTGGCGCAGTGGTTGAGAGTCTGTCTGCTGATGCAGGGGACACGGGTTCGTGTCCCAGTCCGGGAGGATCCCACATGCCGCGGAGCGGCTGGGCCCGTGAGCCATGGCCGCTGGGCCTGCTCCGCAACGGGAGAGGCCACAACAGTGAGAGGTCCGCGTACCGCAAAAAAAAAAAAAAAAAAGGAAAATTGGGGGGAAGTGTAAATTCAAATAAATAATTAATAGAATTTGAGAGAGCTATAAACAGTGCTAATTATCAGGCAATATGGAAACAGAGCTTTGTGGGCAAAGGAGCATTCCTTTCTTTGACTATGTTACCAAGAGTTTAATTAGGATACTCATTTTAAATTAATCATATTATAAAATAAGTTTTGTGATTATGAAAACATTACTTATCACTATTGCTATTGCATTTTATAGATTCAATAAAACCTATTACTGAGTCTTCTCTTGATTTAGTATTCTGGACATTTTATATATATCATATAGAAAATAACACAGGGTTGTGATTTAGACAAACAGGAAAAAAAGGTTATATAGTGAAAAAGTCTTAATCCCATCTTACGTTTTCCCAGATATTGCAAGTCTCTGGGCCACAAACTTTTCTTGCATATAACCCTATGTATACTGTATTTACACACTAATAACACTTCTATACACCTTATTTCACTTAATGTACCTTAGAAACATTTACGAATCAGTATGTATACATCCACTGCATTCTCTGTACATACTTCCTATTGTATTTACATAACACAATTAGCAACCCCTTAACGATATTTAAATTATTTCTGTTTTTCTCTGTAACAAGTCTTTAGTGAACGTTCTTGTACAAATATGTTATGTATGGGAATAAGTATCTCCACAGATGAATTCTTATAAGTAGAATTGTTGATTCAAAGACTATGGTGTACATTTAAAAAATGTGATCTTGCCAAATCGCCTTCCAAAGAATTTGTATCACTTTACACTCCGGGGGAGCATTTCTAATCAACACAGATTTTTTTTTTAAAGCAAACTCCGATGCTGTCAACAGCCAGGAAAATAAATTAGTGAAGCAGGCTGGGGTAAGAAAATGGCAAACTGGAGAGCATGTTCAGTCATTGCAAGAAGCAGCTTCTACTCAATTCCAGCCTACTAATAATGCCTTCTAGGAATCTCTGCCCAATGTTAAACTGTCAGATTTCTCACAAAAGCCAAAAATCTGGACTTCTGCATGAAATCTCCAGATTTTTAAAATGTTGACAACTCACGAAAAATTTAGAATTGGTGTAACAAACAAAACACATGTGTGAGTGGGACTCATCTGTTAAGCCTCCAACGTGTGACCTATGTTTAAAGCTATCATTGCCCCACCAAAGCCAACAAAGATGTCACCACAACCGGCTGTGTTTAGCATCTTGTTGTAAAACTAGGATTTCAATAGATTACATTACGTTTTTGGATG
The DNA here is from genome assembly GCF_964374135.1 of Grampus griseus. Lineage (NCBI taxonomy): Eukaryota > Metazoa > Chordata > Mammalia > Artiodactyla > Delphinidae > Grampus > Grampus griseus. Next base: position 35,219,054 of record NC_139007.1, read on the forward strand.
AATTAGAAGATGGGTTTTATTAACTACGTGGTCACTATCCCCACAAACTATTTGAATAACTTAATCTACTCTTGCCCAGGTGTTTTCGTTAATCAGTTTCCTACAATATGCTCCCTTGCCTTCTAGTTTCATTCCTGTAAAGTGCTGTATTTCTGTTTTCTTCCTTATATGAAACTACCACGTTTTCTTCCTTATATGAAACTACCACAGTTATTTTCCTGTTAGTGTAATCTTCTTTTACCCAAAGGAGAAGAAAATCTCTAATCATTTTTTTATATTTGCCTTCAACATATCCATCTACTTACAGAAGAAATTGTGGGAATAGAATTAAAAAGACTTGCTGCCTCTAGTTTAAATAGGATTTTTAATCCATATAAAATCTTTTTATATTAGCTAAATTCTTATTGTTTAGAAACTAAAGATAATATAAAAGAATAAACCCTAAAATTGCTAGCTCTATATAAAAAAATATTCAAATTCATGGATATAAAACCATGAGATTTTTAATGTTTTATTATCTCCTCTCCATAAATACCTGCAAAAGAACCAATCTGACAAAGCCAATGTATGATTATAAACAGAAATAAATGTTTGTAAATACTAAAATTATAAGCAATGTAATATTAAATAAATCAGTTACCTAGCTGAAGTTAGAAGGCAATAACCTCTTGTACAATTAAATTTCAAAAACCAACATTTTAAAAATTATTAGCTTCATTTGTTGTAAATAATGCATCTGAATCCTAATTTTAGGGCTAATAATAATTTAAAAAGATTTCTGTTTTTAATGTAATCTGTTGAGAGATGTTTTCTTAATATTAAAAAAAAAACCCACAATAACAAAAGAAGACCAAAAAACATGTATTAAAGAAGTTTTATGACTTAGCAAAGCTTTCAACATATATGCCTAAATACATGTATATACAATACATATTTGCCTATATTGACATATATACATTGTCTACATTTGTCAGTGACAAACACAGTGGCTGCTCATATGAGAAAATATGCATATAAGAGTCATTTTACCAATAATGATGCCACTGGATAATCTATTTTTAGTTTCCAAAGGCAAGGTCCTAAACATTACAAATTCCCCTGTTAGTATTTTTAAATGTCTGAGTGTTCCTACTTCCCCTAAAAGGTATGCTGTAACTACTCAACTGTGTCTTTTCCAAGACACCCTAGAGGCTTCCCTGGTGGTGCAGTGGTTGAGAGTCCGCCTGCTGATGCAGGGGACACGGGTTCGTGCCCCAGTCCAGGAAGATCCCACATGCCGCGGAGCGGCTGGGCCCGTGAGCCATAGCCCTGGGCCTGCGCGTCTGGAGCCTGTGCTCCGCAGCGGGAGAGGCCACGGCAATGAGAGGCCATGGCAGTGAGAGGCCCGTGCACCGCCAAAAAAAAAAAAAAAAAAAGACACCCTAAAATTAAACCCACTGCTTTGTATTACATATACATCACTTGAACTCAACATTCTAATAATAAAAAGAAAGTTTACGGAAAAATTAAATTACAAACTTAAACTGTAATCTGCACATCAGATTACGTTTTCAAATGTATCATTAGAGCTCACAGATAAAACAACAGTAACAAAAAGAAACCCAGTAAAATATCGTATTTTAATTTTATCTAAAATATAAATTAAAATAAGGCATAAGAAAAACTTTGAGACAACATATGTATGTGAAAAACTGACCACTGAAAGATGCAAATAATTCATACAATATAGCATAAGCTTTAATATATAAATTAGATGTCACTGCATCAGCTGTTTATTAGTCACATCAGTCTAAACTTTACATATTAAAATACTGAAAGGCTAGAAAACATCACTGCAATATCGATTCAATATGGGAAAATACATATTTGTGGCTTTATACACAATGTAAATTAATCCATTCTATACAACAGTTTTCCAAAATATAAACGGCACTTTACATGCAATAGGACATACCAAGCTGGATGTCCTAATTAATTTACTATATAGAAAAATAAAGGAGACAACACCTTTTTAACAGAACAGTTACATAGCAGACATGGAATGTAGAATAAGATTCTGCCCTAACACACTCTTGGATAATATTAAAGAAATATGAAAAAGGAGTTTCTACTATTTTCAATTAGCATTTTTTAAATGAAGACTACTGTGATTTATATGTTCTAATTGTATCACAAACTGAGAAAACATAAAAGGGAAAAGAGACGGGGAAGAAAGAAAACCTGATCCTTTATGAATTTTAAATATCAGCCCTGCCTGTGGGCTGCATTTAGGCTGCTTTTCTGTTGACGGTTTCCTAAATTACTTCTGCGACTCTGCACTGCACATCAGCAGTCAGATGAATTTTCCAGACTTCATTATGCCATTGTGTAACCATAGCTGCCACAATGTAGTGCCACAAGAAGCCTGTCCTTGAGTATTTCTTTACTTGGGTATTCAGGTAACTTGAGCATGTTGATGCTTTAAAAGAAAAACATACCACTATTAACTAAGAAATCTCTGAAATTTTTTATTGTTTTGTCTAGCAGTGAAAACACTACTCAAAATTAACGTAAAACCACCCTCTTAAATTTGCAATCAAATTGGAAAACCCTGAAGTAGTATTTACAAAGGAAAAAAAAAAAACAAAACCCTGCTGCATTGCAGTTTCCTTTAGCATGCAAATGTAGTAGAAGAAAATAAGTTCCCTTCAGCCTAAAATAAATAAGCAATAGGGCAATTTAGTTTGAAATGATGGTGTAACTCAGTGATACTTATGACAGTGTAACTTTAGTGATACTTGAACTACACATATTCAATTAGAGTACAGGTAGGTAGTTTCCTCAAACATTTTCCCTACCAAAAAAGGGGAAGGCAAGAAACTATGTAGCTACTTATTTATCAGTGATTACAAAATGTTGAATAGAGATCACTGTTGAGATTTTCCTCTCAATGCAGCAATACAGTAGTTGGACCTTTGATCATTCAAAATTAATCAGAACAATTTGCAATGCATCTAAATAAACCAATTTAACATACCATGTGCTTGAAGTCGGTAGAAGATTTAGAGTATATGGCACAGCAGCAATTGTAAAGTTCTGCAATCCACTTCCACCCATGATATTAGCAAATCCACCATGTGGGACCCTGGAACTAAGAGTTCATATCTTAGTAAGTCGTAATCATGCAAGGAAAATCTTGGTAACGGGTATATTTCGAATTAGCAAAATGACTAGTATCTAGTAGATGTTCATTAAATATTTGCTGAATAAATAAATGGCTTACTTGATTAATTCAAGCAACAGAGGCTCTTACATGTTATCCAAATGATTTCCCTGTCTGTGAAAAATATCTAGAGTCAAAGCGTTTTTGTTTTGTATTGTTTTACACGGTGGGAAAACTAGAAAATTCTTTACACTTCTCTTTCCAGAGATTTACACATTGGTTGTATTCTTTTCAAATGTCCCCTAACATAGTGAGACCACAGGAAGGTGAACAAACTCAGAAGTCTCACAGTTCCTAATTTCCAAACTTAAACTACAAAACTGCAGTCATCAAAACTGTGGCACTGGCATAAAGACAGATACATAGACCAATGGAATAGAGAACCTCAAAATAAACCCTTAAATATATGGCCAAATGGTTTTTGACAAGAGTGCTAAGAATCTCCAATGGAAAAAGGACAGTCTTTTCAACAAACTGTGTTGAGAAAACTGGATATCCACTACAAAAAAATGAAGCTGGACCCTCACCTAATGCCATATACAAAAAGTTAACTCAAAATGAATCAAAGGCCTAAATGAAGAGCTAAAACTATAAAATTCTTAGAAGAAAATACAGGGGAAAAACTTCATGACACTGGATTTGGTAATGATTTCTTGGATATGACACCAAAGGGACAGGCAACAAAAGAAAAATGAATTAGACATCATCAAAATTAAAAACTTGTGTGCCAAAGGACACCATGAACTGAGTGAAAATGTGAGCCACAGGAGAAAATATTTTGAAATCATAAATATGACAAGGAATTAATATCAAGAAAATATATAGATCTCCTACAACTTAACAACAACAAAAAATAGGGACAATTTTTAAAATTTAAAAAATAGGGACAGGACTCAAATAGACATTTCTCCAAAGAAGATACACAGATGGCTTATAAGCATTCGAAAAGATGCTCAATCAACATCACTTGTCATTAGGGAAATGCAAATCAAAAGCTCATTGAGATAACCACCTCATAGGCATTAAGATAACTATTAAAAAAAAAAGATCACTAGAAAATAACAAGTATTGGAAAGGACATGCAGAAATTGAAACCCTTATGCAATTGCTGGTGGAAATGTAAAATTGTGCAGCCACTGTGGAAAACATTATCACAGTTTCTCAAAAAACTAACCATAGAATTACAGTAAATATCCAAAAGAATAGAAAGTAGAGACTCAAACAGATATTTGTACATCCATGTTCATAGCAGCATTACTCACAATAGCCAAATAGTGGACTCAACCCAAATAACTGTCCATGGATGAAAGAATAAGAAAACTGTGGTAAACACATACAATGGAATACTATTCAGCCTTTAAAAGGACATATGCTACAATATGGATGAATCTCGAGGACATTATGCTAGGTGAAATAAGCCAGTCACAAAAAGGCAAATAATGTATGATTCCACTTACATAAGGGACCTAAAGTAATCAAATTCATAGAGGGACTTCCCTGGTGGCGAGGTGGTTAAGAATCCACCTGCCAATGCAGGGGACCTGGGTTCGAGCCCTGGTCTGGGAGGATCCCACATGCCGTGGAGCAACTAAGCCCGTGAGCCACAACTACTGAGACTACTGAGCCTGTGTTCTAGAGCCCGCGAGCCACAACTACTGGGCCCACGTGCCACAACTACTGAAGCCCGTGAGCCTAAGACCCGTGTGCCTAGAGCGCGTGCTCCACAGCAAGAGAAGCCACCACAATGAGAAGCACGTGCACCACAACGAAGAGTAGCCCCCGCTCAATGCCAACTAGAGAAAGCCCATGAGCAGCAACGAAGACCCAACACAGCCAAAAATAAATAAATAAATCTAATTAAAAAATTATAAAATTCATAGAGACAGAAAGTAGAACGGTGGTTGCCAGAGGCTGAGGGTAGGGGAAATGGAAAGTTAGTGTTTAATAGGTACAATTTCAACTGAGAAAGATAAAAAGCTCAGGAGATGAATGGTGGTGATGGCTGCACAAATATGTGATGTACACAGAACTGTACACTTAAAAATGATTAAAGTGTTTAATATTAAGTATGTTTTACCACACACACTAAAAAAACCTGTCGAATAATGCACCAGGATTTTCTGTCTGAAATCACAGATGATATGTTTACATTCACAGGGGAAAAAAAAACAATCCAATATAAACAGATCTCTTCCCAGCATTTTTCTTTTCTAGCTGGGAAGTAGTTTGGTTGCTATTAAACACTTTATTGATGAAATGCCTAAGCTTACTTTAGAAATCCAAGTGAATGTTAAAAGGATGCCTGCATCAAAAAAAAAAAAAAAAAAGGATGCCTGCATCTTGCTAACAAAACACTAACACATGAGCAATTCCTACTTAGGGAAAGAGAATATCTAAAGACCTGAATATGTCTATAAACTGAAACATTACTTTCTGCATATTTCCCTTTGCCTAAAAAATTAACAAAGGTGACCAAAAATGAAAAGGAATAAAAGGCAAGCTGTTTTCAATTTCCTACAGAGGCAAACTTTAAAAACAAGTATTCCACTTCACCAGGACAAGGTGAGAAGAGAGCCTTGACACTGATTCTTACACAAATTATATCACAGTATTTCAATAACAGAATGATCAATCTAATGTCTTTCATATAAATAAATTTTGAAAAATAAGCTTAAAAAAATCAGATGATCCCCCAATTTTCATATCTAAATTGAAATTATTCTGTAAACTGATATTCACAAACAATCTCTGAAACCTTACTCCTCTTCCTCTAAACTACAATGACTGGGGCCCACACTTGAATAACCAGTGGATCTTAGCTAAGATTATGGCTCATCAAGCTTAAGCATGTATGAGAAAAATAACTGGTCTTTGGTTGAGTATTATGACACCTGACATATACAATGTAAAATTACAGTTAATAAAAATGAAATATTTCTATTTTATACACAAATCATCAAGTCTGACTTTCATTATTCTTAAGAGATAATGAAACAAGAGTAAGACATTTAAGACAGCCTTGTAGATAAATAAAATATTGTCACCACCATAAAAATATTTTAAAGTTACTGTTGATACAGATTCTTGCTTCTACAACTGGAACACATTTGACTCTTTAGTAAGATTCTTTTAAATTATACTAGGGACACAGAGAAAGACATTTTACAATCTAAATATAAATGATAGAATTTTCCAAAAAGTGGAAAAAAAAAATCACACACACACACTCTAGGTCTAGAATGGCAAATGCAATACCTATTGATAACTGGGTCTAGTGTAAAAGGAAAGTTAAGGTTTAAAAGAACTTAAGGGCTTCCCTGGTGGCGCAGTGGTTGAGAGTCTGCCTGCCGATGCAGGGGACACGGGTTCGTGCCCCGGTCCGGGAGGATCCCACATGCCGCGGAGCGGCTGGGCCCGTGAGCCATGGCCGCTGGGCCTGCGCATCCGGAGCCTGTGCTCCGCAACGGGAGAGGCCACAGCGGTGAGAGGCCCGCCTACCACAAAAAAAAAAACCAACAATAAAAGAACTTAAGACTTAGTTTTCAAAACAAGGACTCCATGTAGACTAAGTGCTGAAAAGTGGATTCTTCAACCTGAAGGTAAAGCTTAGCTCCATGTAGTTTCCCCTCAGCTTCCTTGGCTTCTACTTTTTTTTTTTTAACCTCTTTATAATTGCTTTACAATTGTGTGTTACTTTCTGCTTTATAACAAAGTGAATCAGCTATACATACATATATATCCCCATATCTCCTCCCTCTTGGCTTCTACTCCTTACCCACATTCTTCATCTCAGTTTAAATGGATTCGCAGCTACACTTCTCGACCAATTAAATAGTAAACAGTACAGATCTTTTCAGCACTGCTAACTATGACTGTACTATTGACACGGGAGACGTACAGTGTATTACTAATCAAAGTGTTTTTTATTCTACAAGAGCAGCAATCTAACAGACATTTTTAGTACTAAAGAACTTGAATAATTGTTTCCTACATCTTAAAGACTCATACCAACTGAATCATGAAGGAAAATATAATAATTTATTAAATGGTGTTTAAATATAAACTGCTTAGAAAAATAATCAAAGAGCCCTGCCTTATAACATAAACCAAAATAAAGTCCAGATGGCTTAAAAATTGGTATGTAAAAACAGAAACTACAAAAAAGTTACAGAAAAAAAGGTAGATAAACATATATATACAAAATCTTGGGTGTACGGAAGAATTTATTTTAAAAACATAAGGAAAGTACTGATAATAAACTTGCAACCTAATTTAGCACTTTCATTATATAATTTTTATAAATTAAATTTATAATCTAAATTACAGGGAAATCTGTATGTTTAACTTAATATAATTAAAAGGCAAATGATAAACTGGGAAAGATATTTGCCGAGTTAATGTCCCTATATATAAAGAACATTTAAAACCAAATTTTTGAAAATGATGGTAGAATAATGTGCAAAAAATAAAGGAAATCCACACCACACCATACATATATGAAACTATGAAAATAAAAATGATTACATCCTGTATTGATAGAATAAAAGAAATAGGCTGAGGTGAATACTGATATTTTTCTGAAGGTTAAATGAACAATGTCTCAAGGTTATAAAAATTTATATACTTTTGTATCTAAAAATTTCCCTTCTAAGAATTTATCCTATATTTTTATCCTATATATCCTATATATCACATTTATCCTATATTTATAAATAATCAAACTGGGCTGCAAGTGTATAAAGCACAAGATTTCCTTATTCAGCATTATTCACAAACAGGAAAATGTAGCAATAAAGGACTATATCAATTAAGGGAGGTCCATAGACTGAAGAATAGACAGCCATTTAAAAAACTAGATCTATAAATGAAACAATGTTTAATGATATATTGCTAAATTCAAAAGTTATAAAATAGGAACAATGTTTTTCAAAAATAGAAATTTATATATGTGAGAAAAATTCTAGAAAAATAACCAAAATGTTAAGTGATTATATTCAGAGACTGATATTAAAGGTGATTTTTTAAAAATTTGAATTGTCAGGCTTCCCTGGTGGCGCAGTGGTTGGGAGTCCGCCTGCCGATGCAGGGGACATGGGTTCATGCCCCCTGCATCGGCAGGCGGACTCTCAACCACTGTGCCACCAGGGTAGCCCTTAACGCTTTTTATTAAATTACTCAAATCTCTAGGTATTTCTGGCACTAAGTAGCCAAAAAAAAAAAAAAAAAAAACTGACAAGATTTTCTTTCATAACTTTAGTCTATAATCTGTGAATAATTCATGTTTTATTCTTTGAAATTAGGTACATAGTGTATATTATATATTGTATAGGTATATAGTGTATATTTTTCTAATTATATACCTAAAAAACTAAGAAAATACAGCAAAATATTAATAGTGTTATCTCTAAATAGTAATTAATTAATGGGATTTTCATTTTCTTGTATCTATAGTCTCCATTTTCAAAATTTTCTATAATGGTTATGAACTACTTTAAAAATAAAACAGTTGACTTTAAATTACATATATATAAGACAGATATATATTCACACTATGTTTTTAAAACAGGTAGGAAAAAGATACATCAAATTATTTACAGTGCTTATTGCTGGCAGGTGATAGTTTTTCTATTTCTTCTAATTTTCTGTGTTCCAACTTTCTTAGAAGAACCATGTACATTTATAATGGAATGACTAAACTATATTTTCATAAATAGAAGGACACAGATGAAATTCTAACTTATCAAGAATGAAAATCAGGAATTCCCTGGTGGCGAGGTGGTTAAGAATCCACCTGCCAATGCAGGGTACACGGGTTCGAGCCCTGGTCTGGGAAGATCCCACATGCCTCGGAGCAACTAGGCCCGTGCGCCACATCTACTTAGCCTGCGCTCTAGAGCCCGCGAGCCGCAACTACTGAGCCCACATGCCTAGAGCCTGTGGTCCGCAATAAGAGAAGCCACCGCAATGAGAAGCCCGTGCACCACAACAAAGAGTAGCCCCCGCTCACCGCAACTAGAGAAAGCCCATGCGCAGCAATGAAGACCCAATGCAGCCAAAAATGAATAAATAAAAAATAAATTAATTTTTTTTTAAAAAGAATGAAAATCAGACCTTTTCTTTTACATCTTTCAGAACTGTAAGTTAGAAGAGGTTTAAATCATCTAGTTTTCTAATATCTATGATATTTAATTGGTTCCAAAAGTAGACTTTCCAAAGTGTGGTATCACAAATTATTTTTCAGGCCACAAATCTTAAGACTTTAAAGTTTGATAAGAATTGGAGAAAAACTGCTGTGTATGGGTATTATTATGTATTGTGTGCACGTGTGTGTGTGTGTTGTCCCAGCAACAAATGTTGGCTACTATCATTGACTTACCTGCAGAATGAAAAGACTACCAGGTTATAAAATATAATATACATGCTGATAGTCCTGATTGGAACAGTTTATCTTTTATACCTTAAATAAACATTTATTGAGCACTACTATATGTTTTAACTTTAATGCCTAAATAAACCTTTGTTTAATATCTAAAAAAATGGAAAAGGAGGTAAGAAATTGACAATTCAGAGTAATAATTCATTTTGAGTTGTCTATGTCTAAGCCATTAGAAATGGAATCTATTAAATTCTTTCCACATTATCATAAAAACACTTCTTACCTGCCAGTAACAAACTGCAACAGAAGAACTCTCTCCTCTGGAGTAATATCTTCCACAACTTCCCAGAACCACTTAAAAACAACAATAAAAAACTTAGCTCATATTTCAGAGCAACTGCAGGCTTCTTAGTACCAGAGAAATATGCAATATTCATAAAGCATATTTTATTCCATGAAACTCATTTATCAAAAAAGATTTCATACAAAGCGCTCATATGTAATTCCCATGAGAAGATTTAGGGGAAAACTTTACTTTGTTAATTAATGTAGGTTTTCATCCAATAGTGCTGAAAAGCTTACAAGATTAAATAGCAAAACTTAACTTCATTCTAAGCTCTGGAGAGACTTTACCTGAATAACTGGATCTTCTCTTTCATAGCCACTTGTGTATTCAGTATTTTTTATCCAATCACTCACATCAATTTCTGGCATGCCAGAAAGCAGTAGCTCCTTTGGGGAAGAAGCAAAATATTTCATTAGTCTTCTCTGGGGGAAAAAAGTGATTACATTTAAATAGTAAATTTGCCTTAATTAGAAACTTTTACATTTAATCCCATGTAAAACTGATTTATTTTTGTAACAGTGTCTGCAAGTCATCAATAACAAGTACTACCTGAGAGAGAACCCTTGATACTAATAATCTCAAATATTGTGAGATGTGGAGATGTCTCTACACTGATACAATTTAATTAAAACATGAGATAGGGCTTCCTTGGTGGCGCAGTGGTTGAGAGTCCACCTGCCGATGCAGGGGACATGGGTTCGTGCCCCGGTCCGGGAGAATCCCACATGCCGCGGAGTGGCTGGGCCCGTGAGCCATGGCCGCTGAGCCTGCGCGTCCGGAGCCTGTGCTCCGCAGCGGGAGAGGCCACAGCAGTGAGAGGCCCGCGTACCACAAAAAAAAAAAAAAAAAAAACCATGAGATAACAGTTTACCTTTATATAGAAACACACATGCCACAACAGTTTATATGTGCAATAATTTTGTGAACATTTTTATCTTTGATTTATATATATTTTATGAATTTGTTAAATTCTATAAAAATACTATACTCTCAGTATGAAAGTGAAAACAAAGACCTAAATAAATCTGGGTTAAGCAAAGGAAAAGATCAAGAAACCCTAATCACTAGGAAAAAAAGGAGTTATTATAATAAAAATAGTTATTATTTTTAAAAAACAAAAACACATTTAGGCCTTTGAAGAACTCTATTCTGGAATAATTCCAATCCAACTTTCAAGTCAAATTTCTCCAAGGTGAAAAAAAAATGCAATTTTCCTACTAATGACTTTTGGTATCCTTCTTTTTTCCAGGAAGATCATCAAACAAACAAAATATCAATCCAATAACTAAGAATGAATTAATAATGGCAAAAGTATTTACCATCATGATCCCCAAGAGAAAAGAGAACATGAAAAAGGCTTATCCAAATCTCTGAATCAGCCCGTATTACACAGGTGGATGTGTTTACACAGTAAAGTGAGGTAATAACTAGCCTAAGCTTAACACCGACAAGCCAGAATAGCAGAGTTTGTTATTGCAGAGATAGATACCATGTGGTTCAAAATCACTTCTCCTACAGCAATTCCTCATAATATATACCTGCCTAGTATAGAGTATGCTCCTAGTATAGAGTATGAAGGCCAATGTAAGGTGGTGTCTCAGAACTCTTGGGTGTTTCTGGGATCTATTTAAGGAGTCTGCAAGGTTCTCCCTTTTCCAACGTATCTGAGGCTGGATTTTCTCCATTTAGTTCAACCAAGCAACATATCACAACAGATTATAAGCAGAAGCAGATATGAGAACCCAGTTTCTCCTATTAAGCCAGATATTAAAGACACTTGCAAAGATATAAAACAATGCCACTTCTCCCACTATTTTTGTTTTATTCTGGAAAATGCAGTTTTAATTTCTTAAATGTTTTATTTATGTTAATATGTAATGAATTGTTATTTTTATGTGAATTAATAAAAAATTTTACATTTCTGTTTGAATTTCAAATACAGTTAAGTATCAATTACTATAAACCACATAAACAAACTCTTTTCTTTTAAGGGGTCCTGAGACCAAAAAGTTTGAGAACTGCCTGTCTAGGGTGTGTTTTAGTCCTCCTTGCCATAGTATTATAAAATACTTTAACTAGACGAAAGCATTCTGGTAGGGTGCATTTTATCACCCCCAAATACATTTTCCATCTTCCTTTGCACATTCTATGCCCCAAGAGGCACAGACTGGCTCTCTTGCCTGTTGGTTTCAGGTTGGGCTCCATCACTGGGCAACAGGCAGGCGTCTGCAGGTAAGGGCATTTTCTGCTCCCTCCCTGCTTCAGTACATCTTTGCAGTAGCTATGTCTCCTCAACTAGAGCTGCCACCTGGTGGCCCCCGGTGGTTCAGGCTCTCACCGGGCTCCTCACAGTACTTCCTCCACTTGTCTTCAATTCTAGGGGTGATAAGGCTTTTCCACTGTTGCTATTCTCTGGATGCCTCAACCATACCTTTTCTTAACCTTTTCTGGATGCCTCAACCATACCTCTTCTTAACCTGCCCATGCCTCTTTAAGTTCCTCCATTAAAGTTTCTTTATTTGAACCATCTGGGGAAATTCTGCTCCCTGGCAGTACCCTGACACAGATCTGCCAAAAGGAATATGGATGATTGTTACATGTTTCTTGTACCCATGAGTTTAATCCTCTTCCCTTCTAGGCTGAAGATAAGCTTTTAATAATATTAAGTATGCTTTCATTGTTAATAACTGTGAATAAAAATGAGTGAGAGGATATTCTCTCAAGAAATTTGAAGCATTTCATGAACATCATATGTTATGACTTTGTGAAGAGGACAAAAGATCTTTATTATCCCATTTAACACCTGGGCAAAAAAAGTTATTAAACTGACTGAAAACAGACAAAATGGGAAGTCCACAATACAAAGTACATATGCATATAACAAAAAGATTTTAAATCCCAATCAATAATTTATTATTTTTTTAATATATATATTTTAAAGTTATATACTTTATTTTTGGCTGTGTTGGGTCTTTGTTGCTACGTGTGAGCTTTTCTCGTTGCGGCGAGTGGGGGCTATTCTTCATTGCAGTGCGCGGGCTTCTCATTGCGGTGGCTTCTCTTGTCGCGGAACACGGGCTCCGGGCGCGCGGGCTTCAGTAGTTGTGGCTCGCGGGCTTAGCTGCTCCGCAGCATGTGGGATTTTCCCAGACTAGGGCTCGAACCCATGTCCCCTGTATTGGCAGGCAGACTTTTAACTACTGTGCCACCAGGGAAGCCCCTATTTACTTTAAGATTTTTTTGATGTGGACCATTTTTAAAGTCTTTGTTCAATCTGTTACAATACTGCTTCTGTTTATGTTTTGGTTTTTTGGCCCTGAGGCATGTGGGATCTTAGCTGCACCCCCTGCATTGGAAAGCAAAATCTTAACCACTGGACCACCAGGAGAGTGACAAAATATCTGAATTGGTCTGTTGGAATTAATTAGGTACAACATATATAACCCATAAACTAATAGTCAGGAACTGAGTCATGCAGGTGTTCACAGCTCTTAGCTTACCTAGAGTTTACATGACTCAGTGTTTTAATATCCTGGTACCACCATGGATAAACTCATAAGCAGCACAGTATGGCAGGACAGTCCCTCAGACATTTGAGGAACCCCTCAACTGTAATAATGTTATAGATACAGTAATCACAAAATGTTGTCACCATTTTTGAACCTGATAATCACCTCTTGACTTGAGACTGCGTTCTGTCCACAAATGGATGAATACACATCCAGTTAAGGACACTGATGCTACTGGATACCTTCTTTTCACTAAAACTCTAGAATCTAACCAGTATCCTTTAACTCTGATTAACATCTAGCTTAGATGTTTGCACAAACTTATTTAAAAAAATAAGTTTTCTATCCCAGTGTAGCAGAGCCCTTTCCTACGAAAGACACAAAGTCACACCAAAGGTTCTAAAACCAAGTCCTACTTATATAGTTCACGCCACTGAGAGGCAATACTGATGAAGAGAGACTGGGCTGTGGTCAGAGACCATGGGTTCACAGTCTGGCTGTAACACATACTCTGTGAACATGAGCAAGTCCCATACCTTCTTTGGCCTAGTTTTCCTCATCTGTAAAATGGGAATAATAAGTTACCTCAGGGGTCTGATGTGAAGGTTTTAAAAGTTAATACACATGAAGTACCTGGCAAATACTAAGTGTTTAATAATAATAATTATCATCACTGCATAAGTAAGCATCATGCCAACAACACTGCTCTTCCAAAACAATCCCACCATCTGAATCAGCTCAACTTAGTAAAGCCAGAGTAGAAGACAGACTAGGAATCCTGACCTAACTTCTAATATAAGAACCACAATTAAAAACTTACCAGTAGCAAACCTAAATGTAAAAGACAAAGGAATAAAGTTTTCAGAAGAAAATACAGGAAAACACTTTCATGACCTTGGAATAAGAAACAGTTTCTTAAACAGGACACAAAAAGCTCCATTCATTTAAAAAAAAAGGGAAGAGAAAAAACAAGTGATAAACTGAACTGCGTTAAAACTAAAAACTTTTATTAGTTAAAAGACACCAGAGTAGAAGATCTTCATAACACATATATCTAACAAAGACTCCTATAAAGAATATATAAAGATTCCTACAAATCAGTGTTTAAAAAAACACAAAAAACAGAAAACACAACAGAAAAATGGACAAATTACTTGAACACTTCAAAAACAGAGTACACAAATGGCCAATAAAAACACACTCAATACCAGGGAAATACAAATTAAAATCACCAGGAAATACCACTACTATTCCACCTGAATGGTAAAAATAAAAAAGAAAAACATCAAATGCTGTTTAGGATGCAGAATACCCAGAACTCTCATAACCTGTTGGTGGGAGTGTAAACTGACATACTACTCTGGAAAACTACTTGCTAGTATCTACCCTAATGGAATAAATGCACCCCCTAAATCCCAGCAATTCCACTGCAAGATATATAATCTACACAATAGCCTGAAACTGAAAACTACCCACCAAATGTCCATCAAGAGTAGAAAAGACCAAAAAAAAAAGTATATTAACACAATGAAGTACTACAGAGCAATGAAAATGAACACATTACAACTGCTTGCAATAATACACATGATTCTCACAAACAAAAAGCTGTGCTAAAGAAGTCAGATATATTCTAGGTGATTATTCCATTTACATTAAGCTCGAAAACAGGTAACCTAGTCTATATTATTAGAAGCCAGGAGAGTGGATACCCATGAGGGGTCAGAGTGACTGGAAGAGGACATGAGAGGGATCTGGGGTGTTAGGATTTCTCAGTTTCTTGATCTGGGTGCTGTTTCATGGGTGTATACAGTTTGTGAAAATTCATCAAGCTATACATTTATGATGCATGTACTTTTCTCATGTATATTGTAGTTCAATAAAAAGTTTCATTAAACTCAGTATCAGTAAATTATGAGGCAAAGTTTTTCTCAGTTATTTGTGTTGTTGCTATTTGTTTTTTATACATAGGTCCAGAAAATAATGTAATTTTCTGCTTAACAATTCATAAGTACGCCTCCATTTTTAAATACTAAAAATAGTAACTTTTATGGTTATACAAAAACTAGACAAGTCTATGCTAAATAAAACCATTCATCTTAACCGTAAAAACACAACAAAAAAACCTCAAAACTAACATTTAGTGAAACTAAGTCACCATGGACTTCAACATTATTTAGCAAATTTTGTCCACTACTATACTAAGACATACTATAAGTGATAAATTGAAAATACTGGTATATGTAAAATTAACCGGTACACACCAATGTACTTATTCATATATTAAAATGAAAGGCATAGGGTGAAACTAACTTTATGAGACAGAATAAAAGCCAAAGGACACTTTTCCACTGATCTAAAATTTATTATTCCAAATTATAAAATTTTTTTATTCCAAATCTAAAATTTATTATTCCAAACTAAGAAAGCAGCTGTACTCTATTTAAAATATTGTGTGGTTTTATTAAGGAGTTAGACAACTCAAAGAGCTTACAAATAATTTATTACCAAAAATAAAAGAGAAAAAAGGAAATGGGGGAAAATGCAGACATAATTCATATAAAATCAGAAATCCTGTTAGATCACAGTAAAGGGCAAGCAAATTAAAGAAGCAAAACAAAACATTCATTAAAGACTAGGGGCCAGCAAAGACAGTGGACTCCATACATGGTTAAAATGGAAAATTATAAAATTATATACATGATGAAACAAGAAGCTGGAGAAGATAACAGAAATACAAGAAAATCCCTCAGTCAATTTTTATTTTTGGAAAAAATAAAAGGTACAAGAAGTTACTATCAGTATCCTTTACCTCATACAGCCAAACAAAAAATTTAGAAATAATGTGAATATTGCTTTTGGGAAGATTGGCCTTCAACATCTCCCATGTAGAACACTTTGGAAATACATTACATTTTTCTTTATCACCAGCTCACTCCATTCCACATTAAGAAATTGCTAATCTGGTTATTAACCTTAAGAGAAGCACAATCACAAATCTTATACCTCCCTAAAAATCAACATTAAACCATAATGTCTTCTACATTATTCCATTCATCATTGTGCTCCAAAATTATTTCTAAACTACATCAATTGGAGTTTTGTGTTGTGTTGCATAACAACAAAAGAACTGATGTTTGGGACTTCCCTGGTAGTGCAATGGTTAAGAATCCGCCTGCCAATGCAGGGGACACGGGTTCAAGCCCTGGTCCAGGAAGATCCCACATGCCGCGGAGCAATTAAGCCCATGTGCCACAACTACTGAAGCCTGCGCGCCTAGAGTCCACACTCTGTAACAAGAGAAGCCACCACAATAAGAAGCCCGAGCACCACAACAAAGAGTAGCCCCCACTCGCCGCAACTAGAGAAAGCCCGCGCGCAAAAACGGAGACCCAACACAGCCAAAAATAAATAATAATTTTAAAAAAAGAAGTGATGTTTTTCCTTACCAATTCATATTCATCAAAAAGTTGTATGAGGGAAGGTGGAATGAACATATGAAAGCCCTGTAAAAAAGCATTAATCTGAGGCTGAATGGCTCTTGTCATTCGAAGTTCAGTGACAAGCTGGACATACTCCGCCTATTAAAAAAAAAAAAGTTTCTGTGATGATTTCTTTTTAATTTCACGTACTTAAGACACTATTGATATAATCATTTCTCATTTAAGAGGTAAAGGTTTAGAATTAATTTGGCAGAAATATTCATACACCTCAGCAAACCAGTAATCTACCATTCACTAACCTGTTTAGGCCAAAATCCTAAGAATCAATCACCCAGATTTCTCTCACACCCTCTATCAGCAAGTGCTATCAGATCTACCTGAAAAAACATTCTCAATCAGACCTTGTCTCACGACCTCCACTTTTAGCACCTTGGTCCAAGTCGTCATCATCTCTCACCCGGATTACTGCAACATCTGGTATCACTGCTGCCTCTGTTTGCCTCTGTTACTGCTTCTTCACCACACCAGAGTGACTTTTTAAAATTACGTATAGATTTTTTATATATAACTCAGATCACATACCCTCCTTCTCAAAACCCTACAATGACTTCCTATGACACTTGGATTGAAGTCCAAACTGCTTTCCTAGTCCATAAGGCCCTAAATGACCCAGCCTCTGCCTTGCTCTCATCTCATTTCCTTCCACTTTCCCCTTTGCTCCCTCACTCTATCCCCCAAACACAAGCTTGCTCAGGCCTCCTTGTCTGTATACTTCCTGGTTTCTCTGACTGAAATCTCTTACTAGACTGTAATCTCTCTGTAAGCAGGGGCTCTGTTTTGTTTACCAGTATATATCCTCAGCTCTTAAAAAAGAGGCTGTCACTTTGTAAGTGTTCAACAAATAATGTGATGAATGCATACATTCTACAAATTCATTTAAAACACACTTAGAACCTGATAAAAAGACTCATTTAAGTGTAGCCTATTTGATTCTGAGTTAAGGTAACCTATTTTCACACATTTTCTTTTAAAATACACATCACCATCATCTAGAACAGTGTCTCTTAAAATTTAACTAAAAAAATGTATTTTGGCTCAAACAAAATGAATTATCATCACTCTCTGTACATAAACCCTACCATTGTCATTATTCATATATTTTAAATTACAACTAAGTGAAACTTTTAGAGTTAAAAGCAATATGCTGTATATGGTTCTCACCTCCCAGGAATGAATGCTCTAAACACAGAGGGAGAAAACCTATTTTAGGCCCCTTCCTTTAATATATTTTTTTTTTGGCACTAATCTGATGCTCTGTTCCCCCTGCCAAAAAAACGTCAGGCACTGAGCCAGCAAGTTATACATGATTCCGGCTATGAATTCTCCATACATCTCAGACCTACAGAATTGTCACAATGGATTACTCACAGCTCTCCCCAAACCCTGCACGGCTCCTTCTGCAATCTGGCACGGGGAAAGCTACTGTCTCTGCTATTCAATCTACTCCCACCCCAAATCCCACTCCCAACCGCCCAAAGGTTTTTCTCCATTGTATAGGAATTAATCAGTTTCTACAAGTTACATCCAGGTAGTTACTAGAGAGAGGGAAATAGAAATGTGTGCCAAACAATCAAACAGAAACACAAACTAAATTTTCAGGATCCAATCTAAAAAAATAATATATATAACACACTTCCAAGTAATAACCAGCAATGATTTCAGCATTAGCACGTGATTATCTTTTAACTGATGTCTGTTCTAACTAAACTGCTTAATGAACATACTAAAATTTTTCTCCTCCATTCATTCATTAATAATTATATATTTCTCTCAAGATGTTTTGCTTTTATAATCTTAAGGTTGTATTCACTAATAATTATTCAAGACCTCAAATTATGAAGCATGAACTGCTCAAGTACACTTTATTTTAATTTGCCATTGTATTCCATATTTATCAGAATAGTACACACTCTTTTCTATCAATTAATTCCTATTATTTCCTCATACATTCCATTTTTAAAAATTAATTTCACAAATATACTAATGTCCCCTCTAATATTATTTCCCACATTTATTTTTGTAGCTCTGGCCCACAGTTATTAGATATCAATTTGTGAAAAATCAGCTCCTCCAGATACTAGTCTCCACATTAAGTTAATTTAAATACGGACAAATCTTGGTCTAATTATTTCTCAGTAAAATAAAATCCAAGCCATCACAAAGTCTCCTGAGTTGTTTAGTAAAGTAAGAGTTTTCCAGGTAGTTGAAAGACAACTGTGTTTGAGAGAAAAAATCTGAATCCAGCTGCTTCTAAAATGTTTCCCTGCCTCCTTAAAGAGCACATCCTCAGAGAGAGTAACACACATTAACGTGTTCTTGATGACACAATTATTACTATGAACATCCACTATTATCATACACTAACATTCTGACGGTTCATACTGTACAGAAATACACTGGTTGCATTCCCACCACCTACGAAGGCATCGAAGTGACTCATCCACACACTTCATGCCCTTGAGTAACTACATCAAATACCTTAAATGCTCTAAGGAAACAGTCAACATGTAGATGACAATCAGTCCACAAAACACTGGCATAAAGAGTTGTTCAAATAAACATTAAATATAAAGGAAACCTAAAATCCCACTTCATTCTAAGGTATTTAAAGAGATGATATAACTTGGGTGTGGGGGGTATTTTTATCCCCAACAGATGTATACGTGCTCCCACCTGAGTTGTACTGTTAATTCTTTGAGGGCATAAGATAATACCAGATGCCACAGAAGTAAATTGGAGAATTAACTATACTAAAGAATCTGAGTTAGTACCTGTTCTGGTGAAATAGTTATGTTTATAGAAAGCTTTCAACTTACAAAGCCTCAGCATAGAGATAACAAAATTAAAAAGAGCCTTAGCAACTTTTTCCTAGCTCAACCTCTGAGCCTCATAACTGATATAAGATAGGTAAGCAAAGAATAAGTGCCAAGGGAAAAATAAAAACACTAAGATTGAGATTCAACTTTCAGATATTACGTTCCAGTTAAATTGCATGTCTAGTTACAGAAACATTTTGTTTTAATTATCTCCTAGTCTTCTGAATGTGTGCAATGAATAATATCACCCCTTGGAAATCTTCCTTAAAATTTTAACTTCTTTTCAGGCTTTGAATCTAAATTATATCTTCTTATGAGGAGTGGTGGTAACATTGAAAATTGACACCTTTTTTTTGAAGCTATTTTTCTTCTTGAAAATTTTTTTCACGATTTTTGAAAGAGATATATATGTATCATGTTTACTTAACTAATAGTTAACTTTTAATAGTGAAAGCAAAATGTTCTTATCCCAAGTAAGCTGATAAACTTGGACATACTTGTAAAACTGTTTGAAATAGTTAGTTTTACTTTTAAATTAATAGTTTAAAATGGCATTATGACTGGCATAATTCAATTCACCATTTGAATATAAATGCTTTAGTAATAAAAGCTTCTTTCCTGGGCTTATCCACTTGATTATTATTGCTCTGGTATGTAAGAGTTTTCACTGAAAATTTCTCCACTGAAAACTCAAAGGATACCAGATTTCTTCTGCAGGAATAAGCAGATATAAGAAAAAAGAGAGGCACATTTTTACAATGTAACATTTTCCAATAACTTATCCTTTACCAATATATTCTTATTTTTAAGGTCACTAATTAGTTATAAAGATTGATAGTCTGATAAAAATCCTATTACATCAGTTTCCATAGAACAAATTCAGTCATTGAAAATAGTGACTCTTCAGGTTACCATTACAAGGATTTGGTGATTTTTTTTTTTTTTTTTTTGCGGTACATGGGCCTCTCACTGTTGTGGCCTCTCCTGTTGCGGAGCACAGGCTCCGGACACGCAGGCCCAGTGGCCATGGCTCACAGGCCCAGTCGCTTTGCGGCATGTGGGATCTTCCCGGACCGGGGCACGAACCCGTGTCCCCTGCATCGGCAGGCGGACTCTCAACCACTGCGCCACCAGAGAAGCCCCGGATTTGGTGATTTTTAAAGTGAATTTTTAGAATATACCGACTAAAATGCAGAGGAAAGTATGTCCTCCTTCACTGACAAAAAGATACTAAAGATAATTTAAAACCCAATCTAAAAATACATACATACACTCAATATGGAGAACCTTAGACCTAAACTGTTTTAAAAGTTTTCAGAGTAATAAAAAGATCTCTCATAGTATACTTTTCTGAAGATACACATAGGAATCCACTTTAAGTCAATAATCTATATAGACAAGCTTGTATTTTGTACTTGGATGGGTATCAAATGTGCTTGTATGTGAAATAAATCAAATTAAACTAGCAATAAAATATAAGGTATTAACCAAATAAAAATGAAATGGAGGAAAACATACTAAATTTTTAAATTGAACTATAGTTGATTTACAATGCTTTGTTAGTTTCAGATGTACAGCAAAGTGATTCAGTTATATATATATATGTATATATATATATTCTTTTTCATACTCTTTTCCATTATAGGGTATTACAAGTATTGAGTATAGTTCCCTGTGCTATACAGTAGGTCCTTGTTGTTTATTTTATATATAGTAGTATGTATCTGTTAATCCCAAACTCCTCATTTATCCCTCCCTCCCCATCCTTGCCCTTTGCTAACCATAAATTTGGAAAACACACTAAATTTGTATTTGCTACCTTGTTCATATTCAGTGCCTTAGTATATGAGAGGCCCAGCAGTTACACAACCATACAGACCTCGATTAAAACTGAGGGTCTACCAGTTACCAATTTTGGGCCCTTAGACAGTTATTTGACTGTCTATATTCTAAAGAAATATAGTGTCATAGTTACAAGCTCAGGCTTGAAATTTATAGACTGTCTGGATTCAAAACCACCACTTATTAGTCTTGTGATTTGGAGGAAAGCTACTTAACCTCTCTATGCTTCAGTTTCCTCACCTGTAGAAAGGGGTATCTATACCTCATAGGATTGTTTAAGTGTAAGTTAATACACATAAAGCACTTTTAACAGTGCCTAGCACATTATAAACACCTAATACATGTAAGACGCTTTTATTATTAAAGCTGTTCCCACACTGAATGAATAGAAATAACTATCTCAAAAGGCTGTTAGAGTAAATGAGAAATGCATAAAGAGCACAACTCGAATAAATGAAATATACACAAAGTACTCAATAGGCAGTGGCTATTATCATCACTAGAGAATACAACTGATGTGATGAGGTTGATGACTAGGAGAAAGACACCACCTCCCATCATTCTAGAGCCCATCCACCTAAGTGGCTCATCCTGGAGTCCTTCTTCTTTTTCACCTTCCCAAACAGCTAATTACCATGTTCTACAAATTCTACATCCTCAAAAGATGTCTCATTTTCTCCATCCTCACTGCCACTGTCTTATAAAATCACTCATGCATGCTCCCCAGAGCAACGCCACAATCACCTATCAGTTGCCCTGACTCCAATATTGCCCCATTTCAACCCATTTTTCATACTCCAAGTTGAGATTGGTGTTGTTTTTCTTAAAAAACATAAATTCAGTCATGTCAGTGCCCTCTACAGCATCTGCAATCATCCCTAAGCCTTCAGAATTTTCAAATTTCTAATTGTGGATGCAAAGTCTTTCAGAATTTGGTCCCTGTCTACCTCTCCCACCTTATCTTTTCCCACTCATTTACTTTGCAATCTACGCTAAGATCTACAACTCTGACCTACCTGTGGTTCCCCAAACAGACCATGCTCTGCCATCTCTGTGCCCTTCTATAAGCCCAGAACATGTCCTTCTCCCTTTCCTCACTCCTATCTGACCACTTAATGCTTCTCCTCTATAACTCAACTTCCATGCCACCTCCTCCATTCCCTGATATCTGTCCCATCTCACCCCCCCATTTTGTTCTCTCCCAGACTTAATGAACTTTATGATTAGTATGGTAAAAGTGTTGTTAACACTTAAAAGCCATGGAGCTTACTCTTCAGTACTAAGAGCTAGAACTGAAGGCCTAGCAAAAATATGCCACTCCTAACTTAAGGTTTTATGGTTCCACAATTTTATCGTGTGGTCAAGAATTTAAAAGTGAAAGTGAAAAGTTAAAGCAAAACTTTTAAAAATGCTGAAAATACTATTTAAATGTAAATGTTCAGCTCCTGGTAATTCAGCCATTTTCTAAAGTGAAACCAAGTGATCTTATTTTTTCCTCTAGATTTTAAAACAAATCATTGACAGATATAAAATTGAATTTAAAAGAGAATTTTATTTCAATTATGGAATATATACTGTTCTGCCTACATTACTTGTATTTATTAATATACTTCTTTTTAAACAAAGGTATTTTATCTATTTGGTTTCAGTCTACAATTACCAAAGCCTTTCAATAAAATTTAGGAATAAATGACTCCCCCATGTGGAGATTAGCTTACATCGACTTTTTCTTACTAACATGCTTGGCAAGTCACTTAAGCTTCAATATGCTTAGAAATTCTGACGTTGATGCCAAATGTGACAATTATAACTTTATACCTAAAGTTAAGTAAGTAAAAGGCTGACCCTAGAGTAACAGAAAAAGTTCATGACAGAAATGTATGTTAAAATATAACAATAACACCTCTAAAGAACACGGTTTGAAAATTTTATTTGTAAATTGAATAATTTAACAATTCTAAATCAAGTGATCAATTTAAGATGTTAGTATGTTTTTAAAGATTTTTAATTTTAAAAAATCAGGTTGCTTATTGCACAAACATTAAATGCTTAAGCATCAACAATTTGATATACAATTACACTTGACCTTTACTAGTAATATTAGAAAAATGAGAGGCTCATTTTATTGTGAGAAATGTTTGTATCAGAAAAACAAAAGCTGAGAATTAACATATTAATGATTGAGATCCTGCTTTTACCTCTATATTACTGAACCTCATCATCAAAGTTAGCCTGTCATTAACAAAACAATGTCAATAATATAGTTAAATAAAAACGTGCTAAACTTAGAAACAAAACATCCAAGCTCTTTCATGTTACAGCAATATTCCAGCCTCAGGCTAGACTCACAATCAAGCCTCAATATAAGTGTATTCTTATTTGTTGTTATTTATTAAATATCTTCCTTCTTTCTAGATTTTAATACAAAAACACAAATGCAAAAGAATAAAATACATATTTTAAAAATCTAAACAAAAATCATGTCATATGGAAGAGAGGCTGTTAGGAGATACAAGTATAAATATAGCTATCTACCATGCAATTGTTAATGAGCCTTTCCACTTTTCATATATCTGAGAGGAGTGACAAATCCAATCACCAGAGAGTGTATTTACAGATAGGAATCATGTATGAGATTCTCTCATGAAAAGCAATCACTTGCTTATAATGAAGATTTTATGACTTCATTACCCCTAATTGAGAGGAGGTAGCCACTGTAAAATAAAATAATAAATGCACTATGAGGTGGACAATCTAATAATTAGAAGATTTTATAAAAATTTCCATTCACTGGCAAGTTCATATAGATTCAAAAAATTATTTTAAGCATTTTACTATTTTAATCTTCCAGAGTTTAACGTGACTCATTATATTAAATCAAGTAAGATCTACCTCAGTGTGATTACTTTTACTAACAGGATGAAGAACCTTATACTTGAAACTAGGAGACCTGGGTTTTGGCCCCAGCTTTACCATTAACTCTTCAGGCTTCAGTGTCCTCATGTGTAAAACGAGAGGGTAGACTAAAACTTTACTAAGTATAAATGTACAAAAACTCAGGTCCTGATTTTATATTCATAAACTAAATTTCTTTTTTTTTAAATATGTAAAGTATCTAAGTTTCAAAAGGTAAAATTACCTAGCTTAATTTAGGTCTTCATTCCTATAGATATGTGAAACCTAGGAACCTATTTTTATAGAAAACTATCCAATAAAAACTAACTTTTGTGTTGTGTTTATCAGTTTAAAAAATGCTGGTACCAATTCTGTATGGGAGGTATTATTATCCCAAGCACACAGAATAGAAAACTGAGGCTCAAGGAGGTTAAAACACA
Organism: Grampus griseus; assembly: GCF_964374135.1. Taxonomy (NCBI): domain Eukaryota; kingdom Metazoa; phylum Chordata; class Mammalia; order Artiodactyla; family Delphinidae; genus Grampus; species Grampus griseus. Next base: position 35,243,980 of record NC_139007.1, read on the forward strand.
GCCAAGTCTTTTGGCTTTAAAAAAAAAAAACAAACAAACTACATTTTACTATATCTCTAGTCTACAAAATGATTCAGTGGACATACTTTTTAAGTTAGCTGATTCTGAAGCTGTCTTGGAATTATAATCCAATAAAAGGAAAGGAAAAAGGTTTTAGTCCTGTTTTACCAGAAGTTGCTACTGGTAAGTGATAGAACTGGAATTCCAAAACCAGATTTTCTGACTCCCAATTTCCTACATAATCTATCAAAACATAAAATAAAGCTGTATTATATATTAAAGTAATATTAACTTTCAACAGTGTAATTTAAAACGTGCACCAAGTTTTTAAAAAATATGTACAAACAGGAGATATAATAATAAATAAAAATAATCAAGTTATAAAGTTAAAAAAAGATCAAGTTCAGAGGTCCCGTAGAATTTACTGCATCCCAAAAGTGTGTACAAAGTTTAAACACTGGGATTTCTTCTCTCTATTGGAACTATTAATATCGTACTTCTAAAACATGAAATAGGGATCTAGTGCAAATATGATATTGATGTAAGTTTATATTTCTAATCAAATGTTTTGATATGCAGATGCCCAACTTACACAATCAACTGAACTATGCTCTAGGCTGCTTCAGGAACTGCCTCAGCATATCTAACACAACAATGAAATGATCCTTTATAATTCGAAGTCTGGTATTTGACGGTTTAGTTAATTTAAATATTTTATCTGTTATAAATGTTACAAAAGTCTAACAGTAAAAGTTTTCCTGGCTAGTGCCAGGAGACTTAGAGTAATTAGCAAACTATCAGGGCTAAGTTACAAACAATGGCTAAGGTAAAAATTCAAATACTTACTTTGTTATTTTGTGTTACAAGAATACTTCCACCCCCAGGTTTCAAAGGCACCTCTTCCATTGCTCCAAACACATCAGTCTCAACAGAAAAAGTTAGTTCTAGACCCAAATCACTAATATCATTATCTAAAATCCACTGCAAATTTTTGGCATATTCTGGATCAATGGATGCCACATCTTGGTAATTCACAGGAATACCTAAAAATGCAAACATACAGCAGTTATATTCTAAATGTTTCTGCCTTTCCTTATCTGTTTAATGGTGAAATACTGCCCTCTACAGATACTCTGTAAAACTGCAAAATATAATCCAATTCACAGCATGATTTAAATGAATGTTAATTCCTGAATTTGGAAGTCTGTAAATTTAAGCTTACATTTCTACAATGTAACCTTTCTTTGAAACAGCTATTCAGGAACTTATTATAAACTTTAAAAAGTGCCAATTCTCTTAAGTATATTCATATTAAAATGCATTTTTAGCATAAACATACACACACTAAAATGGAAAAAAAAAACTTTTTTTAATCAAAAATGTAGGTTATTTTTTCTCTCCCTCAGGCCCCCAAATGCCTTACATACACAGTCTCCAATCAAAACAAAAATTATTCACCAAAAATGCCACCATTTATCTACTTAATTTTCGCTAGAGCCTATAAGAAAAACACTTTAAATAAATGCCTAAGGAAATAACAATGGAGCCATACCAAGAATGTGCTTGTAGAATGATCTCGTGAAGTAAATGTTCACCAGCTGCCTATGGTTCAGAGCTAATCCCAAGATCTGTCCAGCAAACCGGAAATAGTTCAAGTGATCGGGATTTACATAGGAGTTGCTATTAGGTTGAAAAGTTGTTCCTATTAAAATAAAGACAAAATAATTTATTTTTAAGACCATGCATAAGAGAGATCATTTCAATGCAGGTAAATTAGTTCACATACAACTTCAGCAAAGCTAAGGTTACATTATGTATAAACGTTCTTCAGCGAAGAAAGTTCTTTGTGGAATATTTAATAGTGGAATTGGAAATACTAATCATTAATTCACACATTTATCAGAATAAGTCTTTGTGCAGAGAGAAAATTTTAGAATACTTTTCACTGTAAGTAGTTGGAAGAGGTGTCAGAGAGATCCTAGAAATACATACACACAATAGTGGAATTGGAACTACTAATCATTAATTCACACATACTTATCAGAATAAGTCTTTGTGCAGAGAGAAAATTTTAGAATACTTTTCACTGAAAGTAGTTGGAAGAGGTGTCAGAGAGATCCTAGAAATTCCTACACACACACACACGTTTTCCCAGGCAGTGTGGAAATAACTACTTAGGCTATGAATTAGGGCAGACATTGTTTCATTCACCTATACATGCCCAGCGTAGCAGGTATTCACTACCATTTTGCTCCTTAAGGAATTGACCACTACAAGAGAATAACTAAAATTTTTAAATGTACAACTGTTTTCCTCATGACAAATAATCAAGTTTGAATAAGTACCACTGAGGTATAAAAGTAAAAACAGCATTAGCAATAGTTATTGACTATTGCCAAACTCTAGTGCAATGGAGGGTAATTCCAGTTACATGAAAAAAAAGTCTGGAAATAAGATAGTGGTGAATGTACTTAATGCTACTGAAGCGTACACTTTTAAATGGTTAAAATGGTAAATTTTACGTTAGGTATATTTTACCACAATAAGAAAGTCTCAAAAACAAAAATATAGTGCAATGGAAAAACCTAATACCAAGATCTCAACTTTAAATAACCTTCCTTATTTTTTCTGTGTGACCACTACCTCTCATTCATTCAACAAATATTTACTGAGTTCATGCTATCTACTTCTCTTCTAGGCACCTGGGCAAAAAGAAAGACTGATAAATCTAATGAAATAGCATCAAAAATAAATAAACAAAGGAAAAGTGAAAGTATTGGAAAGTGAAATGTTTGGCCATTGAGCATACATATTTTAACTCTTTGTGCTTTGCTGGTCTTTGATTTATCAGTGCTGGCACTGGACTATATTGCCATGACCAGTAAGTTTACTTAGATACAAGGTACACATTTGGAAGCTTATGGCTGAATGACCTAAAAGGGCCACATGAAGCTAGTCATCCACTGTTAAGTACCTTTTGAGACTCATTCCCAGTCATGATATAAGATTGGGTATTAAAAGTCAAAGCAGGGACTTCCCGGTGGTCCAGTGGTTAAGAATCCGTCTTCCAATGCAGGGGACGCGGGTTCGATCCCTGGTGGGGTAACTAAGATCCCACATGCTGCGGGCAACTAAGCCCACATGCCACAACTGGAGAGCCCGCCCACCGCAACTACTGAGCCCGCGAGCTCTGGAGCCCACGCACCACAACTAGAGAGCCCCCATGCCACAACGAAGACCCAGCACAGCCAAAAAAAAAAAAAGTCAAAACAAAGTTTTGTGAGATGAAGAAAGACTTCAAAGACAAACATAACCATTATTCCAAAAATACAATATTCTGAGAATAATCAGAAATACTTTTACCTATTTCCTCCCCTAGGTCTGTGTATAATTCCTTCTCTAAGTACTTTCTGGGAAATTTGGGTTATTAAAAAGAATAGATACAGAGAAGTCAAAAGAAAAAAAAGGAAACACACGGGGGGAAAGGTCTTCAGGAAATTAATAATTTTTAGCTCGAAAGTGAATTAAGATAGAATATAAAGTTTATGTCATGTTTTAAGTTCAAAACCAATAAAACTGTGACATTTCATCATCTCAGAAAAACCCTATTCAATAAGAAAATATCATTTTCACAGAATAGTAATAATAGCATCGGGCTTCCTTGGTGGTTCGAGCCGTGGTCCGGGAAGATCCCACATCCCGCGGAGCAACTAAGCCCGTGCACCTAAAGTACTGAGCCTGTGCTTTAGAGCCCGCGAACCACAACTACTGAGCCCATGTGCCACAACTACTGAAGCCCACGCACCTAGAGCCCATGCTCTGCAACAAGAGAAGCCACCGCAGTGTGAAGCCTGTGCACCACAATGAAGAGTAGCCCCTGCTCGCCTCAACTACAGAAAGCCCACATGCAGCAATGAAGACCCAACACAGCCAAAAAAAAAAAGAATAAATAAAATTAATTTTTAAAAATATTTTTTAAAAAAATAACAATAATAGCATCTAATATTTATTTCTGATTTCTATGTGCCAGGCACTGGGCTAACCATTTTTACACAACAGCTGATTTCCCACTATATTACAAAACACAGGTTATCACCATATTCAAATAAGGAAATCAAGGTCCAGAAATACTACATTTATTGGATCAAGATCATAGCAGAAAAAGGGACAGAGCTAGGATGCACATTCAGTGGAATGTGCCAAAGGCCAAACTCTTAGCCACTCTACTACACTACTATTGCTCTATAGTAAGCATCTTAATTTAATTAGCAAGTTTTAAAGAAATTACTACATACATTAGGTCTATCCAAACATTCCCCACATTTAGGAACCCTAAATGTAATTTTCTTCTTGTCAACTAAACGTAAGAACATGAAAATATTTCATCTATATTTTATTAATATTACAGCCCCAAAGAGAAGACATACATGGCTTACAAAAAGGACGAATCAGAAACTATGGTCTATGTGCTTCATCATATTACCTGCCATAAATTTGCAGAATAAGCACCTCAACTAATGATTCCACACCAAATCTGTTTTTCAGATATGAAACTAAATAAACAACTCAGAATAAGTGACTATAAAGAAAAGAAATAAATCTAAAATACAATGTTTTAATGCTAAATCTTGCTGCAAAGATTAGGCCTAAAAAACTAGGGCCTCATCATACTTGTCGTAAAATCACAGACACTAAGTTCATCTCAGAGCAAAGAATCAAAGGTTACAGAATTAAAGTAGGAAGTCCCATATTCCTAAATAATTTCAAATACACTGAATGTGTCTGAGGAGCCCATCACATAGGTGAATATCTGCAGTTCTCTAGCATCACTGCAGCCCACCCCCGCTTGCCTCTCATAGAGTCATCCTTCTTATTCAATGGAGATTTGCTGCTGGTTTGGTTGGATACAATAGGAAACTACAATTAATAAGACACTCTCTCCTTATAGAAGAATTTAAACATTGGGAAAGAAAAATTTTTCAGGAAATAAAAGCAACTGAACAAAGCATTTAAAAACTGAAATCCCACCTTCACTTGGATGTAAGTCTTTATTAAGTTAAAGAACTCTCAGGTATATCTTATACAAATGAGGTGGTAACCATTGCCATTTAGCGTATCAAATGACAATTCAGTAGGTAGCAAACATCATTTCAATGATGTTTTTATTTGCATTACATGGTTAAATAAGAGCTTTTTAGTTACCAAGTCTTAATCTTTTAAAAGGGCTAAAAACAAAGTTACTATAAACAAACAGATTATAAGTTAAGATTTAACACACCATGATTTCTAGACTTTGTTTTTAATGACCAATAACTTTTAAGAGTTGGAAACTCAAATAGGGTTAGCAAATTTTAACTTTTCCAACACGGACTTGTATTTTTTTTAAGTTCATCTACTAGCACGATTTTATAAAAGGAAATTTTAACTCAAGAAAGGTAGACTAAAGGACGATCCTTAAATTGAATAAATTTAGTTTTATTTTATACAAAGAACTGATGAAAACTTCCTTGAGGCCAGCACTAGTCCTTGAGACAAGCATTTGAGAACCAGCTGTTCAGAGGAAAGAATGCTAGGCTGAGTCAGGTTCCACTCAAGATCCTACCGCTCATTAACTGCTAACATAAACAAAAACCCTGAATTTCAATTTCCTCTTCTATGAAAAGGGAATATCCAACCACCCTAGCTCACAGGGCTAGTATAGGAATCAAAGGATAAAATGCACTGAAGTAGTCTGAAAATGTGACAACTCACAGAAAAAGTCATCTAGACTGTACAACTTACCATCAGCTGACTGGGTAAACAGTGCATAATCAGGATTGACTATCTCATTAGACAGAATATCAAACCACTCACGCACAACACCTTGACCCTGAGTTCAAGAAAATAAGATTAAGTATCAACAGAAATATATGGTGAAAATTTTTTCTAAATAATAATAACATTAAAATTATATTAAATTTCTTCCATTATCAATTAAATATTAAACTTTACTGAAGGGCATTTCGATCTTTTAGAGACAGTGATCTTAACAACACTTATTTTTATACCCACCATGCCTTCTTCCCCATGGAACCGTACAGCAATTCCTTGCTTTAGCTTTGCACAATTTGCTTTTGACACAACTTCACAGCTACTCCTAAAAATGGAATCTAAATATGTAGCATTGGTTAATTTTACATATTAAAATTTACAATAACTAGTATTTTGTGCCTCACACACACATCACTTTGTTAAACATACCTCTGTGAACTAGCAGGATATCATTTTCATTCACTGGCCTGTGCACCATGTCTGAATCTGGCTGTCCTGAATGCAAATGTTCATAGAACCATTCACAGCGATCTTTAAATGGCTACCCCAACAAATAACAGTGAAATATGTTAGCAGTATTTCAGTCACTTAACTGTCAGATTTACTCAACTAGCATGCTAAATGCCCTTTCTACAAATAATCATTCTTACACCTTTATTTATAATAAGTAGTTCTAGATAAGGTTCTGACATTACATCCACTATTCACAAAAAGGCAGATCTGAGCTGAAACACTTTGACTACCTAGAGAGCATATTTCTTTTTATTCTCTATATTATCAACAGAAAAGACTTGATAAATTAAAAAGAATTCAATATCAGACATACAATTGAACACACTCTCAATTTCTTTTAAACCCAAGAAGGCTTGTAAGAATGAATTTCCACATCCAGAAAAATTATGTTGCATGTTCATTTAATTTTCTATGAAAATAATCTTTATGGCTAATTGTAATTTCCATCCTCTGAATATATGCAGCAACTAGAAAGGAATTTGTTATCCTTTTTTCTTCCCTTCCTCCACCCTAAAAACTGAAGAATAAGATCTCGTGAACAGTAAATAAAGTCTCTACCTTTTGTTCTTTTGCCAGATATGCAAACTGTAAGTGATTTGTAATTTTATTCATCAGAAAGTATTATTGAGTACCTAGGATGTGTAAAATGTAAAAATTTCATTGCTGAAAACTGTTTAATACACTTAAAGAGATGAGAATAACATTGGAACAATATAACACATAATGATATCAAGTTCTAAACAGTGAAGTACAGACCACAGTGCACTAAGAATTCAGAGATTGTGCGGATAAGTGGAGTACAAAGGCTTCATGAGGTCCTGGGTAGGTCTTGCTCAAGCAGGAGGAAAAGAAAGCACACCAGGCTAAGGGAGACAAGGAAAAAGGCTCAGAAGGAGAAACTGTGACTCCACGGAAGATGCAGTGAAGGCGCCGGCATAACTCTACACATATTGAAAGAAGGAAGTTTTTGTAAGTAAATCAAGGACATAATTATGGATCCTTCGAATCAAGTAAAAGACACAGTGGCCACTGAAGATACTTGGCCAGAGGAATAGCATGGTAAATGCACTCACTAAAATGAGAGTACTACCAGGATAAAGGGAGGCCATCTAGGCAGCAGTTGAAATAATACGTATAGACTGATACGGTCCTGGTCATGGTAGGAAAGAAGAACAATGAAGTAAATCTGAAAGACATTACTCCTCTGAATAAAGAAGAAAAGTAAAAGATCTCTAGGGGCAGAACTTAAAATCAGAAACAGTTTAGAGGGGGAACCCCAGCACCACCACCGCCTACCCCACTCCTAGAAGGCACTGGTGGAAGACAACGAATGAGGTTTTATATGTTCTGAATTTAAGGTTACTTAGGATATAACTACTAAGAGCTTAGAAATAAATACTAGAACGTTCTGCAGCTGAGACATGAGAAAGAGAGTCATGAACAAAGCTGAAATGGGAGACAAGGTAATGTCTCTTGTTCAAGAGATTAAAGACACAGGGACAAACACCAAGAACAGAGAAGTTTATGATCACAGGTCAGGATTGAGAATTTGCTTATTAGCAAATGATACACACAGCTAGAAAAGTCAAAGGAGAACCAGGGTGGTGCAATACCACAAAAGCCAAAAGTTTCAAGAGATAAATACGATTCATGTCCAACACCACAAAGAGGTTCTCTCTCATGCAATTTTTAGGATACCAGTAAATTTCTTCATCTGAGCTAAACTAAACATTTGTTTTCTTCAAAAGACTTAAACATCTTTTTATTAATTCTTAATAAAAATATTTTTATGAAAATAACTGGTGCAAGATTAATTTTTGCCTTTTAATCCCTGTTCTTTCAATAAGAAAAGAGTAAATGCGCCCTTCTCCAAAGTTAAATGTATAATTTTGTCCATACTTCTAGCAGTTTTCCACATTTTAAATAAAACGCTGCTGTTGTTATATTCATTACTGGTCATATAAATAAAATATTTCATTTTTAGTAAACAGGCTAGAATGTTAAGTGCTTGAAATTTTAATGCTGATTATTCCTAAAACTTAGGTAAAAGAGGAGAGAAAAAATATTACACAGAATTAATGTATTTAAATATGGGCTTTGAACTTTGATAAACATGGTTTGAAATCCTAGATCTGCCACTACTAGGTTTGTGATCTTAGGGGAATTACAAGTTCTCTCAGAACTTTAGTTTTCCTACAGGTAAAATGGGGAAAATAATACCACTTCAAGGGCTAATTCTGAGGATTAAATGAAATAATGCAAATACAGAACAAAATAATAATAATCATAAATTAACTAACGTTTATTAAAGCATCTATAAGCCAGGTACTGTTTTAAGCACTTTACATGCATTTTCACATTTAATCCTCACAACACTCTGAGAAAAAGGGACTTTTATCATCTCCATTTCATAGAAGAGAAAAATGCAGCACCAAGAGGTTAAGTAATTTGTGCAAATACTCAACTCCCAGAACGCTAATAGATGTTGTTCTTATCACTCACAACAACGTAAAAATTATTGCGAATAAGTATTTTAAATGACAGTAAACTTATCTGCCATTATAAGATATTAAATATTAAATTCTATCCTTCATATAGAAAATGTGGACCATTTGAAAATAAATACAAGTGGCAATTTTTTTAAAGTAATTCAAATGTAACATTAAAAGGTACAAAATGCTACCTTCAAAAGCTAGTAAGTTATCTGTTAAGATCAAAACATCCACACACACATCCATATACCTACAAAGCCAAAGACCACATTTCTGTATGTAAACTTTCTGAGTACCTGCATTTCCATAAAATAATTCACAAAACAGGACTGATTACAGAGGCTCTTCTTAATAGTATTTGTACAGCAATACAAAATGTCTCTCCCTTTAACTAGCAGGCCACCTGAAAACCACCAACAGAAGAAGAAGTCAATCCCTTAGCAGAGGTAGCTGTTTTTGTTTTTACTTTTTTTAATAGCCTCCAAGTTACAGAAAATTTCTTAGTATAGTACAATGGTGGGGTTTTTTTTTCCCCTAAGGTGAAAGTAAACTGCTAACATGAATAGTACAATGGGGTGTTTTTTTTCCCCTAAGGTGAAAGTAAACTGCTAACATGATGTCCAGTTACCCCTAAATACTTCAGTGTGTATTTCCTACAAACAAGAGAATTCTCCTACACAAGCAGTTTACAATCAGCAAAATCAGGAAACTGACACTGATATATTACTATATCTAATCTTCAGACCCCATTTCAAGTTTTGCCGGGATCCATATAATGTCCTGTATAGCATAATGACTCATGAACTGCGTTCAGTTGTCCGCTTTCATTCTGGCACAGCTGTTCAGTGTTTTCTTAATTTTCATGACCTACATTTAAAGATTGCAGGTCAGTTATATTGTAGAATGTCTCTCAGTTAGAGTTAGTCTGATGATTTCTCATGATTAAATTCGGGGTATGCATCTTTGACAGGAATATCAAAGAAGTGACACCGTATTCTCAGTGCATCCTATCAGCTGGCACACTGGTATGGCTGCTGTGATCACTGCCAAGCTTCTCCACTGTAAAGTTCCTTTTTAATCTTTGTAATTAGTTAGTATTCTAAGAGGAGATACTTTGAGACTATAAAAATATTCCACCCTTCATCAAACTTTCCATTTATTCATTAATTCTTTCACTATAGACTTACAGGTTCCGACTTTATTTGCAATATTTTGCCATCATTATTTATTTTGATGTTCAAATTGTTCCAGATTTGGCCAGTAGAATCCATTCAAGTTGATTCTGAACCGTTTTGACATAACCTCATAATTCTCTACACAACTTTCTGGCACAATAAGATGATCCACGCTCATCTTGTACTTTCTCTGAATTAGTCATTTCTCCAACAGGCCCTCGTTCATTGAGAATGGTATTCAGAGACCAAGAAATGGATGCCAGGTTTGCTGTATCTATCTAACCACATAGGAAACTATAAGTTCACAGTGATATCTCCAATTCCAATCCAATAGTACATGATTCATCGTTTTCCTCCATTTTTTAACTTTCTCCAACAGTGAGACACATTATCTTTACTATACTGACTTATTCAATCAACTGCCCCACCTCATATATAATCAATCTTCTGTCACTGACACGGACCATTCACTGCATAGATACCCTATACTCCACTCAAGCTTTGTCAAATTACTCTGAGCAACTGTCACCACCCTGCACACTGGACATCCTCCATATACCGTGCCAACTCACATACTCCGTGCTGAGCTCCTCTTCTACACAAACACCCTCCTTAGCATGTCCAAGCTCCTCACTGGGCCACCACTATGCATGTGGACACCCGCACTGGTCAGGCAACAAAACCCCCTCTGTGGGTCAAAAAGGTGGATAGCTAATGCAGATGCTTTTGCAGGAACGGAAGAGGGAAAATGAAGTGAAAAGCAGAGACAGTATTAAATATAGCAAACTACCTCTTCCAAAAACTTAAAGCTTCTTTCACCTATAATCTCATTTACCCTAGAATGGAGTAATTTAGTGTAGATTAAGAAAATGAACTTAAGAACCAGATGGACTTTTAAATTCTGGTTTCCCCACTTAGTAGCTGAATGACTTAAACAAGTTGCTTAACCTCTCCGGCTTCAGTAAAAGAGTACCTATCTCACATGATTGTTACAAAAATAAAATAATCTATGTGAAAAAATGTATGGAACCTGACATAAAGTTAGCATTAAATAAATGCAAGTTATTACTACTACCTTATCTTTTACATCATCATTATTAAGCAGATGCCAAAGGAGACCTATATACATGTGTATAATTTTATAAAGATTAGTTCTTAGCTTTCTTTAATTTCTAAAAGGATCAGTGTCCCTGAAGACAATTTAAAATATCTATAGCCTTTATCTTATGACTACTAACCAAACCATTACCTCCAGTCTAGCCTACATTTCAGACAAATTATTTCCTAAAACTTTGTAGGATCATGTCATTCTCCTAAAATTATTAGTGGCTCCTGACAGCCTAGCAAATGGAGAGTCTGCAATCTGGCGATCAATGTTCCATACATTATAACCCTAATCTACCTTCCCAGAATTACATCTCATTCCTCACCTACACAAAATTTCTGCTTTAACCCACTGTATTTTAATACACTTTTCCATCTATATGTCCTGACCCATATCTTGGCTAGAATGTTCATCTTCCCCATTTACTCCTTTCAAAATTTTGCATGTTTTTTAGATTAAAATCCACCTCCTCTTTGAAATCTCCCTTGACTACAGCAGCTAAAAGCAAGCTCTTCCTCCCTTAAACTCCTAAAGAATCAGGTCATACTGTAATTTCTGTATTTTACGGGTACGTTTATTATCTCCCCTGCTAGACTGAATTAAGATCCCCTTGGAGACAGAACATATCCTTTCTATCTCCAAAACAACTACCATTTATTGAACATATATACAAGTCACTATTTAAAACTTATTATTCACCATGGAGGTTTTATGAGGTTGGTGTCATTATCTCTGTTTTACAGATGAAGAACCCAAGGCTCAAAGACGTTAGAAATATGCCCAAAGTCACATAGCTGCTAAGTAGCAAAACAAGCTTTTCCCAAGCATGTTTCATGAAACATGAGATATATGGAATGAACCCTCATCAGGGAAAGCTCTCAGGTCAATTAAGTTTGGAAGACTAACAAAGCTAAATTATTATTTTTACCAAAGGGCTTCTCAAAGCCTTTAGCAAGCTGCTGATATGCTTTATCAATCTCCAACAGGGCATGTGTTATACTTCCCAAATGTATTTGGGGATAAAATCCCCAAGGACCATCAGTCTTATAGGACTAGTGTTCCATTTCAGCAATGTGGCAACATGTTGTCTTTGCACATAGTAGGCACTCAATGCACATTTCTTAAAGTTACTCCTCGTACAAAAGTTACATACTAATGTAACTCCATATACTAAAGTAAAGAATAAGGTAACGTCACTCCACTTACAGCAGGTGGTCTCAAGTATAATAATTACTGAACAGTATTCAAATTAGCTGAACAGTACTCATTAGACATTCTAAAAACAAGATCAAAAAAAGCACTACCTGTGCTTTTATGATATGCATGAATCTTGACATCAGTTCAGGACATTCAAGGAGGAAGTGAAAGTGGTCAAATATAATCTTGGGATTCCTAAAAGAAAAACACATTGTTTACATGGATGGGAAGGATGAGCAGCATTAAGTGACATGCAAATTTAGACATACAGATATTGAAACAGAATAAAAATACATATTAATCCACACCTACTATACTTGTACTTGTCATTGAGCATTTTTTGAATAGTAACAGAAGTAATATTTTTTCTGTTGAGATAAAAACTGTAAGAAAAGGCTACAATAGTAATCCATGAAACCAAGAAAGCTTTACCTGTTAACAAAGCATTTTAAAACTTCATCATGTTTGCAGACAAATTCAATGAAACGGGGTGAAGTCATTCTGTGGGGGGTAAAAAACAATCAGAACACACAGACCAGAGTTGGTGATATGGCAAATGTGACTACGTGTTGAATTGGACTGGTTTCTACACACACACAAAATGGGGTTTGGATTGTCTTTATGGAATCTGAGGCATGCCTAGTCAATTTATAATATGAAATATATATACACACTCAGATATATATATATAATAACTTTTCATTAACAGATGATATAAACAAGTGACTTTTTAAAAACCTTGAAATTTTAAGCATCTCTGTCTATATGTTTCCAATACATGGTTAAATGATCCTATAGAAAGTGACATTCACCATCCAACATGTTAATAACATAAATGATGCTTAAAACTCAAATATTCTGTACTAATTCCAGATCAGTTCAATAAGTATCCTAAAGATCAGAAAACCAAAAACAGCAAAGTATTGTTATTTCTGCAATTATAAAAAGAATTATAGCTTTTCTTCATCTATCAGAAAAGGAAATGATAAGCATGTAGCGTAAGCCCAGATAACTGGGTTTTCTCTACTCAGTAATGCAAGTGCCTGACTTAAGGTTTGATTGGCGAAGTATCCACTTCAAAGATGGTTATCTCGAATAAACACAACGCCAGGCCCACAACTAGATAAAGAGCCAGGATGCCTCCCACTGAGTCTCCTGTTTCAGAGATCTTGGTTAATTTTGATAACTGACCATTTGGGCTACTTGTTTTTTTCTCTTCTCATGCTTTATACTCCCACTCTTACGTTTAAATTCACCAATAGTGAGCCCTCGAAACCCTAGTCCCCTGCCCTCGACCCCAGGCTTGTGTGTGCTCTTTCCCTCTTTCTCTCTCTCCCCCCACTCCCTAATGATGACCTGGCTGTGTGGCCCCAGGTGTGCCATGTAATTTCCAGGTCCTATAAGTAAAAAAACTTTTTTCCCCCTAAGTTTCCAATGGTTATTGCTGAAGGACATCCTGTAATCATACGAAGAATCACAAGGGCCAGTCCGGCCACGACATTGGTCATTGATAGGTGGAGACTGGCACACAGAACAACTGCCGTACTCAGCAGGACTGCATGACTGCCCTGCAGGGAACCAAGAGGAACGCCCTTTGGCTGCAGCTTGCTTACCACCACCTAACTCAGGTAAGTAACACCATCTGGGAAAGGAGCACCACTTGCTGGGGATCTGCCTTGCAGCAACGTGCTTTTGCGTACTGCCTCTGTCATGTGTTGCCTGAGACATCCAACCCAAAAGGTCACAGCTGCCAACAATCTCCTCAGAGCAGTATGATCAAGGCCATACATGGTCTAATGAGACGATGAGACCACTAATTATAAAGGCCTTGAATGACTATTAATGTGTGTGAGGATCCTCTTCGCCTCAAGGCCAAGGAGAGCTAAGGAAACTGAAGTGGACAGCAAGGCTATCACCGCAACCCAAGGAAAGGCTCTGGGCTAAAGGCACGAGAAGATTCCGTAGGTGAGGAGGGGAGACCTCTGTCTGTAACCACAGTGTCAGTATGTTGTGCCTAGACTGAGTGTCCTAACCCAGCAGAGTAAAACAGCCTCACAGTGGAAACCAATGGTACCACCTGACGGAAAATACACCAGAGGCCCATGGTCTGTGTCACCACTTCACTCACTACTGTCACTCTTTGTCCACTAACCCAGTGGGATATCGGGTCCAATCCCTGGTATAACGCTACTGAAAAATGAAGCGCCAGTGCTTCCTAAGAACACTGAGGAGGTACACCAGCTCTTTGATAAACGCAAAACCCCTTGGTCGCTACCTGGGCATTATTCAATGCTATGCATACTAACATGCCAAGAATTTGATATTATCGGGTTGGCCAAAAACTTCGTTCGGTTAATGAATACATTGTTCAATAACGTTCTTGGTGAAAATGAAAAATGTGTCTTCTATTTTTACTTAAAACCGAACGAACTTTTTGGCCAACCCAATACATTCCAAAAGGCTGGGGGCTTTTCCCAACGAGCCTGAGTATCTGGTGCTAATAGAGGCCGACCACAATCCTGGAGTATTCTCTTGGGAACCCTTGAAAGGAAAGCAGCCACCTACAAAGGGGCTAACAGTGACGTCACCTAAAATTTTCCAGTAACAACACATAAGATTAAGGTAACAGGAAAAAAACAAGAAGTAGAAACTGAGTTCAAAAACCACTCCTTAATTCAAAATTCAAACCCTTCTCAAAGATTTTATGCAACAGGAAGAGGAGAAGGGAGCAGACTACTGCAGGTTTTCTTGTTTGTTTAGAATGAGCTCTAAATTGTTGCGACCACCAAAATGCATCAACTGGTCAGTATCTCTAAAGACCCTAAAATCCACAACTTTGTTAAAGATCCATCTGGACTACAAACTTGTTTCCTCCAAGAGATCACAGATGCTGAGCCCCTTTCCGCTTTCCCCTGAACGGGGCAGAACTAAGAAAAACGCCTCACAAGGCATCCCTGCCACCAAGGCAAAAGCTGACAGGGTTAGCAAGGCCTCTAAGTGAGGAAAAAAAAACGGATATGAGAAGGCAAAAGCACCCAGAGCCACAGATATTCATACCAGGGCACCTCCTCTCCTCACTTGGATATTTAATGCCTGGCACCATGCCGACTCTTCCATACTGCTAAGGCTCACTGTGAATGGAAAACATTACGATGAGGCCCATCTCCTGCTGTGCAAAACTGGCATGGTCCAATGGATTTATCATTTCCATGACCATAGTGACCCAAGTGACCTCCTCTTCATTTCCAACCCTAGAGAAGCCCCATTTGACCCTGAGTCCAGGGAATTATTTTTACAGGACACTCCCCCTAATTACAGGTTGGCCCTACTACATTTTATTGGGACTGCCAAAACCATCCAAAAGGCACTAAAAATCCTAGGAGGAAACTTACATTCTTTCTCTGTCCCTTAAGATGTAAGTCTTACCATGTTTTTGAAATACAAATACCCTAGGAGGTAACTAAAACTCTGCCCACAATCACCTGAGCCTGAAGGAAAAAGAGAAAGGGAAAGAGGCCTTTTAAAATATAAACTGTTGTAAAACCTCTTACCCCAAATCTAGTCCACACCCTCCTTAAGAAAACATGTCAAAGACAAATACAAATCTTAAAAGTCTTCTCCACAAATATTTGTAAAAAGCTTTAACCGCTGGAGCAGGTAACCTTAACTTGTTCCATCTGCCAGACACAATTTGGACTCAAAGGTAGTCTGTAAACTAGTAAGTTGTATATTGTTGTACCTGATCCACAGCTAAAATTTTAGAATGGAAGCTATAGGGTCTCTGTGTCTGGCTGCATGCTTATGTATGTCTATACAGATGTATGTTACATGCAAGTGATTTTTTTTTCTACCTCTGGATGGTATTGACAAAATTAATTTGTAAAAGAGCTGTATTTAATTGGCTTAAAAATAAATACTATGAATTAAGTATTCCTAAAACTCAGTAATAAACTAACCCTAACGTTTTTCAAGTTCATGTGATCTGGGATAATCTTCTGTAAATAAAAGGTAGTTTAAACTTGCTGGTTTAATTTAAAAAGGCATATCTCAGATTTATCAACATTAGATATAATGCAGACACGCAGCTTTTATTCTACTTGGGTTTACAATTCAAATAAGTTCATATTATCTAGGTTACACAATTTGTGAGCAAGAAAAATAGCTTGGGATGATGGCCAATTTTGTCTAATGCCTAATGAGACTTTCATGAATAATCTAGACGTAATTGTTAAGAACAAGTGATTTAAACAGATGTAAGTGGAGTAAAGTTTAGGTGAACTTTTCAGCAATAGCTATGTTTCATGCTATGTCTACTTAAAAAGAGTTTCCCAAATCTCTTTGGTAACTTAAAAACTTCAGAGTTTTGCTAAGTTAAATTAAATGATGGAAAATTTACTGAATATCTAGGTCATTTCCAAATAAGGTAAGATATTGAAACATTAATTACTAAACATAGGTTTATCCACTTTTGGCTTTCTATTACAGAGGAACTAATGATAAATTTGGTTCTCTTACTAAACATGTCTTGTACCACACTGAAAAATTATACTATAAGGAAGCACTCTTGTGGATATCAGATTCTAGTCCTGTTAACTGCCTTTGAGGTTTTCTTTTTCTACCTGTAAACTGTACTGGACGCTGAATTTTCATTTCCTCCAATATCCAGCTACAATTCTTCAAATTAATGTTTCCAATTTTTCTCCCACCCTTCTCACTTGGAATCACTGAGAACTAAAACTGTTCCTTTTCCAAATCCATACAATATAAAGTAGAATAACTTGATGTAAAATTCAGAGAAACAACAACAACAGCTCATATATGGACAATCTTTGTGCCTGTTGCTATATGGGCCACTCAGAAAAATCACCAGATACATTCAGACTGCAAACCAGGAAAATCTAGCAGATTGCCTCCACTTTATCCACTTCAAAGAGGCATCCGCTTCAAAGATGGCTATCTCGAATAAACATAATGCCAGGCCCACATCTAGATAAAGACCCACCCCTCCATCTCCAAGCTCCTTTGTTTTAGAGATCTTGGTTGATTTCAATAACTGACCATTTGAGCCACTTGTGTTTTCTCTTCTCATGCTTCAAATTCCCACTCTCATGTTTTAAATTCACCAATAAAGAGTGAGCTTTCAAAACCCTAGGCCTCTACCTTCAACTCCAATAAAAAGAGAACCCCAGGCCCTCGAGCTTTCTTTCTACTGGCAACCTTGCTGTGTGGCCCCAGGTGTGTCATGTAATTTCCACGTCCTGTAAGTAATAAACCTTTTTTTTTTTTTTCAAAGCTTCCTGATGGTTATTGCTGAAGGGTGTCTTGCAATCATAATAAGAACCACAAGCGCTGCTCCAGCCACAACATTGGTTATTGATAGGCAGAGATCAGCACACAAAACAAGCAGAAACCTTCTTACCCTGGAGGCATCTGACAAGAACAGCACATGTAAAAAGCTTGAATGACAGCACTTAGCCGGTTAGCTGTCATAGAAATAACATCCTGGCAGTCTGCACTGGCTTCCTGTTTCCCTCCAAGAGCATCTGGTTTAGATTCCCCTGTGCCAGTGGATAGATTTTCATAGCTCCCAGGTCCTGGAGGTTCAAATGCAGGAATGGAAGTACCATCTTGATCTTGGCCTTTTTGTTTCAGTAAAATAGAAGTGATATCCGTTGAGTCCTTTTTGTTTTTCATTAATTCTGTAGCTATTAAAACTAGCCATTCATCTAATGAGTGCCAAAGCAATTCAAGAGGCTAAGAAAAAAAGAAAGTGTTTTTTTAAAACATCATTCTTAAACTGCAGGATAAAAAACCCACTCAGACAAATATTATAGAAGAGAATATTTACTCTAGATACTTTTATTTTCCCAAGTTTATGTGTCAGCAATGCCTAAAGGTAAGTAACAAAAACATAAACCTCATATAAATGACAATTTCTTCATTTCTAGCAAAAACTTAATTTGCACTTATTTATTCCTTAGAATAAAAAAAGGAAAATTAAACTCTAACCAAAAAATGCATAAGCAATATTTCTTTTAAAATTTTTCAAATATTTAGTTTTAAACCATACATTACTTTTATGAATACAATCCCCCTAACCTTTACTGTATTAATGTGTCAACTATTTTTAATTATGTTGTTTTTCAATTAAAAAAATGAGAATTCATAAAGAGCTTAATAAACTTAGTTTACTGCACTCTTCTTTACATGGAATCTCTGAGATTTTGAAAATTTATGATGAGAAACTTTAAAATATGATGTGATATTTACATCCACACATACACACACACACACACATATACATATACAGGCATACCCAACCACACACGAATCCATCTCTAATAACTAGAAACTATCAAATATTGGCTAGCAAATCCATAATTCAAAGTAAAGATCAACAGCTTAACAAAAAAGGAACACATAGGAGTAAACAGTTTCTTAATTCTATACTATTTTAAATATTCCTTTTGAGAATAATGAAATGTCTTTTGTAAATTAACAG
Source organism: Grampus griseus (assembly GCF_964374135.1). Classification (NCBI taxonomy): domain Eukaryota; kingdom Metazoa; phylum Chordata; class Mammalia; order Artiodactyla; family Delphinidae; genus Grampus; species Grampus griseus. The sequence goes on from NC_139007.1 coordinate 35,262,775, forward strand.
CAAATGAAATTTTATCTTTAAAATACTATGTGATCACAAATGCTATAACAGGACTAAGTACTAGAGAAAAATGAAATATATGTATCATCTCTAGTGAACAGTAATTTTTAACACAAGGAGAAATACAAATGCCCAACTACTATTAAAAGACATGCTACTGGGGATCTAATGTACAGCATTGTCACTATAGTTATCAATACGGTATTGTACACTTGAAAGGTGCTATGAGAATAAAGCTTTAATGTTCTCACCACAGCAACAGCAACAAAGTGGTAATTATGTGAGGTGAAGGATGTGTTACCTAACCTTACTGTACTAAACATTTTGCAAAATATACTTGTATCAAATCATCACATTGTATACCTTAAAGTTACTCAACCCTATATAACAGTTACAGCTCAGTAAAGCTGGGGGGAAGAAAGACCTGTTAGAACATTTTTTAATCCCAAATAAAGATGAACAGTGAAGGCACAGGGGAGCAGGGGGGGATAGTGGTTTAATGTCTTCCATTCCTACACTATTCTAAATATTCCTATTGACAGTGATAAATTGTCTTTCTACAAATGAATAAAAAGTTAATCTTACTTTTTGATTCTTATATGATCACAGAACACTACAAACTAGACCACATGCTTCTGAAAAACCCACCCTAAATATTTCAACTAAAAGAAATAATCTTACTTTTAAAGACCACTATGTAAAGAGATTATACAACCATATTTGGAACTTTAGGAAATGTTTAAATAACCTGTTCTGCCAAGCAATTCTTTACAATTATTATCTAATAAATCCCCCTGCTGTTATCGTCAGCCTTTCTTCAGATTTCCAGAACACTCTCTATTTGAGAATAATCTACTTATTGAATTTGCAAACAATTAAATCACCCCTAAGTCTTCACTTAAAAATTAAACCAAAAAGCAAGAAGGAAAAAACCCTACCACCGTCAACAAAAAACCAGTTTACTCATTCAACAAATATTTAGTTAGTACAGCCTAGGTAAACAGGTAAGCAAAGTGAGGTAAGCAAAGGGTTTCTGAGAAACCCTTTCTGAGGTTGAAATGAGCACCCTTCTCCTGCACAAAGACGGCTTTTCCATGGTTAGTCACAGCAGTTGGATGCCTAACTTCTTAAAGGGTCCCTGAACTGCTTAAAAGAAGGGCAAGAAGCACCAGCTGCCATCAACACTGACATGGTACCTTCACTGAAAATGTCTTAATTTTAATCATGATCCAAGTTTGGGTCTATAGTCTCTCTTCATGAGAAAAACATTAAACCCTGCTATAAAAGATGAAAAGAACTTCTTATGTCAGCAAAACTATTTAGCTTTCATCAAAAAATGAACTTCCAAAAAAGAAAGAACAGGTGGTGATGAAAAACTGCTTGAAACAAAAGGAAAAAGGAATAACTGGCCTCTAAGTGAGAAGGACTAAAACCCAGAAAATCCCCACACTAGATAGAGATGAAGGCTAAGGCTGGAAGTGATACCTGCTCCTCACGTGGATCAGAGTGCTGAGCCTGAACTACGATCATCCTATTCTCAAATACTGACAACCTGCAAAAATTAAAGGTGAATTCTGAATCATTCCAGAAATAATATCCAAAAACAGCCAGATCTGTATAAAAATGATAGTGACAATAAAGATACCGAGAAAAGCTAGAAAGAGTTTTCAATAGAGTAGCACAGCAAAGAATTAAAAGAGAATGAGGGAAAAAAAGAAGTAGTAAATCATCTTGGGCTTTTCTTTAGTTTTCTCTTTTCCCCACTGTTTATTTATTCATTCACACGTGCACTAAAACTAAATCCCAACCTTAAAGCATTTTTACCTAGGGAGTTGTCCCTTTGAAGACTTGTTCAGAAAATTCATTCCTCAATAACAAAAAGAATACTGTGAAAATAACTTTAATTTCTAACTGTAGTAGCAATCACAGATAGAAAGGGTTAAATTTTAAAAATTAACAATTGCAAACCATGTCTATGAGGCTTTTTCATACTCATACATAATAATGATAAAAAACATCAATACAAAGTACCATACATATTAACTGTTACAGAAAAATGAGTCAATGACTATGGAAAATATTAGGCTTCTTGGCACTATGGAAGTATTACTTCATTTCATATTATTGAGTGATCTTCACCACAGAATTATATTCTACCTATAACAACGATTTGACAAGCATACATGATTTTCAAAAACATTTCAAGTTAACAAGTCAAAGCTATAATATATAATCCCAAACTTGTTGGACAATTTAAAAAATCTCAAGATCCATGTGTCAAATGAGATACAAATTTGACAGGAAAGCATTACTAACAAACTTATTAATAGCATCTTGAAATTCTGTTAATCGGACTGTTCTCAACTCGATAATGTCAAATGCCACGATCCAAAAGATAAGATCTTAAAGTTAAAAGTTTCTCAATCTTTCTTGGCTTCCAATTATAATTCTATGAAACCGTTAATAGTCGCAGCTTACTACTCACAAAAAAGGAGCATATCAAGATTCAAGAAGCCTAAACTCTCTTCCCCACGCTCACCCTACTTCTATAACCAGAACTACTTTCTCCTTCAGATGTTCCAAAGTTCGCAAGGCTCTAGATAAAAATCTCTTAACACTGAAAGAAGGGCTAAGTGTTAAGATTAACTTAAAGGACTTCTAAGATAAATCAGGAAACTAATAACAGGATGTTAAACAAACCTACTACAAACACATGGCCTATAAACCCACTCATTCTTAATGGAAAACCCATTAGCTAACCCCAACAATAAAGTGACATAGTAACTAGTTAATGAAATAGAAAGTAGGGATCAATTGCTACCATAGACAAAATGTGGTAAAAATTAAAATGGTATTTCCAATCTAAAATTGCAGTTAACTCACCAGATGGTTCAGATTTTTACAACTTCAATCATCCCAAAATGAAAAGACCTTAAATACATGGATGACAGTGTAGTTTCTATTTTTATCCATGTAAGTGGGAGGGCAGATCATTTTGCCATCCTCCAAAGAGTCCACATTTAATTCATAAAATTAGATAGAAAGAGATTAATCAGTTCCTTAAGAGTAACACTTGTTAATGTTTTAAAAAACTGGCTGCGTTTGTAACAAAAATGTTTTACCAAAGTGAAAGGTCAAAATTTAAGAGAAAATAAGTGCTCAGAGACAAAGGCAGTTGTCAATGATACAGGGAAAAAAAAAAAAAAACCTTAAAAAGAGAAATAAAGATACTAACAAATGAAATAAAAGAGAAGGAAAGAACTTTATATATTATATATATCATTGATATATAACAATGAAAACAAAGAGTCTGGATTCCATAAAAGAAAAGCTGAAAGAAAAGCAATAATATCCTTTTCTACTCTGTTTTATCTGTACTGACGGTCTAGATAGAAAAATAACATTTAAATCAAGCACTAAACGCCTATAAAGAGGTTACTTAGCACATAAGTATTTTCTGATATCATTAGCAACAGGTGGCAAATTGAAATTTTAACAAAAAATAAGACAATAATAAATATAATATATACTCAATTTGTCAACAGTGACCATATCTATACCTGGTTTGATTTTCATTCATCATTACAGATGAGTAGAAGGACAAGTAGAAAAATCAATCAGGAGAAGTTTCAGTAACAAACTGCATGAGTCATATTAGAACACATTAAGAACAACTTCCTGTAATATGAATGTTCGAGCAGTGAAACTCACTTAAAACAGCACTAACAAAACAGAGGATCAATAATTCAAATTCAAATTTTACAAAGACAGGAAGCTATCACTTCTAACTAGTATTAAAGGAAGTGGTACGTTGAAAAGCTAAAATCTGAATTACAAGAAGATGCATAACTTCCTTCTTCCAGGAGATGGCACAATAGGGGAAAAAAAAAGAAGGAAGAAAAAGACACATACACACACACACACACACACACTCGCGCGCACAACTGTGGGGGGAGGGAGAAGCATGCACACATGTGGCTGAACACTCCTGCACCAATGTAAAGAAAAAAGAGCCTGAAGCAGACGAACAGATGCACAGAAACTGATACATACCTATTCTAAAAGGTTATCATACCTATTCCAGGTATTAAAGAATTGACTAGTGTCAAAATGCTTGCTAACCATTTCTTTGTGTCTGCCAAAAACTTGCCATGTAAGACTAGAATCATTTAGCATACATCATTAATTTAACTTTATATAACTTCAAATTTTATAGATAAGTAAAGCTGTCAATCACAACTCATTTTTGAGGATGTGGCACGTAAAAACATTTATATCACCTTTTGGACAGACAACCTATATTTATACCCAAAAGACTGTTTAAAGAAATATAATTTTTCATGAACCCAAAAGCTAATTTTATACTATGAAAAGCTCTCCAGATAAATTACCTTTAAAAAAAAACATGAAAACAATTATTACACATTTGTCCAAAATCTGAGTTATCTGAAAATATAATGCCATAAAAAAGCATTAACAATAGCAATTATAGTCATGTACATTTATTAGCAATAGCCATTATAGTCATGTACATTTTGCTTACTTCACAAAATTGTAATTTGACATGGTTACACTGCCTTGGAAATCTTTCTTCCAAGGATTCCATTCATAAATGTGCTTGTAAAGAAGCAGCAGCTGAAGCAATATAAAATACATTAAGAAAATACCTCAATGTTTCTTTCTTGAAGTAACCCAAGGAATTGTTAATAAACCCAATAAATGAAAGTAAACTTATTTTTAAAAAAAATACACGGACACACACAAAACACAAACGATAATAAAACCTAATTAAAAACCGGATGTCTTCCTTCTGAATAAGACATATTTTTTAAAAATCGTGATGGCTGCATTTAGGACCTATAATCCAATTTAAAAAAGTAGATTTAATTATATTTAAACATTAAATACCTTTACCCTTAGAATAAAACACTACTGAAATTAAAATTTTACTTGTAAGAAAAACAGAAAGCTCACCAAATGAGACTTGCTGCTGATTAGACAGAGATGAAAGGAAAAAGGTCTTAGTTTACAAAGTGTCAATCACTGGTATAAACCAAATTTACATCCTGTTTATGAGGTTTCCAATTAATGAATGTATGCTTTGTCAAATTCATCTCTTTTACATCTATCTTCCTAACAACATCATATACTTCTCTGACCTTGAACACCTGGCTTCTTGGAGTTTTATTCCCATTGTAGCCCATATCGATTCCATTACTGGGAGAGGATGGACCAATTCGAAAGACATGACAAAATATCCTCACAATCCTTAAAAGGCTCTTCATTTGAGCATCATAATTACTAGATATGCTGAAAATAAAAATTAAAATATGAACAGATTAGATGGAATAAAACAAATTACATCTTAAAATACTGATTTTAAAACATTTTCATTACATTTACCATCTGTTTCATAATTTAACGAGTAAAATTTCTTTCCTGCCATGATATGGGATGGAATGTTTTGTTTACCAGGAAGTTAGCAAATGTACATTATTTGGATTGCATGTGAATGATTTATTTACTTTTAAGTAACTAGAATATAACCAATGATCAAAGCATAAAATATGAAGAAAATCACCAGTATAGAACAGTATATTTATAAATTAAACTAATTCTTTAGAACTCTGAGAACATTTCACTGAGAACCAATAGTAGGAATGTTGATTATGATCTTAGGCCAACCCACAACTGAATTGTAGAGGCTGAACTCTACTATTCTATCCATAACCCCATTTTCCCTAACTCATCCCAGAATAGTAACCAATTGTTCACATACAGAACATGTACAAATTGAATAATCTTAAAGTTACTATCTGTATCAGGGTGGTTCTCCATATTATGGGTTGTCTTATGACTGTATATAAATAAGGGAAATACATCCTACTATGAAAAAGACTGATCCAATTAATACTAAACCGTATTAAATATAATATAAACTTTCTTTGACTAATCAAAAAGCCCTTCAAAATCCCAGTGCCTGGGGATTGTTCATCATCATCATGAATATCAATCATTACTCTTCCACAGAGAAACTGTAGGAGTTAGGGTAAATGTGTATTGAATCTAATGATAGATCTTAAAAAAAAACTTGTTGTTGTTTTTCAGGGGTGGTTTTATTTTGAAACCTCCAACATCAGTTATCTTGTATTACAATGGTTACACAAAAGCAGAGTAAAGAGTTGCAATGACATTTGGGCAGAATGATATGACTGTCTTTGCATAAGTTTAATCATCAAAGCTTACTCTATCTTCCTCAGTTCATTAAAATCTTCCTCTATGGTATTTTTAGGTATCCTCTAACACGAAAAACAATAATGATTAGTTATGTGGAAATAGCAAATGCCTATTGTAAGTATTCAGATTTGATAAGTGAAAAATCAGAGAGTATTTTCTATTCTGGTGACAACTGAAACAAAATTTCCTGACATTTTTACTTCAACATTCATGTTGTTTTCTCATTCTAAAAACTATTAAATTGTTAAAAACAATACATAAAAACTAGCTATCAGTTACAAGTGTTAGTAAAATACAATAGCTATTGCTATCCATACTGTATTTGACTGGGATAGCTACAACACATTAGCAAAACTTTTTCTTTGTTTTACTAACTTTGAATCAAATGTGTATAGAATCATTAGTTTAACTCACTGATTTTTACATATTTGCCTTTACAAAGTTGTTTTTAATTCTATATCATAAGATTGTTGAGACTGACAAAAGAGAAATGCAGTATGGTTGAAACTATTTCCTTCTTTTATTGTGTTGCAGCTATTGGAAAAGTTAACTCCAATGACTCTCAAATTCTTCTATGAGAAAGATGTGAATTTAATTTTCCTCTGTGAAACTACCATATATATAAATATTTGTTTTAAGTACCTGATTTAGGGAACTTCATGAGTTACCTTAAGGTAAGAAGTATTCTCTTATACAATGGAGTCTGAACATCATCAATTATTAATATAGTCTAATAACAGTCTAATATAAGATTATTAGACTATATTAATATTACTTTACCCAGTTTAAACTTCTTCCAATTAAGTCACTGATCTAAAAAATGTCATTTTTCACTTTCCAACCAGTGAAATATCTCTTTCATATTATACGAAAAGATCATAAAATCCAAACTTCATCACAAACTGCTCCAGCTCATCACAAAATGATAATTTCTTCCCAAGCCACCAGGTCTCAAAATAAAAGTTTAAAAATTAGTTTCCTAATTCAAAGCCCTGTCAATGTACTTACCTTTGTTAATATAAGATTATACTTTCATTCAGTATCTTACTTAGCAAATAGCTGTGAATTCTCTTTTCATTTGCACATTGGTAACTATCTTTACCTTCAATCATAAATATATAGAAAGCAAGATGACTCACTTATTTAGTGAAACACAACACTATGTGCAAAAGGGCCCTCAGTAAATATTTATTATCTTCAGCAAATATTCCTAGAATCACTTAGACAAAAAGGCTAACCATTTTTCCGAAAGTATGCTAAATAACACCTCAATTGCCGCTAATTAATATGTATTTGAATTATTTTCTTAACTAAAATATCTATTAAAATAAGTGGCCAAAATTACATCACATTGTGGGTTAAGAAACATAAAATGATTGACAAATGAACAAAAGGAAGACAACCTGCAAAAGTACCATTAAACTAAATTGGCAGGGGGGAATGATTTGTATTTGAGGTCCTCTTAACAATCTACTTCGGTAGCTGTGAGATAACAGAAAAATATATATGTTTTCTGCCCCCAGCCCTTTTCCTGGCACAGAGCTCCTAAAAACCCTGTAATTTCTGAAGTGATAAGTGCACTAGGAGCACCTTCTGTTCTCATATTGGGTCTCTGACCCTGGTTCCTGACACAGAGCTCCTAAATCCCTTGGAATTTCCTGGGTGATAGCAGTAGCTTTTATTCTAATGAGGCAACTCTTAGTGGGCTTTTGGATGGGGGCTGGTCACCAGAAAGACCAAGCAATGATTAGAGACTTGGAATTTTCAGCCTTATCCCCCATTATCCAGAGAAGGGCTAGAAATGGAGTTAATGATCAACACACCCATGTGATGAAACCTCCATATAAAAAACAAAAATATGGGGGGTTCAGGGAGCTTCCAAGTTGACGAACACATCCACAAACAGGGAGAGTGACATTCCCCAACTCTATGGGGACAGAAGCTCCTGTACTATGGACCCTCTCAGACCTCATCCTATGTATCTATTCATCTGGTTGTTCATCAATATCCTTTATCATATTCTTTAAAAAACTGGTAAACAAAAGTAAGTGTTTCCCTGAATTCTGTGACCTGCTCTAGGAAATAACTGAATCCAAAGGGGAGGAGGTCATGAAAACCTCTCATCTGTAGTCAGGTAACAAAAGTTGTGGGTAATCTGGGGATCCACTAATTCCAAGTGGCATCTGTGGTGGGGGACAGTCTCCTAGAACTGAGCCCTTAACCTGTGGGATCTAATGCCATCTCTAGGCAGAACTGAGGTAACTGTAGGACACCCGGCTGGTGTTAAAGGATTGCTTGGTGTGGGGAATAAAAACTCCCACCTCTGGTTTCCAAAGTGTTGTGGGTGTGGTAGTAGTGTGAGAGTAAATGAGTGTGGATGTGGTAGTAGTGTGAGAGTAAAGGAGAAACACAGCAGGAAGACTAGGTTTTGCCAAGATGGTACCAATACAGTAAATTCTAACACAATACTAATAACCAATACTGGTTACCAATCCCAACAAAGAGATGTTTACAGACCAAATTGGCCATAATAACATACTCTATAAGACATATGAAAGGTATCATTGTAAATGGTGAGGCAGTAAGTCTAGCAAGGTAATTTTAAAACTTGTTCTGGCATGGATCCCTCTTTCCTACCCTGTTTCTCCTGTACCACTAATATCGCTGTCATTTTTAAGAGCTAAATTGGAGCCCAGGATCTGCTCTTTATCAATTAGTAAGGATGTAAATCCTGGTTCTTCTAGCCTAGCAAATCACTGAACTTCAATTTTCTTATATATAAAATGGAGATAATATCTAAATCATAAAGTCACTGTGAGGTTTAAAGGAAATAATGTATCTGAATGTTCTTTAGCTTATTAGAACCTGCTTAAGTACATATTAAAGGTGAACTTAAAATAAAAACAGAGAAACATAAATGCTTTCTGATTATTAGGAAGAGCAGAAAATAGGGCAGATATTTAAGTAGAAAAAACAAGTTTTCTAATGTAGGAAAACAGGTTAAGGTATTATGAGGAATTTAAAAAAGAACCATCATTATCACCAGCATCATCATCATCTCTACTACATGCCAGACATAATGGTTGGCACTAGGCTTACAGAACCTTATCATTTCATTCTTACAACAATTCATTAAGATATTTACTATCATTTTCCAAGAAGGAAATAAAATCCTGACTAGACTGTAAATTAAGTGTAGGGTGAGATCTTGTCTGTTTTACTCACTGTTATCTAGCAGATGGCCTAGTGGATAGCAGGCACTCAAAAATATGTATTGGATAGATGGATGGATGATGAAAGGAAACTCCGAAAAGTTACTTGCTGGGGTCACACAGTAAATGGTGATGTCTGGATTAAATCTGAGTCTAGCTGACTCCAGAGCCCATGCTTTTTACTCAGTATGTCTTAGAAAGTCCTCATCATATAAATGGATTAACAGAAATGGCTAATAAAAGGAGAGCATTATGTAAAGCTGGAATTCAATGAATCTTATAGACAAAGTTTAAAGTAGTCTCAAAAGTAGAAAGAGAATAATAGAAAAATTAGCAAATGGCATACTGAGTAGGACTGCTGAAGAAAGACTTAACAGCTAAAAAGACACAAGAAAGTAATCTTGGACCATGATGTGTAAGGGGCCTTCTAAGCAAACAGTACAGAGTGTGATTCTGGTCTGAAGTATATGAAAAGTACGAAGGAAGACAGGAATAAAGGGCTAACATAATGGACTTGACAGCTCATTTACAGAAGCAGCATACAGTTGGGAGGAACAAAGTCCAGTTCCACATACAGAGGTGAGAGAAGACCACGACCTATTCTAATACTGTCAATGTATTAAAAGTTGACATGAAAAGAAAACTATTGGGTTAGCCAAAAATTTCATTTGGGTTTTTCCAGCTTACGGAAAAATCCAAACGAACTTTTTGGCAAACCCAATCAAAGGAAGAAAGCATCCATAACAGAAGTAGGCCAAATTTAAGCTAAGAAATAACACATTAACCATTTTTAAATGGCTGTTTACTCCTAACTGGGGTGACTAACCACATACAAACAAGCGGAGGTACAGGAAAATATATAAAGGCACTAACTTCATGGACTTAGTGATGAGCCATTAAAAGCACAGATTTGCAAAAAAACAAAGAACTGAACTGAGCGGGACAGTTCAGGGAGAAAACTTTATAAAGAAGCATGAGGGTATAATACTGCAAGGCTGAACAGTAGCCTATACCCAGTTTTGTAAATTACTGATCAAGATTCCTAAACTACGTTCTTGATTCTTTTTTATGAACATTTTACTTACATGACTAGTCTAAGCAATCATTTTCTAAAATTCTAGACACATAAGTCCAAATCCACTTAAGTAAGTCTCTATTTTTAGTCTCTTTAGACAGGCTAAAGTCTCCTCAGGAATAGCTGATTGCCCTGATCCTTTAAAACAAAACAAACAGTGATAACTCAACAAATGTTTAGAACATCTTAACACTGACAAAAGACATCAACAAAATAATCAACAAAATACACTATTCCCAGAAAAGCCTAAAAAGTGACGAAGCTGACAGATATTGCTGCCTACCGATTTGCTTATATTGTGAAACACTTACCTCAGCAACTTATGACCATTTGTTGTGGCAACTTCAGCAAGGCTTGTTAGAATCTTTAAATACTGGTTCTCACTTTGCTGAGATAAATGCTCCAGAACTTGCCGTAACTAATTTTTTTACAAATAAAAAAATGTGATTACATAATAATCCACTAAACTTTGTCAAGAAATTAAGTACCTATTAGTTTAGTAAGTATCCCAAAGCTCAATTAGCTGAAACCAAGTCCTTTACAGTTATTTGGTCTTGCATAAAATCAAAAGCTTATAGAGAGATAAGATGACATACAGTATTTGTTCAAAATCACCCAGTGAAAAAGTATAAACAGAGAGAACAGAAATAACCAAGTTTATTTATGGAAAATTAATTCCAAACTTCTAAAAATGTAAGAAAAAAACTCTGTAATTATTCAAAGAGTAGAACTATTAACAAATACAGAGCTCAGTAAACTAGTGATTACTAATTGTAACATGATATTCCTCCTTAGATTCTTTTCCTCTACCTATGGGAAATATTCTAATTATCTTAAGGAGAGATCAAAGGCACAGAGGACAGAAGACTCATAGCGCCAAATATTAGCATAAAGTTTATTAATTGTTATATAATTCATACTTAACCTATAATGCAGATAAGCCAATTCAAATTACTTAAATATTTATAATAATAAAATCAATAAACACATTTGTAAGATGCCATATACACCAAACATGAACAAAGCTTGTTCAGGGGCTTCCCTGGTGGTGCAGTGGTTAAGAATCCTCCTGCCAGGGGCACTGGTTCAAGCCCTGGTCCGTGAAGATCCCACATGCCACGGAGCAACTAAGCCCGTGTGCCGCAACTACTGAACCTGAGCTCTAGAGCCCGTGAGCCACAACTACTGAGCCTGCATGCCACAACTACTGAAGCCCACATGCCTAGAGCTTGTGGTCCACAACAAGAGAAGCCACCACAATGAGAAGCCTGTGCACCATACCAAAGAGTAGCCCCCGCTCGCCACAACTAGAGAAAGCCCACATGCAGCAACGAAGACCCAATGCAGCCAAAAATAAATAAATTAATTAAAAAAAAAAAAAAGCTTGTTCATTTAATAGCTACCAGCACAATTACATTACCATGTTTTCTCGGAGATCTTCATTCTGTGTCATTTGAATAATTGTCTGGAAAAGCCTAGGGTGATACTGAATTAATACTTCACAAGTCTCTCCATATCCACCCTAAAAACAAGATTTAAAATTATCTAGGTTTAAAAACAAAACTCCTAAAGGAAAACATTTCTTCTATATATAAGTCTGACACCAAACATGTGGGATTTCCACACCAACCAATTCTCCAATTCTCTGTGGATACCGATTGGGTGTCCAATTTAATTCAATTATCATGCTAACTGCCTAGAGTTAGGGCAGACCACACAGTAGGGTTCCGTCCCACAAGAGTGCCCCCCACTTCAAAAGCCAATCACAAGTCCAGGTCACCCATACTTCTGACTAACCAGCTGTACGTAAGGAACTCCCTCGACCTCCTCCTCAGGTTTGATAATTTGCTAGAACAGCTCACAGAACTCAGGGAAACACTTTATTTACCATTACCTGTTTATTATAAAGGCTACAACTCAGGAACAGGCAAATGGAAAAGACGCATAGGGTAAAGTGTGTGGGAAGGGGCACAGAGCTTCCATGCCCTCACTGGGCATGCCACCCTCCCAGCACTTTGATGTGTTCACCAACCCAGAAGCTCTCTGAGAACCACACTGTTTAGGGTTTTTATGAAAGTTCCATTACACAGGCCTGAATGACTAAACTCAGTCTCTAGCCCCTGACTCCTCCCCGGGGGTGGGGGAGGAAATTGCCTTCTAATTACATGGTTGGCTCACCTGTCAACCAGCCCTGTTCCTGAAGCTACCTAGGGCCTTTCAGCCACCGCTCATCTCATTAATATACAAAAAGACATGCTTATCACTCTGGAGATTCCAAGGGTCTTAGAAGCTCTTGTGTTAGGAACTGGGATAAAGACCAATATATATTTCTTATACTATCACAGTTCCTTTTAAAGATCATATTCTTAACAGAATAAAAATCTTTGCACCCATCCTCTCATTTGAGGAAAAAAAGTGATCTTGTCGGTTTCTCTTACAAAGTAAGGGACTAAGAATATATGTGAACAGCGTACCTGCACACATAAATCCAAAGGGCTTACTCCATTTTTATCCGGCAGATATTTGGCTCCTCGCAACAGAAGAATCTGTGCTGTGTCTCTCTGACCATGACTGTACAGAAACAAAGTTTAAACATATAATCTTTTTAATTTTAAGTCTTTCTCTATAAATTATGGACAGTTAGCATCAATCAACAGAGGATTAATAATCTTAAAAAATTGAGAGGAAGATCTGAACTACAACCTCAACCGTTAGAAAAACTTCCCAACGTTAAGTCATACTTTTTACAATGTAGATAAGAAACTGGCCTACTGAATCTTAGAATTGAACTTGGGACACATTACCTACAATAAATCATAATATTTTGGGATAAGTTGCTGGTACTCAGGCTTATGCTTTATTTTTTTCTTCCAATCTTTTCCTTCTCAACTCTAGCCTGACCACCTCCCTACACATACATCCAAGTCTCCAGACCTCTAGGTCCAAAAGAACCTCAATACTCAAAACAAAAGTACATTTTATGACACTTTAATATGTGGTAAAAAAATAAAAACAAAGGAAGGAGAAAAGACAAATATCAAAATGAGTAAATGGGGGGGATTCATTAGCCAAAAATACTAACTAACTGCCAACCTTCATTTTATCCACCCACTCAGTTTGGCTTCTGCTGACAGCTATTCAATCTGACATGGAATGAACAACTCTCATCCACATGCCCCATTCTCTCTAATTGTTCTTTCAAGTAGGTTTAACAACCACTCTTTAAGCTAGGAGGAAGCTGCTTTCGGGGTAATAATAACTAGACTCTACATTTCGTTATTAAATGAGCTAATCTGATCCTAGACAGACAATAAATAATAAATTTATAATGCAGGGACATTAAAGTTTAAAGCTAATTTTACAAAATGCCCAAGGAAGTCATACAGTTTGGAAGAGTATCTCATCAAAGAATTTTATTTTGTAAATTGATACAGCCACTATGGAGAACAGTATGGAGGTTCCTTAAAAAACTAAAAATAGAACTACCACAGCAATCCCACTACTGGGCATATACCTAGAGAAAACCATAATTCAAAACGACACATGCACCCCAATGTTCATTGCAGCACTATTTACAATAGCCAGGACATGGAAGCAACCTAAATGTCCATCAACAGAAGAATGGATAAAGAAGATGTGGTATGTATATACAATGGAATATTACTCAGCCATAAAAAGGAATGAAATTGGGTCATTTGCAGAGACGTGGATGGACCTAGAGACTGACACACAGAATGAAGTAAGTCAGAAAGAAAAACAAATATCGTATATTAACGCATATATGTGGAATCTAGAGAAATGGTGTAGATGATCTTATTTGCAAAGCAGAAATAGAGACACAGACATAGAGAACAAACGTATGGACACCAAGGGGGGGAAGCAGGGAGGTGGGATGAATTGGGAGATTGGGATTGACATAATACACTATTGATACTGTGTATAAAATAGATAACTAATGAGAACCTACTGTATAGCTCAGGGAACTCTACTCAGTGCTCTGTGGTGACCTACATGGGAAGGAAATCCAAAAAAGAGGGGATATATGTACACGTATAGCTGATTCATTTTGCTATACAGTAGAAACTAACACAACGTTGTAAAGCAAATATATTCCAGTAAAAATTAATTTAAGAAAAAGAATTTTATTTTGTAGATGAAAAAAATTACTATTCAAGCACAAGTGAAACTAGAACTCAGATCTCTGGTCTTCTAGACCAATACTCTTCCCACAGTACCATTACCTAAAAAGGTATGTTATTTCACAAAGACTACACAGATTCCTCAGAAACTTAAAACAAACAAATAAAAACAACCTATTCTTTCTTTTCCACAAAATGACGCTGCATAAAGTATAATTGGACTTAATTTAAAAAAACAGGATCATACTAGGAAGCTGGTGGCAGGCATTAGGTATATCACTCTCTTGATACTTTACTGTAATACTGATTACCTTCCTTAATACAAATATCGACAGACGAAAACTAACTTAAGAACAATATCTAATTTACTCCAGAAAAAGCAGAAAATCAAGAAAGCAAGTACATCAGCAATCCCTCCAAAAGCAACAGTAACTAATTTTACTAGTCTACATTAAGAAAATTCTTCATCAATCATCATTTGTCATTTGTCAGCTGGGCATGCTGGCCAACACATTATATATTACAGCTAATAGGAATTACTTTATAATTAACACTGTTCTATTCTGTATAATACCTAAGTGAAAAGAAACTAACTTGAGCTTAATTTATTTAAGGAGTCAGTGATTTCTTTCCGAGGACCCAAGGTTCTGAGAAACCCAGATTTGCAAAGCTATTCTGCTCAACTTTAATGACATTTCTTTTACAGTTATTATCTGTGTTAGATGTGTTTAATCTTTCCAACTAAACTATAAACTTCTTGACAATACCCTTGTTCTATAACACCAAGCATGGCTTATAACATGTACTCAATATACTTGTTGAGTTGAGGGCTTTAATTTTAGATACCATTCATCTGACAAGTAAGCATTAAATAAGGTACTAAGCTACACAAAAATAACAAAAAGACCCGAATCGTTATTTAGGATTAATTTTGTACCACATATAGCAACAAGAATAATTAATATCAAGAAAAAAATACCACTATGACATCTTTAGAAAGCTGGAGTAATTTCTAAAACTACATTAAAATCTCATCTGTGAACAGGTGGCATTTCATTTCAAAAGTAAATTAAAAGAAATGATTGCTAATAATATATAAAATCTGCATAACTTCATTAGGGGCTCAAGTGCCCCATGTGTAATATTGCAAAAGATAAAGATTATCCTGTTACAGACTGCTCAAAGTGTCGCATGAAAGACTTTTCAGTTCAAATAACTGCAAAAATTTGCTCAATGAATAAGTATTCTTTACAATTGAACTTATTTTTTTTATATTGATTGAGATAATACTCCCTTCAAGGAAATGCCAGTGTATTTTCTGGAAACTAAGAAGTTGGCAAAGATTTAACTAATAAGAAACGTGTAGTGCTTCTAAAGCACTTAGAACTGATTTCTCAAGCACTTTCAAGTCTCCTAACTTCAGGCTTTGCAGTGATACAATTTGAAAATTTGGCTAACAGTGCATATGTACTATATATATAACAACATTTTTTGGAGCTGCTTATGAAACAAAGAGGCCATATTTTCTAATGGTCCTTTTCTATTCTAAAAGTTTGCAATTTTGAATCTATGGACTGTTTCACGTGGCTACTTTGTGAGTTTCCTAATTGAAAGGAGTTGCTTAGCAGTAGCTGCAAACTATGTTCAGAATCTTACCTGTTTCTCACTTTATTACAGACCTCCAAAATTCCATAAAAATCTCACTAATTTACTGTGTCTTTATAACCCCAGCTAAACCTTGCTTTCCTTTACAGAATAAAAGTTTTCTGCAGATACAGAAAATATTTGAAAATCATTATACATCCAAACCTTTATTTGAGGAACCCAGTTAAGGGAATGGGAAGTATTATGACGAATATAAAACCAATCTAATCATTTAAGGACCTGAAGCATTTGCAGATACCACATAAAAGTCCTGAAAACAAAGGCACCTGAATGGGCGGGGGGGGGGGGGGTCAATATATGTGTGCCTATAGTCCACATGAAAGAAAGCTAGTGAATTAGAATGTCTTGTACAAAATACCTAGAGAGGAAAAGTGGCTGGGAAATAGTTCCTGTCATAATTTTAGGTCAAAATCAATCTGAAATGACTCACTCACAGAAGCATTACTTTATTAAATAGTGCTCAGAATTAGAACAGAATACAAAGGAAAAAAGAAAAGGCCTGCCTGTATGATGGGATAAGAGTCAAATTTCTTAGAAAACCATGCATTGCAATGAAATTGAAAGAGGACAATACAACTTTGCGCTCACTGGGTGTGGAAAAGTGTACTAGAGCTTAGTGAGCACCTACCAACTACTAAGTATAAAATCCTCTGCAGGATGCTTTATATAAGCCACCTCATTTAATTATCACTGTAGTCCCACGAGGCAGATATCAGCATTTCCACTTTACAAAGAAACAAAGCTTCAGAGGTCAAGAAACTTGACTAAAGTTGCATAGCTTTGGGGATGGGATTTGAACCCTGCCTCCTATATATTTCAATACAGTTTCGATTTAAAGAAACAGTTTTAGCAGTTAATCACTGAATTAGACATATGACATATCTAGTAACATCCCTCAACAATTAAAATTTACATTAAGTTCAGCTTTATATCTTAGAGCCCTGTAACTTGTCTGCAGGATCAACTTGTTCTATTTCTCACATTCCTTTCCCTTTCATTTATCAGAGACAATACATTGGGAATAATTTATAATTTTTAATGTATACCTCTATCTAGATATCATGAATATAATTAGAAGTCTGCCTATAAAATGAACCATGTTCCATATTTATCATCCTGCAACAATGAAGAATTTATATTCTAGTTTCAATTTTAATCATATTTGCTTAGCCATCTCCGTTCAAAGAGAGCTAATGTTTGCTAGATAAAAACTTAATGATGGCTATACAGTACTAGCAGAAAGTACTTCTAAAAAATTCTTTTACCATAACCCTATGCTCAGACTAACTATACAAATATCACAGTTATGTGAACACTAATATATACCTATATTTTACCAGTATACATGGCATTATTTTATATATTTTTATATATTTTTCAAAAACGTAACTATAGTGATTCACTCATTCAAAAACATTTACTAAGCATCTAAGCACAAAGCACTATACTACACATGGAATATAAAGTGATGAATAAAACAAAATTCTTGCTTTCATTGGGCTTTCAGTCTAGCAGGGGAGACACACTATAAACAAGTACATAAACACTATAAAGTACAAAGTGCTACAAAAGAAATGATCATGATACTGTGATAGGAAATATGGGGAGAGGCCTACCTAGATTGATCAGGAATTCTTTCCTAAAAAGTAACAGTGAAGCACTGACATGGAGGCAGCCACATAAAAACCCTACGGAAGAAGGTTTCAGGCAAAATAAATAGAACATAGAAAAGCCTGCTGGAAAGAGTCTGATGTATTGGGGGAACTCAAAGAGAACCAACGTGGCCGAAGCACAGTGAGCTAAGCAGGGTCAGACCATGCAGGTCACATGGAAGAAGGCAGGGTTTGGATTTCATTGGAAATGCAACGAAGAGGCACTGAAAAGTTTAAAAACAAGGTTTAAGCACAAAGTGACAACAGCCGGTTCATTTTTTAGAAGGTCACTTTGGCTTCTGAGGAAAGAACAGAAGGGAGGGAAACAACAGAGGAATCTGGAAGACCAGTTAAGAGACTACTGCAGTATTCTAGACAAGAAGTAAAAAATTTAAGGTGGTTTAGTGAGGTGGAGAGCAGTAATGAGATTCAGAATGTATTCAGAAAGTGGAATTTACAGAACTTACTAATATATTCCAAGTTGAGGGTCAGAGAGAGAGACAGAAATAAAAAATAATGACCTAGTTTCTGGTTTACACAACTGAGAAGATAAGGGTTCCAATGACTGAGATGAGAAAAACTGGAGGAAAGGTTTGAAAAGGAAATCAGAAGCTATATTTTGGACATGCTAATATCTGAGATTCCATGAGACCTGCAAGTGATGATGTATATCAGGTAGATGGACATTCAAATCTGAAGCTTCAAAGAAACGTCTGATCTAAAGATAACCCCTCAAGACAGGATATGATTTCAGGGAATCAAACAATGATATTATTCATAAATTCAGGACACTAAAAAAGTAATTTGTGTTCTAGCCAAGCAATCAAATTGTAAGTATAACATAAGAAAAAGCCTGGATTCAGGTAAGATCGAGAAGTCTAGAGGTCCAAAAGTCCTTGTATTGTAATTCAAGGCTGTTCAATGATGATTTGAATCAGTCAGACCAAAGCAACATCAGAGACCCTAGAGAAAAGCTAAACGAGAAGAAAAGCAGATCTTTCATTTTAAACAAAGCTCCAGGGAATTCCCTGGCAGTCCAGTGGTTAGGACTCAGCACTTTTCAATGTCAGGGCCCAGGTTTGACCCCTGGTCAGGGAACTAAAATCCCACAAGCCACATGGTGAGGCCCAAAAAAATAATAAAAATTAAACATAAAACAAGGGCTTCCCTGGTGGCGCAGTGGTTGAGAGTCCGCCTGCCAATGCAGGGGACACGGGTTCATGCCCCGGTCCGGGAGGATCCCGTGTGCCGCAGAGCGGCGGGGCCCATGAACCATGGCCGCTGAGCCTGTGCGTCCGGAGCCTGTGCTCCGCAACGGGAGAGGCCACAACAGTGAGAGGCCCGCATATGGCAAAAAAAAAAAAAAAAACATAAAACAAAGCTCCAGTAAAATGACATAAAACAGGAAAAAGGATAAGAAAAGAGGAGCTTTCTGGAGAGCTTTATATCTAAAATAGAGCCTAAATAAATACTACAATTCCTGTAATCTAAACCAAAAAGAAAAATCAAGTGTATTGTGAACTGCTCCTAATTGCAACTAAATTTACATAACATATTATGGGGGGGGGCCGGGTATGTGTACAATTATTACACTGTTAGCTCCTTAAGGACTGGGGTTTATTTATTACTGTATCACTAATGCCTATAATAATGCATGGCACACAGTGAATGCTAACTAAATGCTTATTACATGAATGAATCAATGAACAAAACATATGCTTTAGGAAAATGAACCAGAAAAAAAGAAAATGAATCAGGAAAGAGTATTAAAAACAACTTAATGCATAACTCAATATCTAACAAGAATGATTCAAGAAACTTTTTAAAGTTACAAATACAGAGAAAGCAAAGACATGGCTCTGAACTAAGGCATACTTTAATAGCTTATCCCATCGGAACTAACTTGATAAAGAAAACTATGAAAGTTACTGGATTATTGGTATGTCTTTTTTATTACTAAGTAATTCTAAAATCTAAGTAATCAAGTAAATCAAAAGCTCCCACTTACAATATATAAAAACACTGGCAATATAAAACACTTTTCATCATGCAGTTAAGTAACAGAACCATAATGCTATATACTTCATCTTAAAAGGGAGCATAGTATTTCTAGGAAAGGAGGAGTTTTAGAAAATACACACAAATGTTTGTGTTTGGAAATATAGCAGATTCAACATTCTTTAATGAGAGCATCTGGCAATATAAATTATCATACCTGCAAGCAAAGTACAATGGAGTGGCTCCTGATACATTCGGCCTGTTAATATCAGCACCACTGTCTAGCAAGCATTGCACTGTCTGGGGGAAAAAGAAACAAAAGTAAAGCCAGAGAAGTTGAACAAAGACACAGTTATCACAATTTTAGTCCATATAAGGAAAGTTCTCACCACAACCTGAAGCTTTAAAAAAGAAAGAATAGGAACATGCCAATTATGATGGCTGAACAAATTCCACTTTTTGGTAAGCTCTGAGCCTCAGACGCTACACAGTATATGTGGAATTATCAATGTAATGTAAATTGTGTTAACCTGGGAAGGTTCTAGAAAACCACTGACATGTGTAGTAGCTACCAAAGGACTTGAAACGTGGCTAGTACAACTGAGAAACAGAATTTTAAATTTTATTTTATTATAATTAAGTTTAAATAGCCACATGTGGCAGCACTGGACAGTGCTGCTCTAGATTTCTGAATTTCATTACAAACCAGAGTTTTTTGCCTCTAAAAACAAAAAGTTGGTACCAGAGCTCTTTCTCAAAATTCAAAGAGGATAATTATTAAAGTACAAAATATTAAAAAGCTAAGAAGTCCTTTTGCTACTGACAGTCACCAATACTGACTTAGTTTCTCTGATTGTCCCCTAAGCTCTACTTCTGCAATCATTTGATGTGTACTAAGGGAAAATAAGTTAATATAAAATTTTAAAAATAAATATCTTATGATTTGGGCTTCCCTGGTGGCGCAGTGGTTGAGAGTCTGCCTGTCGATGTGGGGGACGCGTGTTTGTGCCCCAGTCCGGGAGGATCCCACGTGCCGCAGAGCGGCTGGGCCCGTGAGCTATGGCCGCTGAGCCTGGGCGTCCGGAGCCTGTGCTCCGCAACAGGAGAGGCCACAACAGTGAGAGGCCCGCGTACCACAAAAAAAAAAAAAAAAAAAAAAAATCTGATGATTAGGAATACGGCAAGGCTTGCCTGAAAAACCTTAAAAAAGAGAATCTTTTCTGGTTTTAATTCCTATGATCTTCATTTTAGTTTCTCCTGCAAAAAGGAAGACAAGATGTAAAAATTTAAATGTTTTTGGAATTAGACTGTTTAATAATTACTTCTGGATTGAACACACATGTTCATCTTTATTGCTGCTCTAAAACCTAGTACATTGTCAGCAAAATATTAAGACTACAAACTCGAAGGAAGAACAGCAAAGAATACAACACATACTAGATAAGTCAGAAGTTTTAGGAAAATGGCAAGCAAGTGAAAGAAGAGTAACTGACTTAGCAGATCAAAGAAAGCTGAAGTCTAAGTGTCTGCAAATGCAGATTCCAACAAGAAACCACCAAATTCTCACTACCGAACACACACACGCAACACAGGAATTGGAAGTAACAGGTATCTTGGAAGACAGGGATAGTTATATAGAGCTAAGACAGGAGAAGTAGTTGAAAACCTAACAGCTGGGCCCTCCCCCAGGACCCTTCCTCCCCATCCCATACAGTTAGCCACTATCCATCCCTCCCTATCTGTCTTGGAAGTAGGGAGGTTTATTATCTGGACAAAGTGAACAGTGAGGCTCTGGACTGGCAGACAAGAAATACAGGGAAGAGCAGGGATGAGCAGCCATGCTGAAAACAACTAATTAAGTGAAAACCTCCAGCCCCCACGCTCCACTAGGCTCCCAGAAATCCAGTAGCCAGGCTTAAAAGCTTAAGCAGGAGGAGATTGAAGGTTTCCTCTCTGGAAAGTGGCACCAGAGAAGAGTCTGACTGATACTGGCATTACAGACACCAGTGAAACAGCCCAGTTGGCCACAAGGGGACATTCAGCAATGCTGGGAGACTTTTTTGATTTTCATTACTGGAGAAGGGAGGGTCCAGTTGGCAGCTAGTGGGTAGAGGCCAGGGTACGTCTAAACATCTGACAATCTACATACAGGCCCCACAACAAAGAATGTTCAGGCCCCAAATATCAATAGGGCCAAGATTAAAAAACCTTGACGTACAGTGAGACCAGTCAACAAACCCAGCTCATGTACACAATGCTCTCAGCCCCATTTCAGTGCCTCACCACTATACATGAATGGACAGACAATGTTTAAGACACAACTGAAGCAGGCCTCTAACCTGAAAAACAAACAGAAAAAGGAAGTAAGAAAAATAAAGACAATAAAGGGAACCAAAAAACAGCAACAAAAATTAGAAAAGTAACTGATACCCTCAGAGAGAAAAGAAAAAATACTATCCATGGGACAAAAACAAGATGCTGGGGGAAAAATATTCAGAGAATAAGATATCAAAAATATGATGGAAGAAATAAAAATTCAACAGAAGTTAGAAATACAATGTTGAAAAACTCTACAAGAAACAAAAAGACGAAGAAAACAGGAAAAATGAGAAAACTAGTAGATCAATCCAGGGAGTCATTGTAGAGATTGAGAATAAAGAAAATGAAGGAGGTGGGAGACCAAAACGAAGTAATCAAGAAATAATACCAAAAAATTTCCCAGAACTGAAGGACACAAGTTGCCAGATTGAAAAGGCTCACCAGTGTCCAGGCTAATAAATTAAAAGACCTTCAACAAGGCACATCAAAGTGAAATTTCATAATACTGGGGATATAAGATTCCAGAGATAAACAGAATTCAGATTGACATTAAACTTTTAAACAGCAACACTGAAATTTAAAAGGTGAAATGCCCTCAAAATTGTAAGGTGAATGACTTCCAATGTAGAATTCTATAGCCAGCCACACTATCATTCAAATACATGCTTTTAAATAAGAAATAGGCTTAGCTATGTACGATTTCCAAAAAAATTACCTCCAACGCACCTTTTCTCAAGAAGCTACTGGAGGATATCCTCCTCCAAACAAGGGAATACATCAAAATAGAAGATGTGAAATCTAGAATACTGAAGATCAAACACAGGAGATATCAAGAAATTCCCAGGTTTAGAGAAAAACAACGGAGTGACATTATCTAATGAATTTGTCTTTGAAGAAAACAGTACTGAAAAAGATTCTGTGGGAGCATATAGGAAGAACTACTGACTCACCAAAAAAAAAAAAAAACCTGAGCTAAGCTAATAGTCACCCTAGTAGAAAATTTTATTATAGTTCACTACTTGACTCAGCAGTAAACAATATTTACCTAACTGTATATGCAACTAATATTATCTCATTAAAATTTATGATATAATTAATTTTAGAAATGGGGCGACAGGGCATGGGAAGAGGATTTAAATGAGTTAAACCCTCACTCACCATAACAAGAAAAGATTCAGTGATATCTAAAAGTCATAAATTGAGAAAGAGCAGTAGAAGCATATTATGTGGAAATAGATACCAGAAGAAAAGCTAAAAGAGCTGAAAATTGCCGCCTAGTGATTGTGAATTGACAAAGAAGGGTGATTTAAAGGACTACAGTTTTTTATTACAAAGATTTTGATAAAAATATTTTAAGATATAGTATTCATGTATTATTACTATTTGAATTTACTTCTATCTCAGGAGGAATTTGAAAATCTATGTAATAGAAACATTGTTACATAAAACTTTATTATCAGCTATATAATTCTTAAACTGTGGACAAGCGGTCAAGTACTGCTCTCAAAAATATAAGAAAATAAGCATTTAGGTTATTATAAGGCAAGGCCCACTTGAGCCTTTTGATCATGGCTTTGCCCTTTTTGATATCTGACCTAGAAGTTGTGTGTATGTGGTCCCAAATCAAAAGTGAGATGGAGAGCAGCAATAATTTTCACTGACTGTTACAGAAATTATATAGACAATAAGCCATCTCTCCAAAAGGCTCAGGAGAGATAAAAGCAATTATATCAAAAATACATATTAATATTCAATTAAAACCCAGCAATCCAGAGAGAAGCTGAAATAAAGTAATTATTAACAAAACATACTATGCATTCATAAAAATTATATAATTGTTAAAAGTATATAATGATATAATAGTATGAATAACCTTAGCATGTGCCTGGATACTGTGCTAATAAGCATTTATCATTTCATTTACTGCATCCTGATGGAAGTTGATATCCTTCTCTGCACTTTCACAAGTAGGAAACTGAATCTCAAAGAGGTCAAGTAATGCGCACCCCAACACACAAATAAACAGGGGAGCGGGGATTAAAACCTAAGCCCAGGGTCATAACCACTAAGCAATTTAACAAAAAACAGAAATTCTAAATTCAGAATACTAAATAGTATTCTGGCTAATTTGGTATATCTTCATAAGCTACATTAATCACAGATGATCTACTAATTCCCTACTAAATAACTATTTGAGAGTCAAGCTCAAGAGCCTAGACAGTTATTTCCGTTCAGTTTTTAAATAATGCCATTTCTAAATTCATATACTTTTTACAGTATTTCTGTATTTTTATTTATACTGTAGAGCTAACAGTAAAACAAATTGGCCATTAAACTAACACTAGACTAACATATTCCTCTACAAAGTGGTAAGACAAACTTCAGGCAAATCATAGCAAGACAGCATGATTTGTTTTAGGAAATTTCTCACCCCAAAACTCCTACACACAAATACTTCTGTGTCATATGTTTCTATCATACCCTTGTACACAGGAAATATCCTATGAATACATGAAAAATTCTGTTCTTAACAGAGAAAAACTTGATTAATAAAGTGGAAAAGCTCATTCCAGCATTTTCTTTTACGTTCATAAATCTGCTTTTCTGTTTTAACAAAATTATCTCAATTAAGATCCTCAAAATATACAACTATTAAAAGAAACACATATTTTAAAAAAGCTTTCAATAGCTCACTTGTAGATAAAATGTTGCCTGAAGTCAAAGAGGGAGAAAAACCCATTTCCCTCAGAGTAAGAAGAAAAAAAATACATAAAGGGATTTGAATGTAAAGAGTAAAAAAAATTGCCTTGCAGCACTGACATGAGTGAAAAGTCATCAATCTTGGTGATTTAAAAAAAATGTATGCAGATTTCTTTTTGTAAAATCTCTGAAACAGGAGGAGTAAGGATAACACAGAATTCAATTATTGATTAAATAGCATAATAAAAGAAGCAAGAAAGTCACATAACTTAAGAGTTTCGTTTTTTTTTTAAATTTCCAATCTATGTAAATGAAGGGCAAAATAACTTTGAAACTAGGAGAATTCAGGTGGAGGAAACTATTAAATTAAAAACGTAAAAGCCCTTGAAGAAACAATACTGCTTGAAGATTTTAAATTATACAGAAGCATAAGGCAAAACAAAATCAAAGAGAATAAATTCTGGATTCAACCACTACAATCCCTAAGGAGTCTCAAAAGCAGAAATTTTCAGCAATAAACAAACCAGATACAATCTTCTATAAGAATCAGCACTATCAACATACGCTTCACTTAAAGGTACAAAAGAAAAAAATTACAAACATTTACAAATGGAAAGAAAATGGCAGAAAAAACTGCTTGGAATGATACTGCATTTGACTAGCCCATTCCATTTTTCAACAAAAATTTCAATGTTGGTATGTGCTAGTAGTATGTGCTAGATGTTAGAGTCACAGCAATGAACAAAATGGACAAACATCTGCCTTCATGAAGCTTACATTCTAGTGGAAAAGGAAAACAAAGGGACGTGAGAAATAAAATATGTAGTATGCTAGATGGTGACTAGTGCTATCCAGAAAAACTGATAGGATTCTCTATGACAGATTTGGATTCAATTTGTTTTAGCAAATTTCTCACCCCTAAACCCCTACACACAAGTACTTCGGTGAAAACTGCACTGTGTCTGTTTAACAGACTATAAGCCATGAAGTCCAAAATAAATCACTGTAATTTACAACGGTCATAAGTTCCCCTGTTTTCAAACTTTTATGGCTTCTCATTTACTTGCAAAAATTAAGCTCAGCAGCTTACAATTTAGTAAATGTAAACATGTAAAAGTATACTAACAAATATCTGTGACTGAGAGCTGATTACCTGTATCTTTCAAGTTAATATAACATAATTTTAAGAAGTACACTGAACTAAAATCATTTTATGTGTGTAATATTGATCACCAAAATATGTTTTTAAAATAATTCAGACCTTCAAATTCCCTGTCCAACCCTCTCCCCCTTAAAAAACAAAAACACATTATTATCCTATTCCTAGATAATCTACAAGGGGAGTCTTCCCCCTTACAGAGTAAGGAAGAGCTGGGAAGGAATACTGAAAGAAAAGCATGGAAAGGCGATTTTCACATAGGCTTCAAGAAATCCTCAAGAAACAACACACTTTCAACAGACGTCATGACCTTTCAAATGATAAAACAACATCCTGAGTGGAAAACTAATGTGCAAAGCTAATGTCTGGGTCAATCTCAAAAGTCATTTAATTGAAGGCAGGGACTAACCAAGACCACCTGTACCCAATACACTGATAAGTTACAAAGCAAGAAATCCAAGGCAGCTCTACTTTATCAATGTCAACTCTCTGAACGACACTGACCAAAGTAGAAAGGAATATTCAATATTAAACCATAAGTAAAAACCAATATTAAACCATACAACATAAGTTGTATCCTCATTTACTAAAACAATGATAGCCAAACAACAAAAAAAGCATCTTTCATCTCTTATTAAAAGTAATTCTGGGGCTTCCCTGGTGGCGTAGTGGTTGAGAGTCCACCTGCCGATGCAGGGGACGCGGGTTCGTGCCCCGGTACGGGAGGATCCCGCATGCCGCGGAGCGGCTGGGCCCATGAGCCATGGCCGCTGGGCCTGCGCTTCCGGAGCCTGTGCTCCGCAACGGGAGAGGCCACAGCAATGAGAGGCCCACGTATGGCAAAAGAAAAAAAAAAAAAGTAATTCTGATGACAGAACAGCAATGCACAAACAACTTATGCACTAAGAAAAATGGCCAACTCACGAGTCAGTGACTGGTGTTTATAGGTCTTCTCTACAAACCTGTCCACCTAAGCCTATCAAGACTTTGAACCCTTATGTAATACCTAGCAAAAAAATCAATATTACCCAGTTGTGTTAGGAAAAAAAATCACAGTAATAGAATTTCCTATTATTTGCTCACATTTCTCAGAAGTGATGAAAGGAGAATTCTAACATTAGAATAAATAAAATTACTCTGAACCTAAAAACATATCCTGAAATGTTAAGTACATCTACCTTCGTGCTTCAAGGCTGAATCCAGTTAATGTTTTTGCAAAAGCTTTCAATTAAGTTTGCATGGCTGCCCTGTAATTCTCTGGATGAAAAGCTTCGAAGCTGGCTAAAGATATCAAGAGAGCTGACTGAACGTAGATGAGCACTGTTCCTTAACAAGCCTACAATTTCAGTAAAAAAAAAAAAAAAAATGCAGTCAGTTCTATCAAAGGTAATCTACTCTAAGCAGGGTTCAACTATCATTTCATATTGTTTGTGAACCATCATATTCAGTTATCTAAATTTAGCAATATAAAGTCTATTGTGATAAAAATAAAATTTCCTTAAGTGAACTGAAATTAGTCCAAGAACTAATCCTGCTGTGTACTTTAACTAATAGAAATTGAGATTGAACCGTTTGACAGTTCTCTAGAGTTTCTAAGTCCAAGTTATTCCAGGAAAACAGTAATCAACCATTTGTGGCAATTCAACACATCAATACATCTTAAAGACCTAATGACAAAGAAAAAAATTACCAAAAAGTAAGTTCAATTTATGGCCAAAAAAAAATGGAGTCAATTATACCTATGTAGAATAATATTAGGTTTTATTACACTTTCTAAAAATGAGATTAAAAATCAAACAACACATTAGGCCTAGCTTACTGCATAAGAGCAAATGAATGAAGAGTCCAGGTAGTGCTCTTTGTACTGTTCTTACAGAATCACATCATCAATATTAATAATGGTAGTAACAGTACCAATACTATCATTACTCTTTTTGGTTTTTTTTAAGATGTTGGGGGTAGGAGTTTATTAATTTATTTTATTTTTTTTTATTTTTTGCTGTGCTGGGTCTTCGTTTCTGTGCGAGGGCTTTCTCTAGTTGTGGCAAGCGGGGGCCACTCTTCATCACGGTGCGCAGGCCTCTCACTATCGCGGCCTCTCTTGCTGCAGAGCACAGGCTCCAGACGCGCAGGCTCAGTAGTTGTGGCTCACGGGCCTAGTTGCTCCGCGGCATGTGGGATCCTCCCAGACCAGGGCTCGAACCCGTGTCCCCTGCATTAGCAGGCAGATTCTCAACCACTGCGCCACCAGGGAAGCCCCTATCATTACTCTTAAGTATCTTCCAAAATATTCACAACACTTTCCTTAATTGTGTAATCAGCAGATTATATCTTAAGAGGTAGATAAAGGCAGGGGAAGAAAAAGTTGTCAAAGACTATATAATAAGCCAGATGAATAACCAAATTCTCTAATTATTTTTTATTTTAAATCAATATCCAAAGACAAACCATAATTCTGGTATTGTATAGCTAGTAACAGCTGACCTAAGGAAATTTATAAAAAATTAAATTATTAAGGACTTGATCATTTCTTTCATCTGATCATTTTAAAATAGGAATAGAAGTCGTTTAAAATCATAGTGCTATTATGTTACAAGAACAAAAATGGTCACGCTGCACTCTTCAACTGCCCAAATCACTTCCTTCCAACAAGATGATGAAAAGACCCTTATCTTGGTTTACCTCTAATTAAACAGATGCATGTATAGGAAATCATGGCAAAAATTACTTGATTTCTTAGTTATGACAAAATGAATCTTTCTTCCAAATCTTTTATCTGTAAAAAAGTCATGTAAATCTAAAAATTATTTGTCATCAAAGCAAGAATACGGTATTCAATTATAAATTCTACAAAGCTTTAGAGCTCTTAGCCAGTTGTTCAAAATCTTTTCATGCATTCTTGAGATTTACCTTAAAATGAGATTAGAAAGTAAATTTCAGAGCATTTCTTTATCATATCATCTTTTTTTTTTTTTCGTATCATCCTCTTTAATTTGAAATGAGCTGATGTGCTTTTGAGAATATTTTTAAGGGAGTTTCTTTCCCCCTTTAAAGTTTTACATTTCATTCTATAAAATATATATATAACCAATATATATAAATCTTGAAACCTATGTGCACTGGTATATGTCTACATGGACACAAGTTTTGAAGACCTTTTAATGAATTTATGCAAAAACTGACTACTTTGAGACAATGAAAAGGCCATTTTCATTTGCTGAAATCTGACAAAGCATTTTAGACTCTGTTCAACTTATGGAAAGATATACAAAGGGTTAAAAACAAAATCAATAACATCTACCCTGTAATAACATATCTCAGAGCTCTTAAATCATATCCAACTCAAGATAAAAGAATATTCTCATCCACTGAGATCTGAACATGTCCCAGAAATACATGAGTAATTATGACACACAGGTAATAATAGCACAACTATCAACACAGATTTTTAGAGGTATAATTCAGCCTGGAGGCTAGCAGATGGCCTAATTTTTCAGGATTCCTTTTTGCCCTATTGAAGGATTAAAGGTGCATACAATGAATTGGAAAATAGTGCTAAACATTCTCTTTGTATACAATCCTCACAGATAACTATAATGGGCCAACTATGACAGAAAGGAATCTCACTCACTAATACAATCAATCACAAGTCAACATGACTTTTTGTACTCTTCCTCCTGTATCATACCTGCAAAATCTCACCCTGTGAAGCCCATCACCACAGTGAAGTCAGGCCCCCTATAAATCTTCTGAAAATACAATTCTTCAAAGGCATATGCTATGAGGACTATGAGGAATTCTCCCTTACTTTACCACGCCTGCTTTAGGTGGTAAACCATATGGAGCGTATTATACTTATACTAACTACTCTTCAATAACTTCAGAGGCAATTCTAAATTTTTAATGCACCCTGTAATGCACATGTTTTGAACCAAGGTTTTTTGCGTCATTCTTGTTTCTTCACTGGCTTAAGGCAGCTAAAATTAGCCTTTGTAGGTAATTCCTAATCTGAATTCCCGTTTTTTACTACACAAGTTCCCGGGCAACAAGTAGGTTTACAATCTTAGTAAATGACACGCCACTCGTTCGTTAACGGCAGGGAGTATTTCTATTAAAGCGGGTGCTTTTCTGTCCTGTAAGAGCTACCAGCAGGACTCTTTCTCTAACAGGCAGCAGTTGCTTACTGGGGCCAGTCAAGATTAGAACATTTCAGATGATTTTTTGTTTTCCACACAGAATACTTCTTAAATTTAGTAGTACTGACATAGAGAAAGTAAAAGGTAACGAAAAGGAATACTCCTTGAATACAAATGGGTTAGTTTTCAGATGATAAAAGACAAAAGAATAAAAACGAACATTGGTGTTCAGAAAAAATGCCAGGAAAGAAAAAAAGGAAAAAGCATATATCCTTCCTTTTATCCAACTCTTATTAAACATAAGACAATGTCAACCTTGAGCTCACTATCTTAAAAGAAGTGCAGTATTCTATGAATTGAGGTCATACGTAAAGCATCTAAATACGTAGGATCTGACATCCTGAACCTAGGTTAGGAAAAAAGTGTTTGCACGGGGCTTCCCTGGTGGCGCAGTGGTTGAGAGTCCGCCTGCCGATGCAGGGGACACAGGTTCATGTCCTGGTCCGGGAGGATCCCACATGCCGCGGAGTAGCTGGGCCCGTGAGCCATGGCTGCTGAGCCTGTGCGTCCGGAGCCTGTGCTCCGCCAATGGGAGAGGCCACAACAGTGAGAGGCCTGTGTACCACAAAAAAAAAGTGTTTGCAGAGACAGAAATCTAGATTCTACTAGGAATTCTCCCAACAAAAAGATAAGACTCAGTGTATACAAAAAAATAAATATAAACAAGCAAACTTCTGTATCTTTGTAGATGCTGGTGGTGTTTTTTGGTTTTCAATTGGTTTTTGTTGTTTAGTTAGTAAATACATAATATTCTATTATCCATAATGTTAAATGTGGGAAAAAAATGAAAGTAACCAGGATAGGAAAATACAAAAAGCAGAAATTCAATCTAAAATCTTAAGCTAACAATCTTTAAATAAAGCACCAGTCTTCTAATGAGAGAGAAAACTATTAGCAATTTTAAAAGCCAAGTGTTTATACATAGGGATAACAGGAAAGGACTGCCTAAAACAAATGCATGATTTTAGAAATCAAAAGTAAGGAAGAAAACAGCTGTGACTCTAGCACTTAAATCATATTCCAAGAGAGTAGAAAAATAATTAATCCAAGTTGAATTATTTAAGCAATGTCAGAGCTCACTTTCTTCACTAATTCCAAAACTTGAGGCTTAAGGGTAAAAATATGAAAATGGTAAAAAATATGAAAAAGTTATTTGATAAAACTGAGGACAAGAAACATTATAAACTGTTAAAATTATTATATGTGAACATACTACATTTAAAATTTAAAATATTCAGCTATTAGAATCTATGAATCAGAAATAAAAAAAAAAAGAATCTATGAATCAGAAATAAAATTGAAATCCAAATTACAAATACATTAAACATATTTAAAAACACTATTTTCTGTTCCTTTTATCCACATAGAATATATTAATCAGAAGACCACATGACACAGAAAATGTTATAAGATTTTGCTTCATGTTTCCAATTATACACAGTGGAAAACTTTCCATGAATTCAAAGTTTAAACAGATGCAACTTAATTTACAGTCCTTGAGGCTTTATTTACCGTCTTGTGACCGTTCTGGCAGGCCACATGCAGCGCTGTCTGCCCCATCGCATCCTCAACATCGACATCACTGACGTGCTGTACAAGGTCATGGAGTAGTTCTGTCCGTCCATTCACAGCCAGCCAGTGTATCTGTGCAGCCATTTAGGTTACTTAACATTTGTGCAAGAGTGTTTCATATAAAAGCAGCAGATAAATAATGCAATTATTCATCAACTGTGAACATGATATGCACACTAAATATTAAAATTAAAATTTAAGCCAATATACTTTTTTCCTATATTTTTATATGGGGAAAAAATATGCATCAGGATGTAGGTTACACCACCATGTACTTCAAAATCAAGCATTTCATGGTTTCAAAGTAGTTAAAAATCCTAAACTTAGGATCACCAAATACTCTGCTTCTTAGATGACCATGGACTGTATGTATAGCTTATCTCTAGAGAAGAGGTACTGGATATTTTTCCTCCCCCAGAAACAAACATAAGTTAAAAAGTAATTAATATGACAGTAGGTGGCATATTCTTTACTTCCTATATTTTACACATAATGCATGTAACATATATAAATA
This sequence comes from Grampus griseus, assembly GCF_964374135.1. Lineage (NCBI taxonomy): Eukaryota > Metazoa > Chordata > Mammalia > Artiodactyla > Delphinidae > Grampus > Grampus griseus. Next base: position 35,295,213 of record NC_139007.1, read on the forward strand.
ACATATATGGGGAGGATTAAAAAAATATAAAACACCTGTAAGTCTACCCCACAAAGATAATCAATGTTAAAACTTTGGACTATGCTGTCCATGCATTTTTCATCTGACTTTTTTTCCATTAAAAAAATATATCATGAAACTTTTGTTTTAAAATGGTAACTCTGAAGCCATGCATCAGCTCCTACTTCTTCCCCGAACATCACTGAAATGACAGTAAAGAGTACTTTTTCTTAAAGGACAGACCTATTAAGAAAAAGAAAAGGAGAGAATACAAGAGCAACACATTTTGCAAGCTGGAAGCTTTTGTCTGAATTGTCAGAACAAAGAGCTGAATCCTAAACCAGTAATAGAGCACCAAGAAGGTAGATTCAGATCACAGAACTCCCAAAAGGCTCAAGGATAGGTAGTAACACTCTGCTGCACTTCTTGAAGTTACATATAACTTTTATATGCACTAGGAAACCAAAATATTTGTATGACTTGCTTTATCTCAGTATTCATTTTATTGACATGGTCAGGAACAGAACCTGCAGCATCTCTGAGGTATGCCTATAAATAAAAACCCAAAACAAAAGAAAGGCAAAGGAATCTCTGGGATGATGATGAAGAGATATTCCAAATAACGCTGTAAAGCAGGCCTAGAAATCAACCAATCTCACTTAGAGAACAGCAGTCCCCATAACAGACTCCTTCAGAACTATTCAAGAAGGTGAAAGGTACTGAACACATGTTATGAGGATATTTACAAAGCTCAGGGAAGTCTAGTAATGAATTAACAACACGTATTTAGAAAACAAAAAAAAATGTTAAGGTTCAATAAATGAAGAAACAGAAATAAAAGACATACAGATTGGAAAGGAAAAGATAAAACTATCTCTATTTGCAGATGACATGACTGTCTATGTAGAAAATCCCAAGGCATCTACCAAAAACTCCTAGAACTAATAAGTGAGTTCAGCAAGGTCACAGGCTACATGATCAACACATAAAAGGCAACTGCATTTCCATGTACTATCAATGAACATGCAGAAATAAAAATTAAAAACAATGTCGCGGGACTTCCCTGGTGGTGGAGTGGTTAAGAATCCACCTGCCAATGCAGAGGACACAGGTTTGAGCCCTGGTGCTGGAAGATCCCACATGCCACGGAGCAACTAAGCACATGTGCCACAACTACTGAGCCTGCATGTCACAACTACTGAAGCCCGCATGCCTAGAGCCCGTGCTCCTCAACGAGAAGCCACTACAATGAGAAGCCCATGCATGCACTGCAACAAGAGAAAGCCTGTGCGCAGCAACGAAGACCCAACGCAGCCAAAAATAAATAAATAAAATAATTTTTTTTAAAATTAAAAAATATAAACGTCACTTACAATTGCTCCAAAGAAAATAAAATACCTAGCTATACACTTAAAACATGCACAAGATCTGTAAGCTGAATAATACAAAATTCTGATGAAAGAAATCAAAGACCTAAATAAACAGAGAGACATACTGTGTTTATAGATTGGAAGACTCAACATAGTAAAGATGTCAATCCTCCCCAAATTGATCTACAGGCTTAATGCAATTCCAATAAGAAATCTCAGCAAGGTTTTTTGTCATAGACAAGTTTATTCTAAAATGTATATGGATAGGCAAAGAACCAGAGTAGCTAACACAATCTTGACAAAGAAAAATAAAGTGGGAGTAATTACTCTACCTGATATTAAGACTTACTATATAGCTAGAGTAATCAAGACAGTGTGGTATTGGCAAAGGGACAGACAGATCACTGGAACAGAACTGAGGACCCAGAAATAACCCCATACAAATATGCCCAAAAGATTTTTGAGAGAGAGACAAAACCAATCTCATGCAGGAAGTATATAGCCTTTTCAACAAACAGGGCCAGGGTAACTAGACTCCATAGGTAAAAAAAATAAGCCTTGACTTAAGCATCACAGACAAATATTAGCTCAAAATAGATCACAGGTTTAGATGTAAAATTTAAAAGTATAAAACTTTTTGAAAAAGATAGGAGAAAATCTTCAGGATGTATAGCTAGGCAAAGAGTTCCTAAACTTGATACCAAAAACACAATCCATAAATGGAAAAACTGATATACTGAACATCAAAAATTAAAACTTCCGTACTACAAAAGGCTCAGTTAAGAGTACTGTAAATCATCTATGCTTCAATTTAATAAATAAATAAATAATAAAAATAAATAAAAACATAAGTGATAGAAGAGTGATTTTGAAGGTGAAGGTGGGAAGCGCAAGGTGTCCTTGAGTAATCAGCTTGAGGAAGGAGCACACATATAAAGGCTGAAGACCTGGAAAGTGACCCCCTTAACTATCTATGCTACAGACCTTTGGAAGTCTTCATAAACCCCCAGCGGTATCTAAACACCAGTTAAGCTCACTGCTCCAATGTAGCATGCTCTCTTGCATCTCCAAGCCTTTGCCAACCTATTCCACAGAGCTAGAACCCCACTACCACTCCCAACCTCACAATCACCACTTACACTAGTCTAACTTCTGTTTGTCCCTTTGGCCTCAGCTCTTGTGATACTTCCCTGGGATGCCTCCTCCAATGCCATTGGTGAGGATGGGTCCCCTTAACTGACTTCTACAGCATCTCCATCACCTATGTTAACATTCATTACAATGTGTCACCATTGCCTGTTGACTATCCTGACTTCCTTGGAAGTTTGGGGAAGACAAGGACTGGGTCAGTCAAATTACTGCTCTAACCCCATACCAGTAAAGTGCCTAGCACATAATAGGTATCCAAGAAAATCCTGTTCAAAGAACAAATGAATGAAGAAACATGAGGAGCCCTTTGTGAGGGTGATCAGCCTACAAAGTATGCAGTCAACAGTTCTCTCCTTTTGTATGAAAAATCCTGGGGATCTTGACTCCCCACTGAAGGTTCTTCCATCTCAGGAGCCCTTGACTTTACTGCCCCACATGCTTGGTGGCCACTATTCAATTCTGCAGCACCACATTTCCACCATCCTAGCTAGCTTCCTTCAGCTGATGGGGTCAATGTGCCTGGCTGTTGAATTAATTCCATCATGTGACCTGGGACTAGGCAGGAACACACTTGGTGGCCAGAACTGTTTCTAAGAGAAGGAGGCACACCACACCAATCAGGGCCACAGGATAGAACACTGAGATTGGTCCCAGGCAGAAAAAGAGCTGAGACTGTTTTTATATAATAAGCCTTGTAGAATCATTTGACTCTTTAAATATATGCATGAATAATTTTTTAATAAAAATTTTATTTTTAAAAATTTTATATTCCACTTCCCTTAAAGTTCAGGAGTGAAGGGGGAAAATTAGCAGATAAAAACTTATGCGATTAAACAGACTATGTTAGTACTGAGCATCTTATCTTACCTATACTAGAGAGTGTCCTAAGGATAGAGCTATGTCAATTCCATAGTTTTATAACCCTCTGTGGTACCTACCATATCACTAGAGCATTCTGTAGATATTTGGAATACAGTTTTCCTTTACAGAGTAAATGGTGTTATATTGTTACTATGTAACAAAAATGTAGATTATCACAGGAATTGTGAATTCCATATAATAATCATGATTGAACTTAATCTTTAACAAGTCATTCTCAGAATAACTCACATCTTAGGAAAGCTGTTTTGTTATGCCCCAGCTCCCTCCCTGCCCACTGAAAAAAAAAAATTTAATCAGAAAGGCCTTGAAAACTAGCATGGTATGTAAATACTCAATATTCTTCTTTATTCACAAATTAAAGGACTCAAAATTTACAAAAACTACCAAAGGAAGGTTAAAAAAAAAAAAGTTCAGCTTTATTGAGGTATAATTGACAAAACTGTAAGACATTTAAAGTATACATCACAATGATCTGATATACATTGTGAAAGGATTTCCACTATCCATTTAATTAAAATCTCCATCACCTCACATACAGGAAGGTAAAATTTAACAAAATTTATTTCTGTCACAATGTCAAAACAATTTCTCAGTAATCACATAATTCTATTTTATCTCTACTTCTAAATCAAATATGCTCCATTAAATGACAATATGATTAAAATTTTTGGATTTCAGCAATCTCTTCAGAAATATCCCACACCACCCTCCCTACAATATCTATGTGGATCAAAAAAATATAATCATATTTTTGAAAAGAAAGTGACATGGCAAAAAGGATAAAAATACTAGTTTAAGTAAGATATAACAAGTCTGAAAGGATACAGGCTAAAATATTAACAGTGATTATCTCTGAGTGCAGGGAGTACAGGTGAGTGATCATTCCCTTAGTTACCTTTTATTTCCTTTCCTTTTTTTTTTATTCATTCCTTTCCTTTTTTAAAACTAAAATGAGTTATAAAAACATAGCCATCCAAATTTTCCTACCATGTATATATTAAAAGAATTTAAAAGGACATAATGAAAAACAGCTGTCCTATAATGAACTCATAACACACCTCAGTGGAGATGCTCCTACAAACTCCCTTGAAAGTCAGTGACAAAAGCTAGGGGATCAAGACTTCAAAATAAATGAAAGGTCATAAAGTTAAAAAATAAGGGGAAAGGAGAAAAATGGTGAACCTTAACTTCTCTTAATAAATATAGCTGAGAACTGTGTCTCAATCATATTGTATCTTCCCAATTACCACAAAGAGGAACTGCACAAATACTTGTACTACATTTTGCATACTATCACCTTCAAATATTATTTTCTAAAAAGTATTTTTAAAATCGCAGATAAAAATTCTTAGCACTTACTGCTGTAAGGCCTTCATTATTACAAATGTTGACATCAGCATTGTATTCTAATAATTTACTCATGCATTTCTTCTGCCTGAAAAGAAAGAGACAGTTACAGATAACTGGTACTAGAAAAATAAGCAAATGACAATTATTTTACTGAAACAGTAACTATACTCAACATTAATTAATGGCAAATATCAACTTCCATCTGCAATATTTAAATAAGTACTGTAACATCTGAAACAAAACACAAAATTTTTTCTATGACTCAAAGATAATAGGATAAAGAAAAGGCACAATGAGGTTTTCATGCCATTGGGACAAATTCATCATTCAAAATGCTGAGAAATTTCTAGAGTTGACAGAATATTTGGAATAGTAATCTTCATTAGAAATGTCAGACAATATAAGTCTAATGGAAGGGGAATGGACAGAGTAAAATGATGTCTCAATGTTGTATCCTACATTCTTGATTGCAAAATATTTAAAATACTAAGATGAGTTATAAAAACCACAAAATTAATAAAATGCGTATCTATTCATCCCCCTACCTACTTCACTTTTTTTTCAATTTATTTTACTGTGGTAAAATACACATAACATAAATTTATCATCTGAACCATTTTTAAGTGTACAGTTCAGTGATATTAAGTATATTCATATTGTTGTGCAACCATCACCACCATCCATCTCAAGAACTCTTTTCAGCTTGCAAAGCTGAAATTCTATATCCATTAAACAATAACTCCCCATTCCCTCTCCTGCTAGCCCCTGGCAACCAGTATTCTACTTTCTGTATCTATGATTTGGGTTTATCTAAGTACCTCATAAAAGTGGAATCATACAGTTTGTCTTTCTGTGATTGGCTTATTTCACTTAGTATAATGTCCTCAAGGCTCATCCATGTTGTAGCATCTGTAGCATCAGAATTTCTTTCCTTTTTAAGGCTGAATAATATTCCACTGTATGTATATACCACATTTTGCTTATCCATTCATCTGTCAATGGACACATAGGTTCCTTTTGTTTTAGCTATTATGAATCATACTGCTATGAGCTCAAGTATACAAATATTTCTGCAAGACCCTGTGACAAATTTTGGGGTGTTATATACCCAGAAGTGGGACTGTTGGATCATATGGTAATTTTTTTTTTTTTTTTTTTGGCCACGCCATGTAGCTTGCGTGATTCTAGCTCCCTGACCAAGGGATTGAACCTGGGCCTTCAGCAGTGAAAGCGAGGAATCCCAACCACTGTACAGCCAAGGAATTTCCCATATGATAATCCTATTTTTTATTTTTTGAGGAAGCACCAAACTAGTTTTCAGAGCATCTGTACCATTTTCCTTTCCCACCAACAGAGCACAAGGGTCCCAATTTCTCCACATCCTCATCAACACTTGTCATTCTGTCAACACTGTTTTTCTGATAGCCATACTAATGAGTGTGAGTTGGTATCTCACTGTAGTTTTAATTTGCATTTCCCTGATTAGGGGTATTGAGCATCTTTTCATGTTCTTATTGGCCACCTATGTATCTTTTTTTTACAGTACGCGGGCCTCTCACTGTTGTGGCCTCTCTCACCGCGGAGCACAGGCTCCGGACGCTCAGGCTCAGCAGCCATGGCTCACGGGCCCAGCAGCTCCGCGGCATGTGGGATCTTCCCGGACCGGGGCACGAACCCGTGTCTCCTGCATCAGCAGGCGGACTCTCAACCACTGCGCCACCAGGGAAGCCCCCTATGTATCTTATTTGGAGACATGTCTACAAAAGTCCTTTGCCGCCTTTTGAACTGCCTACCACTTCATTTTGCTCACAATGTTTCCTCCTAGCCTGAGCCATTCCTAGTCACTCTTCAGTATTTATCTCAATTTCCCCTTCATTAAATAATTAAATGAAAATTCATGCTTTGGAAACAAAGTGATACACACACTATATATATATATAAATAAATTTTAAAATATGCTTTTTATGTATATACTTAACTATGCTCAGTATTGAATTAAGGAAATATGATTTAATCCATGGCATGAAAAAGTTTATGATCTAGTTGAGTAAATGATATATATATATATATATACACACACACATAAAAAATATAAAATAGGGTATGTGTAATAGCATATTATGTATAATGTTACACAATATAGTATATATAGTATTAATATGAGTATTGAGATACCATGATTTATGGGAAAAACATATATTTGGTTTTAATCCACACTTTTTGGGTCACAGCTCCCAAACCCTTTGAATTTCCTAAGCAGTTAAGGGCAATGGCCCTCATTTCCTGAAAACGTTTCAGGGAAGGTGAATTTTGGGTCCCACCCAAGGGTGGGGGTTGGTTGCCAGGAGAACCAACCATATGACTACAGGGTACTTTCAGTCCCACCCTGATTTCCAGGGAGGGGAGAGCACCTGGAGGTTGAATCAACTGCTAGTGGCCAATGATTTAAGTCAATCATGACTATGTAATGAAGCCTGCATAAAGACCCAAAAGGAGAGCTTTTTGTCCCTTTCAGGGAGAGCTTCCCGGATGGGAATCAAAATGTTTCTCCGTGTGACCATGCCAGGACCTTCTTTGTTCAGGACTTCACCCTGTGTATCTGTCTCTTCATTTGGCTATTGATTCGTATCCTTTAATACCCTTTTATAATAATCAGTAATCTAGTGAGTAAACAAACATTTTCCTGAGTTCTGTGAGCCATTCTAGCAAATTAATTGAACCCAAGAAAGGGATCGTGGGAACCTCTGATTTATAGCCAGTCAGTCAAAAGTACTGATAACAACCTGGACTTTCGACTGGAATCCTGAGTTGGAGGGGGTTGTCGGAACCTCCAATTTGTAGCCAGTCAGTCAGAAGCACCACTTGTGACTGAGCTTGCAAATGGCATCTGAAGTAGAGAGTGGTCTTATAGGACTGAGCCCTTTACCTACAGAATCTGCTTCTACCTGAAGGTACATAGAGTTAGAATTGAGCTGACTTCTAGGACACTCTGTTGGCATCCGAGAATTGCTTGTTGGTATGGGGAAGCGTACACACACACACACACACACACACACACACACACACACACACACACACACACACACACACACACACACACACACACACACACTGGAACTGGGTCCAGGAACCCTTTGCAAGTATGCTATATATATATATGACATACAAAGAATATACATAATACATGTAATATATATAACTATTTACTCAGATAATAAATATCTTTGTGCCATGGATTATATCATATTTCTTTAATCAACTCAGTACTAAGCATAACTAACTGATTACTAATTAGTAAATCTTATAATCAATAGCTAAAATTTTTATTAACTGAATAAACCTTTTAAAAGAGAACAAATTACTTTCCTTGCTTTGATTTTTTATACCTAAAATGAGGTTAAATGTCATTTAAAATCAGCTTTATAATCAAAGAAATGGAAGAAAACAAAGCTCTGAGTAAACTTTTAAGTTCAAAAGTTTACAAAGTGGGCTTCCCTGGTGGCGCAGTGGTTGGGAGTCCGCCTGCCGATGCGGGGGACACGGGTTCGTGCCCCAGTCCGGGAGGATCCCGCGTGCCACGGAGCGGCTGGGCCCGTGGGCCATGGCCGCTGGGCCTGCGCGACCGGAGCCTGTGCTCCACAGCGGGAGAGGCCGCGGCGGTGAGAGGCCCACGTACCGCATAAAAAAAAAAAAAGTTTACAAAGTTCCTTCATCTAACACATTGTTATGAAAACCTTAGAAAATAAATCTTCAATAACGTGAGGCAACAGACCAGAAAGTCTTATTAAAATTAATATTGCATTGTTTAAATTATGTGTGTGTGTCTGTGTGTGTGTGTCTGCACCCATATTGCTGGATTTCTAAAATCTATTCAGAAGCCTGTCGTGGACCACTGGCATATTGTCAAAATAAACACTTAGGTGGGACTGTACCAGGGAAAAAAGCTCTAAAGAAGTGTTTAGGGTAGAGATTGTTGAAGAAAAGCAGCAATCCATAATCCCCATCCCAAAAATGAACTGCAAAACTACGGGGCAATATAAGAGAACTATATCTTTTTTCTTACTTAATAATCATTATTGCTATTTTCCAGAACCCTGAGTAAATCAAAAAGACCAACTAAGTGCACACCAATTTTGCTTAGAATGGAGCTAAAATGTTAACTAACACATGAGTTCTGCTCTTTATGAGCTCACAATCTAGCCCAAAAAATAAAGAAAAAATGTTTCTGGGACTTCCCCGGCAGTCCAGTGGTTAAGACTCCACACTTCCACTGCAGGAGGTGCGGGTTCAATCCCTGGTTGAAGAACTAAGATCCCACATCCCGGTGTGGTGCAGCAAAAAAATTTTTTAAAAAAGAAAAAAGAGGGCTTCCCTGGTGGCGCAGTGGTTGACAGTCCGCCTGCCGATGCAGGGGACACATGTTCGTGCCCCGGTCTGGGAGGATCCCACATGCCGCAGAGTGGCTGGGCCCGTGAGCCATGGCCGCTGGACCTGCGCGTCCGGAGCCTGTGCTCCGTGGCGGGAGAGGCCACAGTGGTGAGAGGCCCGCGTACCGCAAAAAAAAAAAAAAAAAAAAGAAAAAAGAAAAAATGTTTCAAATCTGACCAATATGCAACATAAGGATAGACAATAATTTTTAAGTCTTCCCTTTTTATATTCTCATACAATCATGAGCAATGCTGGATCCTACTGTACAGGAAACAACTGTTTTCCTGCCCAGATACTGCAACAATTATAAGAAGTTTATGGTAACCCAAATGACACAGGGACCAGTCATCCACGTGCTCGGAGGCAGCTTACTGGGTTTTCCACTGGAAAGGAGGGCAATTTAGTATTAATGCACTGATGGCTGAAGACAGAAACACTAAAGCAGGCCAAGACAAATACCCTGACAACAATAGATGAGGGGACAAAACAAAATCCCCCATAAACCAGATAGACCAGCAAAAGGGGTAGAATTCACCTATGACTTCTGCTTCAGTCTAGACAAATTTGAACTTATAGAGAAATTAGAGCCAAAGACTATTTCTGAAACCATCAAAAGCTACAGGAAGCAACAAGTAATCAAGTCACTTAATAAACATTTACTGAACACCTCTATGTTGTACAAGGCATTCATTCAATATATAAAAACCAAAATAGTTAAGTATGGAATATCAAAAGTAATCCTTATAGAAATAGAAAGGCATCCAAGTTAGATGTTATGTTAGGGTTATGGACTCTTCTTACTCCTTTTCTCTTCACTGATTTACCATATGAATTATGTAATAATATCTGTTATATTTCTTCATCTTTAAAATGTAATGGTCTCCAAATTCAATGTCTCACCAAAAAAAAAAAAAAGATAAATATGTGAGGTGATGGATGTTAATTAACTAGATGACAAAAATCCTTTCACAATGTATAGATCAAATTCATCATGATGCACACTTTAAATGTATTATAATTTTATTTACCAATTATACCTCAACAAAGTTGGAAAAAAAAAAAAAGCAATGGTCTCCTAAATGACTAAGTCTCCTACTACAACAGCAGTAGACATTTTATCCCTGCTGTGCACCAATCTGTCCTTTCATTTACAGTTGTTGAGACACTGTACTAAGATATTTTTCTATATGTAACTTTTTCAGAGAGCTTTGTCACTATCCTACCAACATTTGGGATAATGTATCTAGACCTGAGATCAATTCAACAAGGGAATGAATGATTTAGTCTATGACCTTGGGCGTGACACCCTACAACATACCTAATGTGGCCAATTATTAGAAAAAACAATGGTTTAATCAACACATTACCTCTTGCAACAGTGGACAACTAAACTGGTTCACGTGCTAAGTCAGGAAATGGGACAGACCAGACAGGGTCAAAGGGCTATGCTTCTCCTCTGTCCAACTGAGACATCACTATGGTTCTAGTCTTTCTGGTTCCACTTTAATCCTTGTCTACAAAAATTTGGCCTCAGACTGAGGCAGTGGACAATTTTAGCCCCATATCCATCTCACTTAGGCAGCCACCTCAACTACCTAGAATTCCTGTTCGAAACAGTCAACAAAAATACTTCTAAGAGTAATCAAAAGAAGAGACACATAGGAATAGTCTTTCATAGAAAAGTTTTCCAGCATTCAAAAAATGTTTATAAATGTAAAGTTCCTCAAGCCCTGAATCAAAAACTACTTATTTTCATTTTAAACATAATTCCAACTATTTTAGTCTGGTTTCTCAGTCCAACAGAAAAATATTGTGGAGGCAGACACAGAGACATGACTATCTGAAATTCTTGACAAAGAAACTAGGTATAGGGACTTCCCTGGTGGCACGGTGGTTAAGAATCCGCCTGCCAATGCAGGGGACACGGGTTTGAGCCCTGGTCCGGGGAGATCCCACATGCCGCAGAGCAGCTAAGCCCTAGCACCACAACTACTGAGCCTGCGCTCTAGAGCCCGCGAGCCACAAGTACTGAAGCCCGCACGCCTAGAGCCCGTGATCTGCAACAAGAAGCCACCGCAATGAGAAGCCCACGCACCGCAACGAAGAGTAGCCCCACTCGCCGCAACTAGAGAAAGCCCGCGTGCAGCAACGAAGACCCAACGCAGCCAAAAATAAATAAATTTATTTAAAAAAAAAAACTAAGTATAATGTATTTACTCTGTCTTTAATTGCATTAATAAAATTAACTAAACAATGTGGAAAATAAGCCATGGAGTTCAACAAGGCAAAAGACTACCAGGAAAAAGGACACTAAAACAAAGAGGTGAAAATTACGCTTTTCAGAAAATGTCATTATAATACTAGTAAAAATAAACTTTGACAAATATATCTTCAAGAAGAAAAATATTAGTAAACTTAATAAATTATTAAAATTATAGTTTAAAAGTGTAACAAAATAATCCAAGACCCTCTTCCCAAGGCAAATACTGGGCAAAAGAAAAAAAAAATTCCCAAATAAAGGTAGAGTACCTTGACTACTCTTAGTCATAACAATACAACTTAAGCTACTTAAGAAAAAATATTTACCCATTTCTAGCTGCCAAATGAAGGGGTGTACAGCCTGAAATATCTTGATAGTTAGGATTTGCTCCTTTCTTTAAAAGCAGAACCAAGCATTCCACCGATCCACAACTAAAACAATATTAAAAACAGTTCAGACACATTTAACAAACAGCCATAGTTGACATAGCTTAATTAAAAAACAAAAAGCCCTAATAAACACATTATTTTGGGGGTCCATATTGACCTACAATTTAACTCCTGTCACAAATAGTAAATATCCTCTACCTTCAAGATGGTACATTCTACTGCAAAAGCTATTAAGTATTTGAGAAGTTCATATAAAGCGAAATAAAGTATTAGCACATAAAAGAAACCATACAGTACTCTCAACTTTTGGCTTTCCAGAATCCAAATTTATATTGAAAAATCAATTTTATTTAGGTAGAGTAATCTCAACCTAAATCCTAAAGGGTGATGAGATATCAACAAATTGATTAGCTACACACTGGAATATTATGAATAAAAATCATTCCCACAGCTAAGTAAAAAATATAAAGCCAACAACTTCACATGCAATTAGCATATAAAATCTTATATTGGTGGGATAAAAGTAAAATTTTGGTGAATGTACCCTCTTAAGTATATCCAGGAAAGATAATCCCCGTGCCTAATCTCCTCTAATCTGATCTAGAGCCAGTTAAAACATCAGATATAAGACTTGAGTCCAATCCCAAGATTAACAATCTATCTAGTGAAAGAATGTAAGCATAGCACACTATGCCCTCGACAAAACAAAGAACCACTCAGCTGTCTGTTCTCATCTCTCTCCATAACTACTAAGGAACACACTGATTCAAAGCTTACTGATCATTACTCTAGACCAAAATTTAATCCAAAATGTCTTAAGTCTTACTTTGCTGCAATGTGAAGCAAGCTTCTTTTCACACGTCCAAACGCATAATTGACATCAAACTTTGAATTTGATAGTAATTCAGAAACAGACCTATGCCAAAAGAAAATTGAGTCAAGGTTAAAAAAAAAGTTTTTAAAAACATAGTAACTCAAGTTAATAGCTGTTTAGTGTTACTCTTACCAATTATTCAAAAGGTTTTGTCCCACATCAGCCAAAAAACAAGGCACTACTCTCTAAGCGTAGCACAGCAGCCAGTGCAGCATCATCCAGAAACCAACTGCCCTCACCTATAAACTGGTGCTGAAGGGTTCCTCGTCTGCCGCTCTGACTATGTCACCTGCTCTGAGGACACCTAAGTTGGCTTCAGCTCCCACTAGATTCTTGAGAAGCAAAGAGAGTAGGACTGGCTGCTCCCCCTGCAGAAAGTTGAGCCTATCTATATTAATTTTGGTCAAATAAGAAAAATCAGACAAAAACATGCTTTAATTATATCAGACAGGAGTTCAAAGCAAAAAAATCATTTATATTTTAAACGTGTTTCAAAATACAGTGTCTCTTTACTTTCGCCTCATAATACCAAACTACCCAATGGCTAACCACAGCAGAGCTGTCTGTTACAGCTCTCTCATCACACAGCCAGACAACCACACCTCACGTGTGCCCTGTAAAAGAAGTGTCGACACTACCTCAATAGAAAGAACATCAAAGTAGTAGAATATTAGGGAGTAACTTGTCCATCAGCCTTAACTTTTTGCTATAAAGATCAGTAGTGACCTCTAACAGAAACCATCATAATGTTTCTTTCACTGTCAGTGACCAAGCAAATACTTGTTTTAAGTTCTGACTATGCATTTAGAAAATTTCTTATCATAGAATTTTAGACAGAAAATTATAATAGAGGTTAAATAACTTGCCGCAGGACAAAACCTATGTCCAAACTCTATGGTGTGTTTGTGTGTGTATGTGTGTACGCAACATTTAGGTAAATTTATATTCTTAAAAAATATAAATTTGTGGAAAAAATATATAAATTTGTAAATAGGCACTCACCTGTGTTGATCAGCCATAACCATTGGCATTAATGTATAAACAGCAGTTTCATTATCTAAGTGTTAAAAAAAAAAAGAAAAGGAATTAATTTATCTCCTACTTTTTCCAAAGGGTGATACTTATGACTACTTCAGAGTTTTCTTAACTCTAAATAAAAAGCTAGGAGAAGAGGTGGAAGAAGATTATGGATAGTGAAAAACACCAGAGGTATTGCAAGATTTGCAATAATGCACAATGTTTCATCATACTTACAAGTACTTGGAGGAATGTTAAGTATATATGAATATCAAAGATAAATATGCTAAAATTATTTTAAAATATTACATATACATAGTATTTGCTCCTTGTCAATAACACAAGAAATTTTTATGAAACAGCATTAAAGTCTTATTTTTACTTACCTCACATTTTCATTTATTATCTTTTATAAATTCACAGAAATATGATCCAAAAGAAGTTAAAAGTCAATAACATCTATGATCTCATGCGATACTTATATAAATTTCAGATAGCGTTTGAATTTTTTTTTTTGATGTGGACCATTTTTAAAGTCTTTATTGAATTTGTTACAATATTGCTTCTGTTTTATGTTTTGGTTTTTCTGGCTACGAGGCATGTGGGATCCTAGCTCCCTGACCAGGGATCAAACCTGCACCCGCTTTGGAAAGCGAGGTCTTAACCACCGGACTGCCAGGAAAGTCCCTGAATTTACTTTTATGTATTACTAATGGTCATTCCTCAATTCAATGCATATTAGAGCTTTACATTTTTTAATAAGTTACTTACAGAGAAGTAACACTGACAAGTCCCATTTAGCCCTTAAAAAGTTAATAGCAGTACTAAAATTTATGAGTAAAAGTTTGAGAAAAAGGATATTTGCATAGTATCAAAGTATTTCCCCCATAGTGAACTTACAGTGGAGAACCCAGCAGATTATCACCTTAATCATCTGATAAAGGGTAACATCACCAGAAATAATACATATCAATATATTGTAGCCCTTGAGTTTCCACTGAGAAGGGCACATCACTTTTGTAGTATTCTTGCCAAAAATCTGTAACTTTAATCTACTCATGGGAAAACATCAGACAAACCCAAATTAAGGGGAATTCCACAAAATACCTGATCAGTCCTCTTAATCAAGACCATTAAAGTCAAGGAAAAATTGAAGAAATATCACAGTTCAGGGGAGGTTAAGGAAACATGACAACTAAATGCAATGTGGTATCCTCAATTGGATCCTTATATAGAAAAAAGACATTAGTGGGAAAACTCATGAAATTCTAATAAAAGTCTGGAATGTGGCTAACAGTATTACACCAATATTAACTCCTTAATTTTTTTTTTTTTAACTCCTTAATTTTGATCACTGTTCTTTGGTTGTATAAGATGTAAACATGAGGGGAAGCTGAGTGAAGGGTATACAGGAACTGTTTATGCAACTTTTCTGTGAGTCTAAAATTACTTAAAAATGGAAAGTTAAAAAGAAAAAGAAAAAATAGGGGGAACTGTTATCATTAAAAGATTCTTAAGAGATGAGTCAACCAAATGTAATGTGTGGACCTGACTGGATACTGATTCAAACAAACCAACTGTAAGTGAATATTTCTGAGGAGAAAACTGAACATGGACTGGGTATTTGATGAGAATTAAAATTACTGTTACTTGTGTTGGCTCTAATAATGGTATTGTGATTATGTTTGAAAAAACATTATATATGTAGAAATATATCCGGAAGTATTTAGAGGAAGAGAAAAAAAGTTACCATTTCTTCACATTTTTGTTCATTATTTTACTATTTTTGAATGTATACATGAAGAGCAATTTAGTCCTTGTCAACATTCACAAGTACAGTATGCAGATGCAACAACTCTTTCACTATAATAATAATTCAATAACCAAAGAATCCTACTAATAACAGCCAACATGTTTTAAATTATTACCTTAAAGGCACTGTTCTAAACACTTCACATGCATATGCATCATCTCTTTTATCTTCACAGCCACCTTATGAAGTAGGTACTAGTATTATCCCTATTTTACAAATGAGAAAGCTGAAGCACTAAGTAATAAGCCGTGTGATGGTGGCATTAAATGGCTAAACTGGAATTCAAAGCTGGCTGATTCCAAAGCCCCCACAAGAAAAATCTTCCACTGCCCCCAGTATACACTATATAAATAGCCAAAAGGTCTACAATACTATTCTTTTTTTTTTTTTTTGCGGTACGCGGGCCTCTCACCGCTGTGGCCTCTCCCGCTGCGGAGCACAGGCTCCGGACGCGCAGGCTCAGCGGCCATGGCTCACGGGCCCAGCCGCTCCGCGGCATCCTCCCGGACCGGGGCAATAACCCGTGTCCCCCGCATCGGCAGGCGGACTCTCAACCACTGCGCCACCAGGGAAGACCTACAATACTATTCTTAACATGTACAATACAGTGTAACTTGTTTTATTCTCGTCCATCTCAATTTTTTCAAAATGCTGACTGAAACCACTCAATTATTCTCATTATCTAACAGTGAGTCACCAAAAGGAGTTGAAAAACACTTCACTAAGCCTCCCTCAGCATGGCAACATTCTTTCTCTCTCATATAATACACGCCCCAATAAAAATCTGAACTTCTAAACCATGACAATTTCAATTAAGTCACTCCATAATAAACAAAGTCATAAACAGGAAACACCCTTATTTGTGAATTTAAACTTATAAATCAAGATAGTACATACTTTTAAGTGAGCACCATAAGGTTCGCATGGGTTTTACTTATAGGGTGTTCATTTAGATAAAATTTAGAGGTAGATCTTGTTTTTTAAGTAGTATCTAACCTTATTAAAAAATAGCTCACATACGCTAAAAGGTACGAAGACACAAATATAACCACAACTATGATGCTAGAAGGAGACTATCCAGGAAATACTATACTAAGAAAGTACTGAATAAAATTTGCTGTCAGGTGCTTCCTTCTCCACACTCATGAAGAAATCTTGAGAACTAGGTATGTAACAAAAGTTTTCAGAGTGATAAGAAAAGTTTAATCAATCTCTCACTTTATCAGATATGTTGGCCATTTTTATTAATAACATTTCAGAACTCAGCAACTAAAAGGAAAACCTCAAAGAACAGGAAGCTCAGATTCACTATGCTATATTCAATGTCTCATCAAACCATAAAATGGGAGAGATTTTTTAAAAAATTGATAACTATCCTAATCATTATTCAAATATATGGTCAAATGGGCTCAAGTTCTATTATTTTATTAAACAAATTACATTCACTGTAAATGCAGTAGTTTAAGATTACTTTTTCCACATAAATGAATAATATAAGCCAACTTTTTACAGTCCACAGAGAATCTATATCCCTAAAATAATTGTTTTCCTTTCACTTCCTGTCTCACAAGAATATTCCTGTTAGCCCTGCCTAAGATGACTCAACAACCTGCACTCCATTACTTAGAGGGAATACTCAGGTTTTCATCATCCCAAGGAAACATAAATATGTTTTCCCAGAATTCAATTCAATAAATAAAATATCTGCAGGTTAATCCTATGCAACAAAGTTAATTTTAGAGTGAGGGCTGATTAAAAACTTTCCAACCTTAATAATTAGCTCCAATCAAGTGCTTATTAATCACTGAAGTCTAACAAGGCAAGATAAACATCTGATTATTTCCTAAAGTTAGACAGATCTCAGAACTTCTGTTCAGCCCTTAAAATGAAAGCACAACAATCTAAATTTTTATAATTAGAATGTAACACACACACACACACACACACACACATTTGAAAGGGCCAATCTCAGAGAATTCAAAAACATTCATCTTAGGGACAAAGATAAATTAAAAGGACAGGATGAGCAAACTCACTATAATCAAAGAAAAACAAATGTAAGCAACATGGGAAAAAGTTTTATTTTTAATTACTCTAGTTTCCAGGGACTCTCAGACTGTGGGTGGAACTTTCTTTTCCAAAGAGTTAGTTGAGAGGTTGATACTCAGTCTTAAAAATGCTGATATAATTAGATCTATACTCTTCTATGTAATAATCCTAAGGAAATATTTATAAAGGCAGACTGAGATTTAAAAATGTACAAACCTGTTCCTCATAAAATCTATTATAAAAACAATAATTAGATTCAATATTTGTTACATATTAACCTACAAAATAAACCTACATTAAATCCTACAAAATAATTAAGCATTTAAAGATATAATAAATGTTGTATGTTTTCTAAAAGCAAAATAAAAGACTATATGCAGTATGATCTTAGTTTCAGTAGAGAAAGAGAAAAAATAATAATAGAAGGAAATAAAGAAAATACTAACATTGTTTATCACTGGGTGTGAAATGACAGATTATTTTATTTTTCTTTCTTTTCAAAATGTTCCACAATGAAAACACATTACTTTTAAAACAAGAAACATTATCAAAGTCTTCTAAGTCACATTTACGTTAAAAAAAAACGGGATTTAAACTGAGCAATACAAATACCGTGTAAATGAAACTACACATGCAGCAAAGGATACCAATAATTTGACTGCGGAAAATGAGTGAGATCAGCACTTAAGAAATGGACTCAAAGGTGGAAGGTGGAAAGAAAACAGAGAAAGAAAACGTTGAAGTCAAAAGTCTTGTTCCTAAAATCAGGATCATTTTCAGTCTCTTACTTTACACTAGCAAGGTACCAAGTACAAAATTATCTTTTGAGAAACAGTCGCCACAATCATCCTGTTCTGAATCATAAGTAGAGACTAGGGAAAATTTTTTTCAGAAAAATTATCCTCAGGTCTCCAGTCCCACATTTCTTTTATGGCTCTCGCCCAAGTTCTCCTTCACTAACCTTACAGATCACCTCCCCAGCAGCAATTCAAAGAAATTTTTTTAAAAAATGATATAAGATAAACTAATGCAATGCATTTAAAAAAAAAATCACCAGACTTAACTCCTACCCTTTCTCTCAGTTGGGCATACAGAATCAAGCCTCTTAGAGACAGCACTGCGCTCTCCCACTACCACTAAACCATCTGAATTCATGAGGCTGCAAACAAAACGGCTTTCTTTCTCATCTCTTTTATTACTAGTGTTTTACCTATTCTGAAGAAATCCTGGCACACTGAACTAAAATTCCTAAACGACAGGGCTCATGCCTTACTCCTCTCTGTAGAAGCGCCCCAGCCCCCTCCGTCTGATGAATAAATGAAGGCAGACATGCATATTAAAGTAAAGTGTATATATGTAAACACACACAGTACTTCAAGTACATGTTTGATATTTGACACCCTTTTATTTATTGTCAAAATACAACAGTGCTCTACATTTAGAAAAAGAAAAGAATGCTTAATTCCCCTCAGCAGCTTAAAGTAAACAATACTACTTGGGGAGCATCTCTCTAGCCCCAGCAGGCAGAGACTGTAAAATGGTCCACAACTGTGATGTTTTCTGAATCCGGATCTCCGCCCTCCGGGTGGTATTTCTGCTCCTTCGCCAAAACCCCTAATCGATAGTCTGGAGAGACTTGGGTCTATCCTGCTTCTTCTAGCAGCAGAACCTTCACAGCCCGGACCCCTCCCCCAAACTCCCACCTGCCCCGGGCGGGAGCGGCGGGCGAGGGGTAGCAGGAGGTCCCAGCCCGGCCCCTGCCAAGGAAAGTAAATGTGGGCGTTTGTTCAGCTTTTGGTTAGTTTTCCCAGCCGGGCCTCCCCGCGCCCCTAGCCCGCAGCCAGCTCACCGTCCGGCAGCTCTACGGTGCGCGCGCGGCGCAGCGAGCGCGTCAGGCGATTGAGCTGCTCCATCGCTCTCTCCATCCTCGGCGCGCCCTAGGCGCTACCCCTGCCGCGCCCGCGGCCTCCGCGCCCAGCGCCCTACATCCCGCCCCGCGCCCGTCCCGCGGGCGGAGGCGGCGGTTCGCCCGGGCCAGCGCCCGGGACTACGGGGGCCGTTAAGGACTGCGTCCTCCGTCCGGGGGCCGGGAGCTGTCGGACAGACCACCGAGTGGACACCCGCGGCCGGAGACGCCGCTCTGGCCCTTCCTGCCGCCGCCACCGCCTCTTCCCTCCCGGACTCGCACAGCCTTCTGGGAGCGGTAGTTCCGAGCCGCGCGCCCGGGGCGGAGCCACGCTGGGTGCGCCCGTGGCTCCGCGCCCCTGCCACGCAGACGCCTGGGTAGGGCGGTGTGTGCGGGAAGCTGCGCGCGGGCTTGCGGAGGGACTTATTGGGTATCCCCACGAGCCCCTTCTCCTGCACCGCAAAGCTGTACGAGAGCAGCTCCCTTCAATTCTGTCACTCCCCCCTATATAGACGATTGGGGATTTGCACGGTTGTTCTTAAATCCATCGTCAATCATCCCAGTTTTGGTACATTTGTTTTCCAGATACATGAACTGTTGAAATATTACATTTTCATATGTTAAAGAATGATACAGTCAAACAAATGCAAACGCAGAATACACTTTTTCCTTCATTGCAAGTAACGTAACCGTAGCTTAATTATTTGTCTCCCCTGCTGGGCGATTTCGTGAGGGCAAAGCCGTCCCTTTATCTTGTGCCTTGTATTCCCGTACTCACCACAGCACCTGACACAAAGTTGAAACTTTGGGGAATATATGGATGATGACATCCTAAAAGAAAATTTTAGTTTATTTGGGAACAATGCTGAAGTCTCAAGATGATGACAGATCCCAGTGGGAAATCCAAAGACTGATTTCGTGAGTTGCAAAAAAACTTGACAATACCAACAAGTGTGGATGAAATTAATTAAAAGGAAATCAGTGGGGAAAAATCATATTTGTCAGCTCTACACAGAAGTAGAGCACAAGCCAGGATAAAAACAAATTTGAAGCAGCTGAAACATGAAAGAATTTATCCAATCCAGGTGAGTATGAGCCTACCTAACACCACTGACAATGAAAAGAGGAATTTTGTCTTCTTGGGCATAACCAGTGCCAAGATGATGCTGGAGTTAAGAGAGAACCAAAGAGCTTGGTCTTTCTCAGCTTCTCCTTCCTCAAAGAGGCAAGGCTGCTCCTGCAATGAATGGGCACATGTACGTTGGTGATATATATTAGCTGGCCCAGAAGGAGAAAGAGAATCTCACCTGACCTTCCAGGATATGCAGGGGCAGATGGTGGCTGGCATGGGTGTTCCCTGCCAATGCCATCCTGAATCAGTTCCAACCTGCTGCTACCAGTTATTTGTGCCAGTGATGCAACAGGCTCAGGGTAGACCTTCTAACCAGTTGGTTCAGATGAGACCTAAACCAGTCCAACAACAAGGTGGAGATGTCAGAGCTTCGAAGGAATGCCAAACACTATGGGCTAGGCCATGTCCAACCCTTTGCAACCTAGCTTCAACTGGAAATGGTCCTGCCTTTCTTGGCTTCTCCATACCATTCAGAAAGTCAAGATCCCCACTGCTATACAGAAGTTAGCATCTCAGCCTCTGCTATTACTGCCACCCCTTAAGCTGTTGCTCCATATAAATCATTTCCGATGTCCTCTGGGCACCAAGACTGGATTTTACGTGCAGAGCAGGAGTCCCCAATAACCTCTATGGTGGGCATCTCTCCCCATGCTGGTCACTGTTCACCACAGGAGTAAAAGATGCTGGAAGAATGTTACAGAATGCTGCTGTGGGTTGTCAGTTCTAAATCCTGCAATGTGATGCACTCTCTCAAATAGCTCTGGTCCAAGGTGTATGAAGCTGTGGTACCGCTATAGGCTTATCACTGCCTGTCCCATAGAACTTTCTACAATGACAGAAATGTTCTATAGTCTGCACTGTCCAGAACAGTAGCCACTAAGCAAAAGGGGTTACTGAGTGCTTGAAATGTGGCTAGTGTAACTAGATTTTAAATATTTATTTAAATGTAATTAGTCTAATTTAAATTAAGTAGCCACATGTGCCTAGTGGCCACCGTATTGGACAGGGCAGTTTATCACACCAAGAAGGAAGCTGCCCATGAGAACAACAAAAAAGTGAAATAGCTCCTCATAGGTTATAGTTGAAGAACTGAAAATTCTCACTTGCCCTGTGGAAGTCAACACCAAGAATATCAAATGAAAGCTTTAAAAGGGCATTTTGTATCATAAATTCCATTATCAAAAATATAGCGCTTTTCACTTATAAGAATCCAGATTTCTCTGTGACCCAGTTTTAACTTTCTCTTTTCTATTTCTGGATTTTCTTCTCCCTGAAAATTGGTTTTATTGGAGATACCCAAGCTTAAGTTTCTCCATTTAAAAGAAGAAAACAATCAGTTCAATAAAAGGCAGGAAGAGAGTGGGGGGAGGGACAAAAGAAAAGAACAAAGAACAACCATTGTAAAAACAAAACACAAAAATAAGATGGTAGAAATAAATCCAAATATATTCATGGCCATAATCACAGAAAATATAAACAGAGTCAACTGTGGATAGGGCGGAAAATGTTCTCCTTTCCAGACAACATATATGCTTAATATATGAGAAAGAATTAGTCCTGGAAAAATCTAACTGCAGTAAAAATTTTTTTTTCTATTTTCTTGTGTCCTGAGATAACACACTACAAATATTGAGGATATATATTCAAAATCCATATCTAACTCTATGAATTCAAAGCACTATAGAAACCAGTTCTCCCTGCATATCAACCATGGGAAGGAAGTATATACCAACAGCCGCTATTCCTCGTGGATATGAATTGCAAGCCACCAGAACTTTATCGGGAGGTATTGCAAGCCTACATGAAGTTTAGGATTAAAAATGTATTAGCGGGCTTCCCTCGTGGCGCAGTGGTTGAGAGTCCGCCTGCCGATGCAGGGGATACGGGTTCGTGCCCCGGTCTGGGAAGGTCCCACATGCCGCTGAGCGCTGGGCCCGTGAGCCGTGGCCGCTGAGCCTGCGCGTCCGGAGCCTGTGCTCCGCAATGGGAGAGGCCTCAACAGTGAGAGGCCCACGTACCGGAAAAAAAAAAAAAAAATGTATTAGCTCTTGGGAGAGATGTAAAGTATGGGATTTCCATAAATCATTTAAATTGGGATTGTGTAAAGGAGGGGCTTTTGGCTATGACTAAAATAATTTTGATGTTTCAAATTTTCATATACCTGTTGCAAAACTTTCATGGTTCATGCTACTATTAAGAGCAGTGCTATGTCTTCCAAAGTAAGGTATTACGATATACATAGAGATAGACAACATCCAAAATGAGACATACTGAGAATTTAAAAATTTTAAATCATTAATAATGAATTTGTAGAAATCTGACTTTTGTAATAAATGAAATGAAATCAGTAATTTCATGAAATTACTATGAAAGGATTTTCCTAATTTTATAGTAAGTTTAACAATCTTAGTGATCACTGGAGAGAACATGAAAGATAATGTCTCCTACCAAAAACATAATAGTGCTAAGAAAACCAGTATCACTAAACTTGTGAATATTTGAAATCTTTTTTTTTTTTTTTTTTTTTTACGGTACGCGGGCCTCTCACTATTGTGGCCTCTCCCGCTGTGGAGCACAGGCTCCGGACGCGCAGGCCCAGCGGCCATGGCTTACGGGCCCGGCCGCTCCGCGGCATGTGGGATCTTCCCGGACCGGGGCACGAACCCGTGTCCCCTGCATCGGCAGGCGGACTCTCAACCACTGCGCCACCAGGGAAGCCCAATAACTGCCTTTTTAAAGCATTCAATTTGGATTAAATAAAAAATGTTGGTGAGTTTACTCCATCATCAGTAACTTGGTCCCAAATTCAAAGCAAACCAATATTTATATGCAAGGTGGAAGTACAATAAAGAATAAGACTTTTGGGCTTCCCTGACGGTGCAGTGGTTGAGAGTCCGCCTGCCAATGCACGGGACGCGGGTTCGTGCCCCGGTCCGGGAAGACCCCACATGCCGCGGAGCGGCCGGGCCCGTGAGCCATGGCCGCTGAGCCTGCGCGTCCGGAGCCTGTGCTCCACAGCGGGAGAGGCCACAATAGTGAGAGGCCCGCGTACCGCAAAAAAAAAAAAAAAAAAAAGAATAAGAGTTTTTTCACTCTCAAGGAGTTCAACTTCTGGAAAGGAAATTAGACATGCACAAATCTGACAGTAATACATAGCAAACTGTGGAGAGTCCTTCATGCTCTACTCAAAACCCTGGGGATGTGGGGGAGAGAATCATCCCTTCATTGTAGAGAGGGAGCAGAATCAAGGAAACTTCCATGCTTGAAAGGAGATCACATTAACACATGGGAAATAGAAACAAGCAGGACAATCTGATGAACAACAAATATTAACAGTTGATACTTGTTGAGCATCAATAGCTTATTTAGCTAAGGCTTGTGGGTAATTGGAGAATTAAGGCTAACATGTGTTAGTCAGATTTCAGTTAGCCTTGAATGTCATGCTTAGGAGCTTGAAGCCAGTTCTGCAAACAGCAAGGGGCAACACAATTAGATGGTAGCAGAAGAGAATGGTAACAGCTGAATGAGTTAAGAGGCCACTTGTACAGGTGAGTGGAAACAAAACACTGTGTTAAGGTGGGAGTGAAGGAAAAAGACAGATATGGGTACTGTGGATTGACAGGATGCAGAATTTTGACTCTACATGAACAGTGGACTAGATGGGTAAGAGTTAAAGATGACTCCAAAGTTAGTAGTTGTCAGGAGTAAGTTCTTTTGAGAGGAAAAAAGTTGCTCAAAAGTTGCATATTCTGGGGACTTCCCTGGTGGAGCAGTGGTTGAGAATCTGCCTGCCAATGCAGGGGACACGGGTTCGAGCCCTGGTCTGGGAGGATCCCACATGCCGCGGAGCAACTAGGCCCGTGAGCCACAACTACTGAGCCTGCGCGTCTGGAGCCTGTGCTCCATAACAAGAGAGGCCGCGATAGTGAGAGGCCTGCGCACCGCGATGAAGAGTGGCCCCCGCTTGCCACAACTAGAGAAAGCCCTCGCACAGAAACTAAGACCCAACACAGCAAAAATAAATAAAATAATTAATAAACTCCTACCCCCAACATCTTCAAAAAAAGAAAAGTTGCATATTCTGTTGCATAACTCCAAATCATTAGATTGCAGAATCTGAAGAGCCTTATCAAGGCTGAGTCTGGAGTATGGGATAATCCTATGCTAGATATATTTAATAAAGGCCTGTTTTCTGAGTGCTGGTTTTCCACATCCGTATTGGTGTGGGTTTCAATTATATTTAAAAATCACTTTCAATTGCCCCTGAAGAAGAATTATTTTGTTCACCTTTTCTTCAAGACAAATAGTGCAGTTAAAAAAAAGTAAAAGGTCTAATTTCTCAGGGTAGGGTGGTTTAGGGCTACAGATTGGAGACATAGTACTGACATTGAGACCAGAAAACTGTGATTCATTTCAACTGTCTGGTTTCAAGTTTCCTCATCAGCAAAATGAAATTTATTAATCAGGACTTTTCCAGTTGCAAGTGACAGGAATGTGACTTCAGCTAGCATATGTCAACTAAAAAATTTATTAATACAAGCGGATGGCTTAAGGACCCCCAAGGGATGGAAGCACCATTAGAACTCTCTCTGTTCTTTGTCAGAGTTACCTTCTTAAAGAAAAACTGGAAACATTTCACTTCCTCCCTCAGAATCTATGCAGCTGTCCCCATTCTCCATAATTTAAAGTCTAACCTCCTAAGCATGCTATTCAAAGCCTGACACAATCTGTTCTCACATAACCTTTCCAGTCCTGTTTTAATAATTGTCTGCACTTATTGAGTGCTTACTGCAACCAGGATTTGTCTTAGAGGGAAACAGGCTATGATTAGAATTCCTGGCTCTATCCGTACTAACCATGTGCCTTGAAAAAACTTCCTTAGCCTCTGGAAACCTCCATTTTCATCATTTGCAAAATGGGGGTAATTACAGTATCTCTCTTATTTCACTTATTTCTTTCTTTATTTCATGGAGGGACATATGATCTCATATCTTACAGCTTTTCCTGATGGCTCATTCTTGGATCAAGGTGCAGGGTCAGTCTATTTAAATAGGCTGCTCTCTTAAAAACCACATACTTGGGAGATGTAGTTCCCCAAAAGGTAGAAGCTGAGAGATGCAGAATAATTTGGCCAATACAGAGGATGTGGACTTATTTATTCAATCCTACAAGTCTGTGTCTGGGAAACAGCATCCTTATTTGGCACATCCTTGACATCTATTCTTCCAAAATGTTCTTGTAAATTTTTTGCTTCTTTTGTTCGTACTTCCAGCCTTGCATTTATCTCCTGAATCCTTCAGTTTTAGCACTACCACACCCCAGGAATTCTTGATTAATTGAATATCTTATCACTTGTTTTTTTTTTTTTTTTTAAAGTAAGCTGAGCTGATCTAGCAGAATTTGCTGTCCCCTCTACCCTCTGTAATAGCCATTGTGGAAGACTGCCTCCTCACCACTCTCTTGACCCAAATTGGCCATTCAGGACAGGGTCGAGAATGTTTGGTCAGCCTCCTTACTCTGAGCCTTGGAGGTGGTGGATTTCATGCTGTCGAGAGAGAGCAGTTTTCTTACAGCTTTATTTCACCTGGACACATACCACAGCTCCAAAGTCCTTATTTAACCTTAAATCTCCCTTATTAACCATTGATTTCTGTGCCCCCACCTGCTTCCTACCTAATCCCACAGCTCCAGTTTAACCCCTACATTTCAACATTTTGGGCACTGGTTCTTCAAATTACATTTATGACTTAGTATGCCTATAGCATTCACAAAGGCAGGGCTACACTTCATGCCAAAAAACAATAAAAATGATGGATCTATCTTTTCTTCACAATTACCTAAAATGTGCATACCTGGAAATGGAGGTATGTAGATGTAGAAGTGGAGTGTAGCAAATCTTTGATGCTTAATGGTACTTTCTTAGCTGAGCACTAAGTGGGTGAGGAATGATTTCTTTTCATCTTCCTGATTAATCTCTACAGAATCTTTAGTCTCTCTTTCTTTCTCTGAATTTCAAGACAGTGGATCCAGTTATACTTCCTGGGTCATGTGGAGAGAGGTTTGGTGGGGATTGGGGCAGAAGGCTGATGAAAGAGGAAGTGGGTGCTCTAGACTTGATGTCTGAGAAATTGTCCAGGGTTTGGGGGGATCATCTGTACTCTGGTCTGTGCTCAGACCCAGCTTCCTGTTAGAGAATTAGAAGGCTCTGACCACCTCATTTCTGGAAGGGGCTGTTCTCAGGAGCACTGAGGGTGGGAAGGAGTCGAGTCTGATTCTCACTGAGGGACCCACATGGCTATGAACCGCTTACAGTGATGCTCACAGAAGTGCCACTAGGCCGGCACTATTCTATTATAGCTATTCTATTACAGTTATAGAATAGCTACTATGCTAGCTATTCTTTTCTGAACAGCTTTTTATAATTGAGTTGATTATAACTTTAAACATTTTTGGAAGATAGCATCAGACTGTAAGGCTAAAAGAAAGCCTTTCATCCTTCTGACACCTCTTTATTTCTCCAAATCACTATTTCATCAAGTGTTCAACAGGTGGAAAGAGGGCAGAGCCTGTGCTTCATGCTGAAGGAGACACTGATTAAATATAAGGTGTTGTCCTTGTCTTTAAGAAAATAGCAAGCGAGAGCTGGTGGTGGAGATGGGGGAGAGGTGAAATACTTGGCAGAAAACAGATTAAGACACGTGGGTTTTTTGTTTTGTTTTGGCCGTGCTGCGTCGCGTGGCATGTGGGATCTTAATTCCCCGACCAGGGATCAAACCCGTGTCCCCCACAGTGGAAGCACGGAGTCTTATCCACTGGACCACCAGGGAAGTCCAAGACACACATGTTTTAATTCACTGAACACATATTTATTGTGTATCTATTCTATTCCAGGCACTGTTCTAGGTACTGGGGACATAGCTATAAGTAAAACAGACAATATCCCTGTCCTCATGGGTTAAGATTCAAGTAGAGAAAACTTAATATATGAAAATAAAAATAAATAATATAATATTAGCTATCTAAAAGTGCTAGGGGAAAAAAGCATAAGGAACCAGAAGCACAAAGGTCATGAAATGGGAAAGAGCTTGGGGTGTTTGAGGAATAGCACAAAGCCCAGGGTAATTAAGATACAGGGAGCTTGGGAGAAAGTGCAAGGAAATGACGTAAGAGACCATAGTTTGAAGAATCACCAAATGGTCTGAACCTATGGAGTGATGTAATCTAATGTATATTTTTAAAATATTTCCCTAGCTACTGAGTAGAAAGCAAACTGTAGGAGTATAAAATTGCAAACTAGGAGGTCAGTTAGGAAGCTATTAGAACAATTCAGTACAGGGATGGTGGTGGCTTGAACTAAGATAACTACTTCACTGAAGGTGGTGAGATATGATAGTTTTCAAGAATTTGCTGGTAGATAGAATGAGGAGTTTGAGAGAAAGAGGCAAGAGTCTAAGATTTAGAGCCTAAGGATTTTGTCCCAAGTTTCTGGGTGACTGGGGTTGCCATGTATTTTTTTTTTTCATTCTCAATTTTTTAAATTGAAGTGTAGTTGATTTACAATGTTGTGTTAGTCTCAGGTGTACAACAAAGTGATTCAGTTATACATATATATATATATATATATATATTTTTTAGATTCTTTTCCCTTATAGGTTACTACAAAATATTGAGTATAGTTCTCTGTGCTATACTGTAAGTCCTTATTGGGCCATGTATTGATATGGAGGACCCTGGAGGAGGAGATGGTTGCAGATGGGAGAAATCAAGAGTCCTTTTATGCTTACTAGACATCTAAGAGGAAATGTCAAGTTGAAGGCTGGATTATGAGTCTGGCATTGAGGAAAGAGGTCAGGATTAGATATAATACATTTCTCATATTACATATCTCATCAGCACTAGATTGTAGTAAAACAACAGAACTGGGACTTACCTCGTGGTCCAGTGGTTAAGACTCTGCACTCCCAATGCAGGGGGTCTGGGTTTGATCCCTGGTCAGGGAACTAGGGCCTGCATGCTGCAACTAAAAAAGATCCCACATGCCTCAGTGAAGATCCCACACACAGCAGCGAAGATCCCACATGCCGCAACTAAGACCTGGCGCAGCCAAATAAATAAATTTTAAAAATAAATAAGTAAAAAATAAAACAACGGAACTGAATGAGACCGCTTAGGGAATGACCGTAGATAGGGAAATTTGAGGGAATAAGCCATCCAACATTTACAGATAGGGCAGTGTAGATAGATCTGGCACAGCAGGCTAAGAAGGTGCAATCAGTGGTATTTGGTAGACTAGAAACCAAGTGAAAAAGTGTTTAAAGCACTCTCGAGAGTTAGAGTAATAAGACGGAAAATCGATTACTGAATTTGGCAGTTTGAGATCATTTGTGTCCTTGACAAGTGTGGTTTCAGTGGAATAACCTGCTTGGAATGGGTTTGATGGGAAATTGAACAGCTTTCCTGTATCGTTGAGGTAATGTTAATTAGTGTAACTCATCTGGAGAACAGTTTGGCGATATCGATCAAAAGACAAACCTTTGCATTTTGCTGTACGCGGGCCTCTCACTGTTGTGGCCTCTCCCGTTGCGGAGCACAGGCTCCGGACGCGCAGGCTCAGAGGCCATGGCTCACGGGCCCAGCCGCTCCGCCGCAATGTGGGATCTTCCCGGACCGGGGCACGAACCCGTGTCCCCTGCATAGGCAGGCAGACTGTCAACCACTGTGCCACCAGGGAAGCCCTTGACCACTGTCTTGTATAAATTAATACTGTTAAGTTAATTAAACAAGGAGGCCATTAGACTGAGGCTGTCTCTGTAAGCTAACCAGATACTAAGCCTGTAAGTGCCTCAGTTCTAAGAACTCAAAACCTAAGGACAGCCAATCACAAAGAGCCAACTAGGCTTTCCCAAATAAGGCAACCACTTAAGCTATAGCCAATCATCTAATTTCCTTGCTTCGCTTCCATGTCTTCTCTATAAAATCTTGCCCCAGCTCCTGTTAGTGGAGCACTTCTAACCACTTCCAGTTGGATGCTGCCCAATCTGAATGGATTTTTACTCAGATAAACTCTTAAAAAATTTCATATACCTCAGCTTATCTTTAAACATATCCATCTGACCCCTCCTGTCATCTTCTAGCTCCTTCATCTTGTTTTATTTTTTCTCATTACAGTATATTTATTTCTGCCTGACACATAGAGTTGTTTGTCTCCCTGCACTGGACTTTATGCTTCTTGAGGGTAGGACCTTTGTTTACTTTTGTTCATTGTTATATCCTCAGAACCTAGCACAGTACTTGGCAAGTGTAGGAGCACAAATACTTGTTGGCATGAATGAGGTTCTGGAGGGTAAGCATTCCAATTCTAACTTCCTGGCTAATGGATTAGACCCTGTCCCTGAGGATGTGAGTTCTCCAGGTGTTTAGCCCTTAGTTCTTTCCTCCTGTTTCTCTCCATCAGTTCTCTACAATCACAACTTTTTTCTTAATGCAACTTTGATCCATTTCTTATCTTTTGCCACCGTTTCAAATTTAGTCCCCTTGTCCTTCCTCTGTGACCTCCTGAAAACTGCTACCTTCAGTCCATTGATGTCTCCAAGATACATGAACATATTACTATTTCTTCCTCTCTCTTTCCTTGTTTGTTAATATTATCCTGAACACACACACACACACACACACACACACACACACGAGGTTTCTGGAGTAGAGACAGATCGTTATTATTCACTTTAAACCAAGTAAGCACCCTGTGGTTCCCCAAGTCCCTATTCTTTCCCCTGGGGTGACACAACAAAAGCCAGATATTACTCTACAAATACAGGGATTGTATTGCAGGAAAGGGTTCCCCACCACCAACCAAAAGGAATCAGGACATTTATATAAAAGAATCAAGCAGCTCTCCCCTTCCCCACAGACAGTCTCCTTGGAGGTAGAATGGAAAGGATCCTGGATTCTCATGTAAATAAACCTCTCATGGAAAAGACCATTGTCTTCAGCTTTACAACCCACAGATGCCTTCAAGGTCCTGGCTTTCACCCCTCCCTCCGCAACTCTAAACACATGCCTCTCTGAGGTAAATCTCTACAGAACTCTCATTATCTAATTAGTCGTAAGTCACCTTTAAGGGCTTGGTAGAACCAAGTTCCAGTAACATTTGTTCAGAAAGCCCTAGCTAGATAGACACATAAAAACATTTTCTCTACAGCCCTACACCATTCTACCCTCCAAATTTGCTAGTATCCATCAAAGAACTTGATCGCAAGCATCAGAAACTTATGACTGATTTAAGCTGAAGAGGAGTTACTAGGAAAAATACAGCCAGGCTTGGGAACCAGGCAAACCCAAGGGAATCTGGACAGCAGCCAGGTTACAATCAGGATCACTCTGCAGAAAGAGTCTGATGCATAGCAGACTATTTTTTGCTATAGTATCCGACTTGGTTCACTTGAGTCAGGCCTCGCCCCCTGCAATCAATCTTCCATACTTCTATTATACAAATATCTTTCAAATACTTGATCATATCATTCCCCTACTTAAAGTCTGTAAAGTGGTGTTTTGCTTTTTTTTTCCCTTTTTTCTTTTGGCCGTGCTACACGGCTTGTGGGATCTTAGTTCCCCGACCAGGGATTGAACCCGGGCCCTCAGCAGTGAAAGAGGGGAGTCTTAACCACTGGACCGCCCTGGAATTCCCTGTCAAGTGGTCTTTATCACGTTCAGAACACAGTTCAGACTAGTGGAATGGCATGCAAGACCCTTCTAAATCTCCATTTTCAGCTTCATCTTCTTTGATATTCTGCTATATGAACCCCTCACTCCAACCATGACAAAATATTTGTTCTCCAAATATATAGTGCTTTCTCACATATCACATCTATGATGTGCTGTTACCTTTCCTTGGAATGTTCCTCCAGCCTCATTTACTTGCTTAATTCCTACTTTTTCTTCAAGACTCAGCTCATGACACTCCTTAGATGAGTTAGGGGTATGCCCTCTAGGATCCCATTGTTTATTCTACACACATATATTACACTTTAATCACCATGTGTTAGGTTGTTTTACTGTCTGGCTCCCTCACTAAGTGATTTCATTGAGGTCTTTCTATCTCTATATTCTCCCTGCTCCTCCCTACAATAGCTACTCTTCTACAAGACATACTGCCTCTTATGAAAATCTCACTACAGATTTGATTCTGGAAATATGCTCCTGCATATGGAAGGGACACATGATTTTCAGTAGAAAATATTAAAAGGTATCACCCCAGCAGCAAGTCTCATTGGTAAGAGGGTACATAGCCTCAGGAAAAGTTACCCAGGTTTTATCAATTTCATATACACAGAAATCCTATCATAAAGTATTTAAAAGTCAATGTCTTATAACACCATTGGCTGATATGCCTCAGTGATATTTGAGGTAATATTACTGAACGTGAAAGCAAAAATCTGGATTTTGAGAAAGACAAATAATGTATAATATCACTTATATGTGGAATCTAGAAAAGACAAACTTCAGAGAAACAGAGAGTAGAGTGGTGGTTATCAGGGGATGGGGGTGGGGGAAAAGGGGAGATATTGGTTAAAGGGTACAAACGTCCAGTTATAAGATTAACAAGTTTGGGGATGTAATATACAGCATGGTGATTATAGGTAATAATATTGTATCATATACTTGAATGTTGCTAAGAGAGTACATCTTAAATGTTCTCACCACAAAAAAATAAATGGTAACAATGTGATAGGATGGAGATGGTAATCATTTTGCAATTTATAAATGTATCAAATCAATACACTGTGCACCTTAAACTTACAAAATCACATCTCAATAGAGCTGGGAAAACACACACACACACACACACACACACACACACACACACACAAAGAAAACAGCTAATGCGAGAGGGAAAAGTATCTGGGATTTAAGGAAGCAGGTAATGTTTTAAGACATCAACATGTCAATAATATGGGGTGGCTTTGTGCTATCACCCTTGTTAAGCAAATCAGATAATTGTTTACGTCCCTGCCAGTGCTTTGATGCTGTAATTGCAGTAATTGTATGCTCAATAAAAGTAATGGAGAACAACTGACAGGCAGTCATGAGCACATGGATGACCCAGAACAAAGCTGTCAGACTCTGCATGTTAGGGTATAATTATGGACCAGAGCAGAATCCACCATGATTGGAAGTCTAATTTTGGCTCAGTACCATGACTCTGGGAAAACCAGAGAAGTATTTCCAAATCATTACTGCCAGGTATTTTATAAGCTCAGGCTAACAAGTAGCCATACTTACATGGACTGTGGTAATAATAAGTGATAAATATTTTCTTTTATCTTTAAAACTGCATCCTTTTTTATTCTTCTATACCAGGAAGGCTCAGAAGCTTGTCATTAGAATAATGAGACAACAGACTCAGTTCTAAGATGAAATAGGTATTTTAAATAGATGAGTAAATTCCTTTTTATTTTATTTTTTATTATTTTTAAAAAATCTATTTAAAAAAAACTTTTTTGGGCTACGTCAGGTCTTAGTTGCGGCCTGCAGGATCTTTCATTGTGGTGTGGGCTCTTCATTGTGGCACGCAGGCTTCTCTCTAGCTGTGGCATGCGTATTTTCTCTCTCTAGTTGTGGCACGTGGGCTCCATGGCGCATGGGCTCTCTAGTTGAGGCACGTGGGCTTAGTTACCCCACGGCATATGGGATCTTAGTTCCCTGAGCAAGGATCCAACACACATCCCCTGCATTGTAAGGTGGATTCTTTACCACTGGACCACCAGGGAAGTCCCTAAATTCCTTTTTAATGACTATTATTATCTCTCAAATGCAATTAAGTTTAAAATTCAATTGACAGAAAAACATCACACAATTTGTTAACACATATATGTATAATAGAACTATATATTTATAAATTTACACATTGTTATTAATTCATTTAAAAAAAAAAATCTTCAAGGGTAATACCCATGAACCTGATAAAGGTGTTACTTCTGAGGAGGGACATTATATTGAGAGAAGTAAAGCTAAGGCCACATGCAGAAATTTATACATTTATTTTAATGTCTCTATATTTTTTAAGTTTTTACCAAAAAAATCCCAAGTTGTATTAAGTATTAATCTTGCCAGTTGAAAAACAAAACAAAACAGAAAAACCACATGAACTGGTAGAGCAGGATTTGACACGGACTTGATAGAATTTCCCATGCCCCTAATAGCTCTGTTACTATGACACAGTTATATTTTAAGCATACTTATATAAAACATTCAGAAATAATTTTAATATGTATCTGGTATTTTATTATATAGATGTAGTATAATTTTATTCATAGGTCTCTTATTTTGTTCCCAACTATATAAAACAACTTTTAAAACTTTTTGTTACGTTTGCCAAACACAAACAAAAGTAGAGGGACTATTCATAAGTAACCCCCAAGTATCCATAATCTAGCTTCAGTGATTATCAATTTATGGCCAAATATGTTTGCTTAAAATGAAAACTTTACTTTCTCTATTCATATAACTTCTTCCTCTTTGTAATCATCTTTCTCTAAAGCAGAGATTTTTAAAATAATTTATTTTTTATTTTATTTTTTAATTTTTGGCTGTTGGGTCTTCGTTGCTGTGCACGGGCTTTCTCTGGTTGCAGTGAGCAGGGGCTAATCTTCCTTGCGGTGCACGGGCTTCTCACTGCAGTGGCTTCTCTTGTTGCGGAGCACAGACTCTAGGTGCACGGGCTTCAGTAGTTGTGGCACACGGGCTCAGTAGTTGTGGCATGTGAGCTCTAGAGCGCAGGCTCAGTAGTTGTGGTGCATGGGCTTAGTTGCTCCGTGGCATGTGGGATCTTCCTGGGCCAGGGCTTGAACCCATGTCCCCTGCATTGGCAGGTGGATCCTTAACCAGTGTGCCACCAGGGAAGCCCAAGAAGAGATTTTTATAAATATCTGGATTCTGATCCACTCACCATTCTCAACAGTTTTAATTAGGCTTTGAAATCATCTTTCATTAATGACAAGGTCATTTATCAGAGTTTCACAACTATCTGGGCAAGCTTATTTAAAATCTAGATCCTCTAAGATTTTTCTCTATCCCTGTGACAAAAATGAAACATCAAAAAATATAAAAATCCTGTGCAAAGAACTACAATGATAATTATGTATATAAACCTATCAGTGTGCACTGACAGATAGTTAAAGAGTTGAGTAAAGTAGAGGGATCAGAAAATAAAATAACTTGGAAAAAAGTTCTAAGATTTGTACCCACACTTAACATTTTCTTTCAAGCCATGGTCTTTGGTTTTAAACATGTTTTGATCAAATGAAAATAAACTCAGGTGGCAGATGCAGGCCAAGTTCACTATTTCAGGGCCTCCACATAGCATCTTCCTGGAGGTGCTTTGCAACTTAAAATAGTGTTCACGTCCAATGCTTGGCAGAACAGAATTCAGAGGCCAAGACCGTGAACCAGACTGGAAAGCAAGATAAATGGAGTGTAGGTAGATCAGAGAAGACAACACCGGGGTGTTTTAGCGCAGTGGTAAATTCAGGACCATGGACAGTGATGTGCGTGCCCTTACCACCTCTGTTTTGTTTTGTTTTGTGTTTTCTGTATCATAAAAGTATATTTTTTAACATCTTTATTGGAGTATAATTGCTTTACAATGTTGTGTTAGTTTCTGCTGTATAACAAAGTGAATCAGCTATATGTATATATATATCCCCATATCCCCTCCCTCTGCGTCTCCCTCCCACCCTCCCTATCCCACCCCTCCAGGTGGTCACAAAGCACTGATCTCCCTGTGCTATGCAGCTGCTTCCTACTAGCTACCTATTTTACATTTGGTAGTGTATATATGTCAATGCTACTCTCTCACTTCGTCCCAGCTTACCCTTCCCCCTCCCCGTGTCCTCAAGTCCATTCTCTACGTCTGCTTCTTTATTCCTGTCCTGCCCCTAGGTTCATCAGAACCATTTTTTTTTTTAGATTTCATGTACATGTGTTAGCATACCATATTTGTTTTTCTCTTTCTGACTTAGTCCACTCTGTATGACAGACTCTAGGTCCATCCACCTCACTACAAATACTCAATTTCGTTCCTTTTTATGGCTGAGTAATATTCCATTGTATATATATGCCACATCTTTATCCATTCATCTGTTGATGGTCACTTAGGTTGCTTCTATGTCCTGGCTATTGTAAATAGTGCTGCACCACCTCTACTTTGGATAGGTTGCTTTTATAGAAAAGCATATTTTATTGTGTATCATGCAGTAGTGGCTGGAGTGAAAGCACAGGCACAGTTCAGAGGCCAACTGCAGAGGCCAATCTGGCATCCACAGAGCCCAGGCAGAGGCATGGTAAATGTCTTAAAATCAGATATCCAGGAGTCACACTCAAGGAAAGGAAAAGTCAAATCTGAGAACAAAAATAAGGATTGGGGTACAAGCTAAGGCTGTATAAAATAGAGAGGGAAGGAATTCAGACTTGAGAACTAGAAACAGCACTTTCAAGTGAAGCAGCAGGCAAGCAGCTGCCAACAACAGTGCACAGAGAATAAGGTCTTCCTGCCCTTTGATCTGATTCAATTCAATTCAGTTTGATTCAAGTCCACAAGTACTCAGTGCATGCCAATAATAGTGAGACAATGGTTTTAAGCAATAATCCTGCGTGGATAGATAACAGCTAACGGATTTGCGCTGCTCACAGGTGTGAACAGCATTAAATGGAGGCCATTGATTACAACTGTGACGTAGGTCCTCTGGAGCCCTCATGGTCTTGACATTTTAGAAGCAAATACCTTAATTCACTACCGATTATTTTGCTCTAACCCAGAGAAGATTTAAAAAAAAAAAAACAGAATGAAAAGAAGAATGAGGTAATTGGGGAAGGAGGAAAAATGATGAGTACTGATATGATTATTCTCATCTTTATTTTAGGAATTTCATTTTAACTTTTTTTTTCCTGTCAAGACAAAAAATGACTTTATATGAAGCTGCTTTAGGAAGAAAGCCACAAGTGTGTGTGTGTGTGTGTGTGTGTGTGTATGTGCATATTAGTTGAGAAGACATTTTGTCTTGAATTTATCCAAAATAGATAAAGGGGTGCGAACACAATTGGGAAAAATAGATAAGTAAGCATAGTATATAGAGAAAAGTTTTTTCCATTCAAGAAGAAAGTCACCTCTTACTTAAGGGTAAGAACAGAATCCTTATAATCTCTTTTTACCTATTTTAAATAAAGGACAGTCTTATTAAAAGAAGCAAACCAAGAGTACAGGAGGTAAGATGGTTAACATCAGAGGCTCTTTTCTCAGAGATTGACAGTGTTGGCCAACTAAGTGGGAAGAAACTCTAACTAGAAGTTCAAGAGTTTGGCAAATAAGCAAGCAGAAGTAGTAGAAGACCATATACGCACTTTATTTTGCTACATCACCAGCATAATTATCACGGATGCAAATGTAATGTGGTATTAACATAAGTTCATTGTATGTGGATAAGTGTGTGTATTTAGATATAAGAAATAGATGAAATATATGTTATATATATATACATATATGATACTGAATATATAAAATGTGTATATATAATTATATAAACATATTTACGTATTTTCTCTAGTTCACAGTTCTTACTTTTGCAGAACACAGCTTTCATATATAATTTCAAAAGATATATAAAGGAGCTAATAGAATATGATCAGATGAGTAGGAGTGGTGCACAGCCATTCAGTTAACTAGTTTGTGCAATCATTACCTCCCACCTCCATAAGGTACTGGACATACCCACTCATGTAGCGAAGAGGTCTCCAGTGTCACGTTATAGAGCAGTACTCACATCTGGAGTGAAGAGAGTTCTGCATTTGCCTGACAGCTATTGCCAAGGTACACCTTACCTGTTTCAATTAATCAATCTGCCACTCCTCTTAGGGGAGGAAGTTTTTCATAAATGTATGAATTTAGATTAAACTTACTATCAAGGAGGTGGCACTGTCTGCTACAAATGGATCCCATATGTGCTAATTACGGTACAGAACACAGGAGCTATAGAGATTAGGGTAATGACTTGGATGGATGAACAAATAGGTCAGCTAGAGATGAGGGAACTGATTTGTCTAATATTAGAACCAAGCCCTACAAACCCCCTGCCTGAACTAAATCATTCAATTGCTTCTGCAGCTTTAGAACTTAAAGTATGATTTTAAACCTTCAGAGTTTTTGATTTTCATGTATTTGCAGGTCATCTGCCTCTGGAAAATTACAGGAGATGTAAAAACACACTATTTAACAAAACTGCATTCCTAGGGGTTTATGATTTGTCAGAAGATTCTCTACCATTCTGTAAGGCTTTCATTATTTCCCAAATACCCATCATATAAAGGCTCTGTACATGAAAATCCTCAGCAACTGCATGGGCTGCAGTCATGAACAAATATCAAAATATAACAAAAAGATGTTCCTCCGTAACATTTATCAGCAGATGGGACTTTATGATTTGAGTAGATAATACATGGTGACAAGCAGCCAACACATTGGGTTGGCTGCTGATCTAGGAGTGGAGGGACACAGGCTCTCAGTTCATTTCTGCCTTAAGGGCCTTTGTAAATTTAAGACATTTAACACCTCAGTGCCTCCTTTTTCTCTATAAAATTGATTTCACGTGCCAGGATCTATACCTTAGTTAATGCTAACATTATCTGAAAGAAGGAACAGGAGAGGGTTCTTTCTCTCTGCATTTCTCTCTGCCTTTCAAATGTACCCTTCTCAATTTTTATCCCACAAAAATAAACATACCAGATTAAGTGATAGGATGAGAAGGATCATTGGTAAAAAAACAAAAGCTAAGCTACTGGGCAATATGATCTGATGTAACACATCAATTTCCTTAGTCAACCAAAGACCATCTCTGTATGTGCTGCCCAGACATCTCACCTCTATGGCGAGAATTGGGTCAGAGAGTTTAAAAGAGACCAGTTTTTACCACCATAGGAAAAATCGAAGGTTATTCACATTATTGGATGTAACGCGGCCGTACTGAGTCAAAATCAGCATTTAGCCATGTCTGGACCAGACTTTTGTTTTTCTACTTTTCTCCCCTGCTGTCTCCCACACCTGCACACTCCCGCCAACCACATACCTGAGGCCACAGATGGAGAAAACAGTATGTTCTGTGTCTTGGATACTTGGAGCCCTCCAGAAAGAGAAGTTACAAAAAAAAAAAATTCCAAGGAACACATTATACGGCACTCTAGGAGCTAAGGGAACACAGCTGGACATAGTGAGGAACAGGGGTATTATCCACCTGTCTTCTCACAGCACAGCATGACTTGGCATCACCAACAATAGCTTCAGAAAATGCAGGGCGGCTTCAGCACCTCCAGATTTGGCAGCTCTGAAAGCAATGAAAGATGGCACCTTCAATAGATTCAATATTATATTGGAAGTGGGCAACAATGCCAGGTACCACTTTCAGGGGCTTCCCTTCACATTAACCAGGTGACCAGAATCCCAGATATGAGAGGGCTTCCTAAGCTGATGTGAATCATTCCTTAAGATTCAGAGGGATCCTGGAAGTCCACTGATAGTAGGTGGGGGCAGTAATGTGAAATTTGATTGATCACTTATTTAACGCCATTTGTACCCACAGGCTGGTAAAGACTGAGGAATTCAGCATTTGTGGATTTTCTGGTAAAAATCCAGATTTCAAATAAACCATGGAAATGCATAAATTTCATCTTCAAGTTATATGGCCCACTTGGGGGCAGAAATATAGTTGCCATATTCATATGTTATAATCACAGAGGTGTTGGGAAGAACCCTTGCTAGAAAAAAAAATCATTTTCATTGACTGCTGAAATTCTACCATAAAGAACATAAATAATATATTCCTTTTTTAAAGCACTGCTCTCTGAGAGCAGATTTCTTCCTTTATCAGAAGAAAAAAAGGTGGAAAAGGAGTAACGGGGGGTGGGGGGTAGCAAAGAAATGAAAATGAGAGGAGACAATGAAGAAAATGTCTTGTGCCTCGAAGTCTTCCTCTGGCTGGAAGGCAGAAGGAAAGGGCCCTTTCAGTCTCTGCTTCAGTCTCCCCCCTCCCCAGTGTGTCTCTGAGCAGTTTCTAGTTATGCTGGTAAGATGGGTGGCATGGTTGGGTGAAAGGATCACTGGGCTTAGGAATAGGACACCTGGTTTTAGACCTGTATCTCTAACTAGCTAACTACAGGTTCTTGGAATGGGGGGTGGTGGGAGATGAGTGGCCATGATTTGTAGCATTTGCCAATTTCTGTGATGTATATGTTCCCACCATGACCTATTTCAAGCTACCAGCGTGATGTCACTGAACGTGGAGTTGTGAAGAGATGCAAAGTGGCACATCACATAGTACTGCTACCATACACACATAATAGATGTAAACAGTAACCGCAAGAACATAGATGGCAATAGAGTATAGAGAAATCATTAGGAAATGATGAGTCCTAAGTATTTACCTGTGTGCGTGTGTTCAAAATAGCTGAATTTTGCTGAATTACTACTGTGGGTCAGACTTTTTTTTTAAAATTAAGGTCTAACTGGCATAAAATAAATAGCACTTACTTAAAGTGTACAATTTGATAATTCTTGGTATATGTATGCACCCATGAAACCATCAATAAAATATCCACCACCCCCAAAATTTCCCTTGTGCCCTTTTGTAATCCCTCCCTTTTGCCCCTCCCATCCTCACTCTATTCCCCAGGCAACCACTGATCTGCTCTCTGTCACAATAATTTGGATCTTCTAGGACTTTATAAGAGTAGAATCATACAGTGTGTACCCTACTGTTATCTTGCATCTCTCACAGACTAATTATTTTGAGATTCACCCATGTTGTATATATCAATAATGTATCCTTTTAATTGCTGAGCATATTCCATTGTATGAATATACGATAATTTGTTTATCTATCTACCTACTGATGGATGTTTGGGTTGTTTCTATCTCAAAGTTTAATGACTCTCATTTTTAAAAAAATTCTTGGGATTTCCTTGGTGGTCCAGTGGTTAAGACTCTGTGCTTCCACTGCAGGGGGCATGGGTTCAATCCTTGCTCAGGGAACTAAGATCCCACGCCAGCATGCCATGGGGCGCAGCCAAAAAAAAAAAAAAAAAAAATTCCTTTTACTCTTTTGAGTTTCATTGTAACAGCTTCTATAGCTATGTATTCAAGTTCATCCATTTTCTGCAATGTCTAATCAGCTGTTAATCCACTCTAGTATATCTTTTCATCTCCAACCTTGTAGTTTCATCTCTAGAAATTATGTATGGGTCTTTTTTTCTGTCTTCAGTGTTTCTACTTAAATGTTGACCACATGGAATATAGCTAAAATAAATAAGTGTTTTACAGTCTTTCTGCTAATTATGACCTCTGCGTCTGTTCTGAGTTGGGTTTAATTGATTAACTTTTCTTTTTATAACTCCTGTTTTCCTGCTTCTTTGCAATCCTGGTAATCTTGCATTAGATATTGTGAATTTTACTTTGTTGAGTGCTGCATGTTTTTGTACTCCTCTAAATTTTCTTGAGTTTTTCTGAGATGTAGTTAAGTTACTTAAAAACAGTTTGTTCCTTTTGAGCCTCAATTTTTAGGGTTTTTAAGGTGAGGACAGAGCAGTAGTTAGTCTAGAGTTAGATGTTCCCCACTACTGAGGCAAGACCTTTCTGAGTATTTTATCCAAATTATGAGTTTTTCCAGCTGGCGGGAACAGGTACTATTTCACATCATGTGTGAGCATAGAATACTATTTTTGGTAATCCTTTCAGATAGTTGTTTTGCCAGGATCAAGTAATTTCGTTATATACAGGTACTGGTTAGCACTCTGCAGAATATTCCAGAGGGACCCTGTCCAGAGCTCTAAGATGCTCTCTCCCTGCAGCTCTCTCCTCTGCTACTTTGTCCTGAGAACTGTAGCTCCCGTGGTCTCACTAGACCCTCAGCTCTATCTCAACTCAGTGAGTCCAGGCTCTGGCTGTGTGCTCCCTCTTTGCTCCATTGCCTGGAACCTTTCTCAAGGCAGTAAGCTGGGGCCACTTGCAGGCTTCTTTTTGTTTGTTTCTCATCTCTCAGGGATCGCTGTCTTTTGTTACCAGATGTCCACTATCTAGAAAACTGTTGTTTCATATATTTTTGTCTAAGTTGAAAATTTTCTTTTTCAGGTGGACAAGTCAGGTCATTTCCTGTTACTCCATCTTGGCTGGAGGCAGTATAATTACCTTTATTTTTAGTATAATTTATTTCATTATAAGTTTATACAATTTAATTTTTAATAAGGATTGTGTAAATCAACTCACAAAGTTCCTGAAAATTTAGCAATTGGCTTTCACAAATCAGTATAAGCTGCCTCTGAGCCTCACTTTCTACATCCATCTGACAAAGAGATTATCTTATTCAATTTAAGATTACTTCTAGTTATCAAGTCTAAATTCCATGGCCTAAAGAACTGTTCTAGTCAGATTTATTCAATAATTAAAAAAATTCTAATTAAAAAATGAAGCAAATAAAATAAAATTAATAAATTCTTTAGGATTCAGCCTCAGGATTTAACTTACCCTATTACTCTCTTCTCTTTATTCAGTGGAGTCTCTTGCCTCTATGCAGGCCAAGACACATTTCTAGCTCAGGCCTTTGTCATCTATAGATTAAGAAGTTATTGCAGGGCTTCCCTGGTGGTGCAGTGGTCAAGAATCCGCCTGCCAATGCAGGGGACATGGGTTCGATCCCTGGTCCAGGAAGATCCCACATGCCACAGAGCAACTAAACCTGCAAGCCACAACTACTGAGCCTGCGTGCCACAGCTACTGAAGCCCACGCACCTAGAGCCCATGCTTCACAAGAGAAGCCACCACAATGAGAAGCCCACGCACCGCAATGAAGAAAAAGAAGGAGAGTGCTCAAATCAATAAAATTAGAAATGAAAAAGGAGAAGTTACAACGGACACCACAGAAATACAAAGCATCATAAGAGACTACTACAAGCAACTCTATGCCAATAAAATGGACAACCTGGAAGAAATGGACAAATTCTTAGAAAAGCACAACCTTCCAAGACTGAACCAGGAAGAAATAGAAAATATGAACAGACCAATCACAAGCACTGAAATTGAAACTGTGATTAAAAATCTTCCAACAAACTAAGTCCAGGACCAGATGGTTTCATTAGAGAAGAGCTAATACCCATCTTTCTAAAACTCTTCCAAAAAATTGCAAAGGAAGGAACACTCTCAAACTCATTCTACGAGGCCACCATCACCCTGATACCAAAACCAGACAAAAAGAAACCAGATACTACAAAAAAAGAAAATTACAGATCAATATTGATCCTCAACAAAATACTAGCAAACAGAATCCAACAACTCATTAAAAGGATCATACACCATGATCAAGTGGGATTTATCCCAGGGATGCAAGGATTCTTCAATATATGCAAATCAATCAATGTGATACACCATATTAACAAATTGAAGAGTAAAAACCATACGGTCATCTCAATAGATGCAGAAAAAACTTTTGACAAAATTCAACACCCATTTATGATAAAAACTCTACAGAAAGTGGGCATAAAGGGAAACTAACTCAACATAATAAAGGCCATATATGATGGATGCACAGCAAACATTACTCTCAATGGAGAAAAACTGAAAGCATTTCCTCTAAAATCAGGAATAAGGGAAGGATGCCCACTCTAGCCACTATTATTCAACATAGTTTTGGAAGTCCTAGCCATGTGAATCAGAGAAGAAAAAGGAATACAAATTGGAAAAGAAGAAGTAAAACTGTCACTGTTTGCAGATGTCATGATACTATATATAGAAATTCCTACAGAGGCCACCAGAAAACTACTAGAGCTTATCAATGAATTTAGCAAAGTTGCAGGATACAAAATTAATACACAGAAATCTCTTGCATTCCTATACACTAACAATGAAAGATCAGAAAGAGAAATTAAGGAAACACTCCCATTTACCATTGCAACAAAAAGAATAAAATATCTAGGAATAAACCTACCTAAGGAGGCAAAAGACCTGTACACAGAAAATTATAAAATACTGATGAAAGAAATCAAAGAGGACACAAACAGATGGAGAGATATACTATGTTCTTGGATTAGAAGAATCAATATTGTGAAAATGACTATACTACCCAAAGCAATCTACAGATTCAATGCAGTCCCTATCAAAATACCAATGGCATTTTTCACAGAACTAGAACAAAAAATGTTACAGTTTGTATGGAAACACAAAAGACCTTGAATAGCAAAAGCAATCTTGAGAAAAAAAAAAAAAAAACGGAGCTGGAGGAATCAGACTCCCTGGCTTCAGATTATACTACAGGGCTACAGTAATCAAGACTGTATGGTACTGGCACAAAAGCAGAAATATAGATCAGTGGAACAGGATAGAAAGCCCAGAGATAAACCCACGCACCTATGGTCACCTAATCAATGTCAAAAGAGGTCAGAATATACAATGGAGCAAAGACAGCCTCTTCAATAAGTGGTGCTGGGAAAACTGGACAGCTACATGTGAAAGAATGAAATTAGAACACTCCCTAACACCATACAGAAAAATAAACTCAAAATGGATTAAAGACCTAAATGTAAGGCCAAACACTATAAGACTCTTAGAGGAAAACACAGGCAGAACACTCTTTGACATAAATCACATCAAGATCTTTTTTGACCCACCTCCTAGAGTAATGAGAATAAAAACAAAAATAAACAAATGGGACCTAATGAAACTTAAAAGCTTTTGCACAGCAAAGGAAACCATAAACAGGATGAAAAGACAACCCTCAGAATGGGAGAAAATATTTGCAAATGAAGCAATGGACAAAGGATTAATCTCCAAAATACAAAAACAGCTCATGTAGCTCAATATCAAAAAAACAAACAACCCAATTAAAAAATGGGCAATTGACCTAAATACACATTTCTCCAAAGAAGACATACAGATTGCCAACAAACACATGAAAAAATGCTCAACATCAGTAATCATTAGAGAAATGCAAATCAAAACTTCAGTGAGGTATCACCTCACAGTGGTCAGAATGGCCATGATCAGAAAATGTACAAACAACAAATGATGGAGTGGGTGTGGAGAA
Source organism: Grampus griseus (assembly GCF_964374135.1). Lineage (NCBI taxonomy): Eukaryota > Metazoa > Chordata > Mammalia > Artiodactyla > Delphinidae > Grampus > Grampus griseus. The sequence continues at coordinate 35,339,945 of NC_139007.1, forward strand.
AAGGGAACCCTCGGGCTTCCCTGGCGGCGCAGCGATTGAGAGTCTGCCTGCCGATGCAGGGGACACGGGTTCGTGCCCCGGTCCAGGAAGATCCCACATTCTTGTGTACCGCAAAAAAAAAAAAAAAAAGAAAAGGGAACCCTCTTGCACTGTTGGTGGGAATGTAAATTGATACAGCCACTATGGAGACCTGTATGGAGGTTCCTTAAAAATCTAAAAATATAGCTACCACATGACCCAGCAATCCCACTCTTGGGCATATACCCAGAGAAAACCATAATTCAAAAAGACATATGCACTCCAATGTTCATTGCAGCACTATTTGCAATAGCCAGGTCATGAAAGCAACCTAAATGCCCAGTGACAGACGAATGGATAAAGAAGATGTGGTACATATATACAATGAAATATTACTCAGCCATAAAAAGGAACGAAATTGGGTCATTTGTAGAGATGTGGATGGACCTAGAGACAGTCATACAGAGTGAAATAAGTCAGAAAGAGAAAAACAAATATCGTTTATTAACAAATATATGTGGAATCTAGAAAAATGGTACAGATGAAGCAGTTTGCAAGGCAGAAATTGAGATGCAGATGTAGAGAACAAACGTATGGACACCAAGGGGGGAAAGTGTGGGGGGGATGAATTGGGAGATTGGGATTGACATGTATACACTAATATGTATAAAATGGGTAACTAATAAGAACATGCTGTATAAAAATAAATAAAATAAAAATTTTTTTAAAAGAATAAAAATTATTGCAACTGGTATTTCTGCTTTTAGTCATGTTTCTCTTCAATTCTACTCTCCATGGCATCAGGAGAACCTGTTCTAAAGTCACAGGTTTGATCAGGTGTTTTCCCATTGCCTGCAGGATGAAGTCCAAACTCCTTAGGATAATATACAAGGCCTTTGCAATAAAAGAAATATAACAAAATAAATCACTGCCAAATCTTATTCCCTTTGGTAATATTATACATCCACATCCTTGTCATGGCTCCATGGAGGCACAGGGTGATTTCCCACCCTTTGACTTTCAACTTGCCCATGTGATTGCTTTGACCAATGGTATGTTAGGAATGTGACATGAACAGGGGCTTAAAAGGAGCTTGCATGGTTGGGCTTGTTCTTCTGCCATCACTCTAAGAACATACTGTGATACCCTTGGTCCCTGCGGCCTGAGACTAGAATGAGATATGTGGGCTGGACCCACAACCTGAAGCAGAGCTTCCCAGCCAACCCCTGCTTAGATCAGCTGATTAGCAGTTGAACTGCAGACCTATGAGCATGAAAATAAATGCTAGTTATTGCAGGCCAAAAATATGTTCATGGTTATTTATTACACAGCAAAAGATGATAGATACAATAACTAACATTTTAGTCCTTATTCAGTGCCAGGAACTTTCACATCTATTAACTCATTTAACTTTCCCAATAACCTATGAAACAGTCTTTCTTGCACTGTACAGATGGGAGAACTGATATTTAGTGAGCTCATGTTACTTGCTTAAATCTATAGACTAAGTAAGTGTGGTGGATATGGGATTTGAACTCAGATTTGTTTTTCCCCACTACACACCTTCATTTCCTACTGCTCCCCTAATTTCTGCTATTTTCTGCTTTGGCAATAGCATACTCTAAAATACCATTTATATCTCCAGCCTTTGCACATGTTGTACCCCATGCAGCACCTACCATATGGTAGGTGCTCAACAAATATTTATGGAATGGCTAATGAATAATGCCTGTTTAGAATTCCTCTTTTTTGTCACCTAGATAATTCACAAATAATCTTCAAAACCTGGTTTAGAGATCACTTCTATGTGAAGTTTTTTCTTCATCTCTCCAATTTCCTCCTTTGTGCTTTTCAATCTTTACCACAGTCAAAAGTTCTGCCTCTCATACTAAATTGCAGTTATTTCATGACACATTTGTTTTCCTGATCTTAGGATTTCTCAACGTTAAGTTTCACAATAATTCATGTTGCATTCCTAGGGCTAGTCTGGGCACATGCCTAATAAGTGTGTTTTCATTCTAAGAGGTAGTTTTGATCACCAAAATAATACCAGATCTAAGCTTCCAGGAAATTCTAATGAATTTAAGCATCATGACCATCCATCAATGCTATCCACATTTATAAGCAGACACTAAAAACAAAGTTAAAACTAGTAAGTTTCAAGAGGTGTAGGAAACTCCTTACCTGTAACCTAGGACTTTCCACCTCTCCTCCATGCCCTTCCTGAAAATCACTGCATAGAGCAGGATGTTATGATGGGAAAGCACCACACCTGTGAAGGACATACTTGCAGGGGGAAAAAAGTTTGTTTAATCTCAAGGTTTCAGACTGATTTTTCTTAACCAAACTATTTGAAATGCATAGAGTTTTATAAGGATAAATAAAATTAACTACATTTTGAAGTAAGTACTTTTAAAATCACTTATTCTGATAGAAGCTGCAGAAAAGACTCCCTGGATAATACTTTATCACTTTATCAAAGAATTGCAACAACCACTAGATGTCAGCACTTATGAACTGAAATCCTGCCAATGGTTCTGATGTCAGTTTCATTTTTTCTTTAAGGTTATGATTTATGAGAAAAGATAATTGGAAAACATATGAAAGGTTTGCTTGAAATATATAAAATAATATATTTAGAAAATAATAAACTCAATTATGGTGACAATTCTTAAAACAAGAAAAAAAATCTAACTTTAAATGACCGTTTTGCAAGCCCCGGAGGTTCACCAACTGGCACTTTGCCAAATCAGGACCAGGACAAAATTCTATGTGCAAGGATTCTCTACAAGCAGTACCCTATCATCTCAAGAACCAAATAACTGGACTTTGAATCTAAGTATTTGGGAGTTCCTTCAGGTCATGAGACCAAGATGTTCTTCACAAAAGAACCACACTAGCTATGGTCCTGCACACGTGCTGCCTGTGTTGCTTCTTGGCACCTGCCCAACAACTATTTTCAGTCTCTCCTTTCAGATTTAGGCCATAGAATCACTAAGTTCCCTTGTGCATCTCTTTTGAAGCATAGTCAACAAAACAAATCAAGATCAGTGCACTGACAGGCTGCTTAAAATACAAAAATTGTTTGCTTGTTTTTCCTGGAACATAAAAATCCCTCTTGGGCCACTTCTGAGCAGGAAAACAAAGCGAGATGCGCCAGGAGAAAGGAGCATGGCAAAGGTGTGCCGACTGGGCGGGGTCTGTGAGCCTGTGGCTGGAAGTACTGCAAGTCTAATTAGCTGCTTAATGAACTATTATTAAGCTGTCTGGGGTTGAGTGAGGAATGTACACAGTTGGCTCAGCTGACTGGCATCATTTTGCTCAGAGTCTGCAGTGAAACAATAGAATTTGTTAGGTCATTAGATATATTTTCATAGGTAGTCTCAGAGATCTCTTCCATAAGTAAGGTTCCATAACACGTGAGGCTAATTAAATAGCCCCTGTCTCTTCCACCACCTGAACTTAGTTTTAAGAATATGAAAATGTTTTTTTCTTATTTAAAAATAAAAACAAGGTAAAAATCACACCACAGAATTAACATTTCTATTGAGCGTGCCTTATGACAGAGAAGTAAAATAAGCCTCTAATATTGCTTTCCATTTTCCCCAGCCTCACATTTTTGTTTGCATGCTCTGAGAATTTTGTCCCAGACTATTAGTTAAATCATTATAATACACTAAAATTTTCTTTCAGTGATTATAAGATTTATATTCCACTTTCTAACTATAATTACCAGAGTTATTTGAATTTAATTCTGTGTTTAAGTGGGTTCAATGTGTATCGACAGTTCTTTCCTACATAACTTGATTATATATTTTCATTTACATTTTAAAGATGAAGAAAAAAATTCTTAAACTATTTTTGTTTACTTGTTTTATCAAAGATTATATGAAGGTTTAGAGATAGAATTAGGGTTATTTGACATTCTTTTCTTGTTTTGTAGAGTCCTTATTTTCTTTAATCTCCTTGAGACTCAAAGAAATTATGTAAAATTTTGTTCTTCTGAAGTGTACTCTTTATCATTTACATCCTCTAGTCCATTCTGTTTTTCTTCTAGCATTTCTGTACAGGTTTCATGGGAGTGTCTCTTGCTATTTGCCAAAAAATAGTGTGGTGGAATCATCTTAATGCCTTTCCTTATTCATTTGGGGACTCTTTGAATCATTATTTTAGAATATGAGGTGGGGGTTTCATTTTGATGCTTTTTATCCTATAATCAGTCCCTTGGTTGCCTAAGAGTGGGTGGGTGGGTGGTTAAAAGCCCATGGGCTGAAGGAAGCCACAGTGTTAGGGCTTTATGTTAAAAACTCTACCATTGCCCAGTTACGCCAAAGTATGAAAAGTATTTTAGCGTTCTTACTCAATGGAATGTCCTCGGGTGTTGGTCAAAGAATTTGATTTAAATATACATACTACTACATATAAAATAGATAGCCAACAAGGACCTACTCTACAGCACAGGGAACTAAACTCAATATTTTGTAATAACCTATAAGGGAAAAGAATCTGAAAAAGAATACATACATATATATATGTACATAAATATGTATAACTGAATCACTGTGCTGTACATCTGAAACTAACAGGACATTGTAAATCAACTATATTTCAATAAAACAAACAAACAAAAAACAGAAACCCCAAAGAATTTGATTAAAAAAATCAGGTTAGTGTGATACTCCATGATTTTTTCTTTCTTTCTTTTTTTGTTTTTTTGAGATAGTCAACTTATTCTTTTCCATCTAATCATTTTCGTTCCTCTGAGCAAATTTGGTTTCTAATATCGACTCCCCTCTCTCTTACCCTTCAGAGCTCTCTCGCCCTGATTAAGAAGCCAGGTTAGAGAATTTTTAAAATGGAAGCTAGGGGCCACAGGTTCTATTACAACCGACCATCTGCAGGGGGCTCCAGGCGGCTTAGTCTCTGCTTTTCTTGCTGCCTCCCATGCTTTTAGTCTTGCATCTTCAAAAGGGGTGTACAGGGAATGCCCTGATGGTCCAGTGGTTAGGACTCCATGTTTTCACTGCTGAGGGTGCAGGTTCGATCCCTGGTCAGGGAACTAAGATCCTGCAAGCCACACAGCATGGCCAAAAATTTTTTTAAATGGGGGTACAGTGGGCACCTTATCTTGACTTACTTCTGATAATACTACAAATAATCTCAAGTAAAGGAATGCTTTGTTGATGCCATGGAAAAGTATATACCAAACTGTTACTCTGAGGATTCTACTTGGTATATTATGTACTCTATCCTGTTCTAATTTTTCAATAAACTTGTTTCATTTCAATAACTTTAAGATTAGAGTTTAGAAAATTAATCAGCTTTAATATTGTAGCAGATAAAATTTTAGTACTAGAAATTTACATGTAGAATGGTTATATGTAAATAATAAGAAAATACTTTGCAGAAAAATGGATAGAATAATGATTAAAGAAGCACCAATAATAAAAATTTTTCCAAATGAAGATAAGTACATTAGAACAAGTACATAGGCTGAGAAAGGGCACTAATCTTCTTGAAATGCAACGAAAATTGTATTCAATATAATCTAAATATCAATCTGAAGAAAATATTGAAGAAAACGGGGTCTAGAGCCTCTTTTGAATTAACTGACTTAAGAAATGTTCAAATATTTGAGGATGCTGGAACTGCTTTCGCATTTATAGATGTGCTCTAACTGATTTTCCCAATTATCATGAAAACTATTCCAGTTTAGTAGACCATAGGCATCAATCACAAGCCCTTGAAACAACCTCCCAGGTGTTTCTATGAGATGGTGATTACATTACACATGCTCTCTCACACACACAGATATTATAACTTGAACCAGACAATTCCCTCATAATGCACTAATTATTATTAAAAACCCCTTCCAAGTCACCAGTTCAGCTAAGTAGGGATGCCTGTATTTCAAGCCCTTAGGGAATCGTGCAGAAATCTGAGAGTCTAAAGAATTTGAGCATCTCCACATCACTCTGAATCAACTGTTTATTTTATGGCTAACTGCCCCACAGCTTTATTGTGAAGATAGGAGCATCACCATAGCAAAGCGAGTTGTTAGATAAAAACACTGTTTTATGAATCAATATCATAGATAATATTTGAGTCCCAATTCTGTTTCTTATTAGTCTTATTAGTTGAAACACAGCCCTCCTGTTCATGTTTCCTATTATTGTCCAAACAACCCTTGGAATAACCATACCATCCTCTACATCTCTGCCCAATGTGGTTCTGGGAGGTGATGAGAATTGGCTTGAGCCTCTACCTACTATCAGGACTGGGATTCCCAAGTCCATTCCTCTGACTAGTCCATGTAGCTCATGTTCTTTGGCAAACATTGCAGGATTCTGGTCCTTGGCAATGCTTTCTGGGCTACCATTTTCACTATCATCCTGAAGTTGGCACACTTTGCATCTCCAGCCATAATGTGGTCTTTGTTGTATTGACCCCACAGTGGAAGACAGAGAGGTGATAAATGTTCTTTCTAAATGATACCCTTTTGGACTTCCCTGGTGGCACAGTGGTTAAAAATCCTCCTGCCAATGCAGGGGACACGGGTTTGAGCCCTGATCTGGGAAAATCCCACATGCCACAGAGCAACTAAGCCCGCATGCCACAACTACTGAAGCCCATGCGCCTAGAGCCCGTGCTCCGCAACAAGAGAAGCCACCGCAATAAGCCTGCGCACCACAACGAAGAGTAGCCCCCGCTCGCCGCAACTAGAGAAAGCCCGTGCACAGCAACGAAGACCCAACACAGCCAAAAAATAAAATATTTATTTAAAAAAATAAACAAATGATACCCTTTTGGCCTCCAACTATAACTTTTACTATGAAATAATTCCTCACTCTACTGAACAGTCCCCTCTATGAGGGAAGGTACCAAATCTATCTTGTTCATTTCCATATCTCCAGGGCACTTCCTGGCACATAGTAAGTACTCAATAATATTTGTTCAATGAATGTTCTAAGTCCCTCAAGGATTGACTAGAGAATATTTTTTTATTTTTATTTTTTTTGGCGGTATGCGGGCCTCTCACTGTTGTGGCCTCTCCCGTTGCGGAGCACAGGCTCCGGACGCGCCTGCTCAGCAGCCATGGCTCACGGGCCCAGCCGCTCCGCGGCATGTGGGATACTCCCGGACCGGGGCACGAACCGTGTCCCCTGCATCGGCAGGCGGACTCTCAACCACTGCGCCACCAGGGAAGCCCTGGCTAGAGAATATTTAAATGACAACACAAGCTTTTATTTATTTATTTATTTATTTATTTATTTATTTATTTATTTGCGTTATCCGGGCCTCTCACTGTTGTGGTCTCTCCCGCCGCGGAGCACAGGCTCCGGACGCGCAGGCCCAGCGGCCACGGCTCACGGGCCCAGCCGCTCCGCGGCATGCAGGATCCTCCCAGACCGGGGCACGAACCCACGTCCCCTGCATCGGCAGGCGGACTCTCAACCACTGCGCCACCAGGGAAGCCCCAACACCGACTTTTAAAGTAGACTTTCCGGTGGGCTTTTGATCCAGACAAAATGGTATAGACTTTTCTAACCAAGAACCACTATAAACCCTGGAAATGACAAAAGAGGCAACCATAGACTAGGGACCCAAGGCTGGAGAAACGACACAGTGGCTGGGTATCTTATGATCCTCCCCACCCAGCACTAAGAGGTAACTCATACTCCATGTCTTCCAAATCCCAACCTAGTGGCAGGAGGTGGCCCAGGTAGACTCATTCCTCCCCTGGATCAAACAAGAGTCCTGCCAACACCACCAGACAGGCCAAGTGACACTGGCAAGGGGGACAGAGTGGAAGCTCCTCTGAAAACAAGTGGCCCAGGGGAACAACTTATCATCCCCATGGGCTGAAGACTTCCTTTTCCCACCTAGAAGCCAGGTGGCTTGCACTGGGGAGGTGTCTCTCAGCCCCACAGGTGGCAACAGCAAGGATCAGTGGAAACCCTAGTGGCACCAGAGGAGAGAAGCAGACCAAAATAGTACAGCAAAGGCTCTGAATATTAAATTGTCATTGAAACCACAGGCTACAAATACACCAGGTCCTGCATGCTAAACCTGAGCAGAGTGACTGCCTGCTAAAATAAAAGATTTAAACAGGACCTCGAATTTCTGAACACAACAGCCCAAATATCCAGGATACAACAGAAAATCGCCTCTAATACTAAGAGCCAGGAAAAATCACAACTAAATGGGAAAAGCAAAATGAAACAACACCAACACTAAGATGTATCAGATGTTGGAATTATCTGACATGGATTGTAGAGAGCCACCATAAAAATGCTTCAACAAGCCATTATGATTTCCCTTGAAACAAATGAAAAGACAGAAAATTGCAACAAGGAAATGTAAGTTAAGAAAAAAAAAAACAAATGGAAAATAGAAAACTGAAAAGCACAATAACCAAAATAAATGAATCACTGGATGGGCTCACTTGTAGAGTGATGACAGGATTGAAGCAGTGAACTTGAGGACAGATAAATAAAATTCACTGAACCTGAATGACAGAAAAAAAAAATAGACTGAAAAGAATATCCTCTTCCTGATGATCCAGAAGAAACTCTCTTTTGCTATGTGGTGAATTGTTTCCCTGTCTGACACATTAATTCCAACCCCCATCCTCTACAGTGGTTGGGGGCATTTCATCTGTCCTTTGTCCTAATTTCATTTTCACAAGGACCTAGCTGTTAGATGCAAAGCTTTCTCCCAGGGATCTGGGGCCCCTAAGCAAAAAAGGAAATTCTGTAACCTGCTTTGAGGTTCACACTGGATAGATTAATAACCAACGTCACCTTCTGCATCCTTCCATCTCCCATCCATCAGACATTTCTTATGGTTCCTCATATAAGAGAGTGTCGGGCTGCCCTACCAGGATTCAGAAGCACAGTCTCCTAGCTGGAATCTATGACACTCCTTTAAGCTCCAGAAGTTAGCTCTGCAAAATGGAGAAGTAAATGTTTAATGTAAATATATAAACTTTTATTAAGCAAATACTATAAATTAGTTAGCTACTCATTATACAAAGTAAAAAATATACAGAAAGTGATATTAAAGAAACACATCTTTTTAGATACAAGTCACATTCCTTTCAGAGTAAATCTTAACTTATATCTATGACTCCTTGATCTTTAGTTTTCTCTGCTACCTTTAAGAAAAATAGAAATATCCCACTTCTGGTATTTTGGACCTGTTCACAACTGTGTTCGCTGCTTCAGTTGGTATGTTTTACTTTGGGAACAGTTTCAACATCTAAAGCCTTACTTTAGCTGTTTCAACTGCTTTGCAACTTTGTGTTGTCAATGCTTAGGCTGGAAGTCCCTTGTTAACTAATTAGCTCTGGCTAATTACTTGCATATTCTAATTGCCCTACCTATCTGTCTGAATCCACCATAATCTCTGGGACCTGATTTCTTGGCACTTCTCTCACTGTCAGATTTAGCTTCCGTCTGTTCTGAAGCTTGCCTGCTAAACCCTTCTCCTTCCTGTCTCTCTCTTCAAACCAAGAGCCTAAGAGAGGAAAACACGGACTCAAATCACAAATCACAAAATATGACTCCTGCCACTTCCTTCCCCCAAACTCATGGTAAGCTCATCATGGTTATTCACACACAAAAATTTCAACAGGAGCTACACTGTTCTAGGCAAGGGGCTGGTCTGTTGAGAAAAGTAACCACACACGCATCTTCCCAGTTAAGTCTCTCTTCCGATCTGATCTACTGGTTTTTGTATTCATAATACTTTGCATTATTTTTCCTGAGTTTAAATCTTAGCTTAAGGACCTACTATTCCTGTGTCCATGAGCAAACTATTTAATACCCACTCCTCCCCCAACCCCAAGTCTCAGTTTATCCGTTTATAAAGAAAGAATTGTTTTAGTACCTACAAAGGTTGATTCTCTGGTAAGGATTGAGTGTTATGATCACCTGGAATATAGTAAGCACGTGATAAATGTTGGCTATTGTCACTCTTCTGATTTCTGTTACTAAAATAAGTTGTTCCCATATCCTTTATTTACTAAATTATAAATTCTGTGAGTGCAGGACAGTCTTATTCCTCTCTGTATACCATTTTAGAAGGCTTCACTTGAAGCTGATTGACCCTGTTTCATGGTTGCTATTGCCACCCCTAATGTCACCATTGCCACAGACTGTGTCACACTCTTCCAACCAGAAACCTCTGCTACATGGCAGCAAAAAAACCCACAAAAAGCAGAACTCTCTGCTACATGGTGACAATATATACTCATATATATTCTAAATATGTCTCAATACAAATGTACTAATAACCATACCCAACTTAAAACTGTCTTCTAGAAACATGGCTGGAGGCTACTCCTTGTCTCTGTTCCCACTCTCTGGGCTTGACATTTGAAGCAGTGATTCCAGGTAAGTGGGTCATTCCAAGGTCTAGACGGTGAGAAGTATTAGGAAGCTTGATTGGCTAGTTTTCAATCTAGCTTTTTTGTTGTAATCTCCATCTGTCTTGCTTCTCTGTATATATCTTAGTTGGTTCAGAACTGGGAAAGGAGAATGGAGTATTATTTAATGCCTCATCAAGTCAGCAGAAACTAGTGACAAACCCAAGGCACAGTAAAGGAAGAAGAAAATTCCTGTACAATAAGAAAGTATTAAAGAGAGACTGAAATAAGGAAAGCAAAATATAAAGAAAAGAAGGATATATTTTTAAAATAACTACCAGTGATAAGAATGGCACTAACAGTTGCTTTTGATGCTATTCCTGACAGTCAATTGAGGAAGAGACTAGGCAGACACTGAAATCTAGAATGCTGATCTCTTACCTCTTTATTAGGCACTTTATTTGCAGATTAAAAAATTAGTAATTGACCATTTATAACACAGAAATGAAATTATAGATACAGATACTGGTCACTAAGGAACTTCGTCATGAACAGAGATAGATTAACAGATGACTTTAATACCCACCCACCAAAAAAGCTTTCATATTTTTTATGCCTTCTGTATAATTTAGTTCGTTCGTTCTCTTGAAAGTGTCCCAGAAATTATGATTCAGGGGAATTGATTTGAGGTCCAGGAATTTAAACTTCTGTTAAGTGCTAGGTGATTTTGGTGTAGGTGATCTGTGGAACACCCTTTGAAAACATGAAGTGAGTAGCCTTAGAATCTTCCTCTGTAAAGGGAAACAAATATGTCTATTTCATAGGTTTATTATGAGATATAAATAAGATAATGTACATAAATACTTAGAACAGGGCCTGGCACTTAGGATTCAACACATGTTAATTCTTCAACTGCTCCCCTTCTTTTCAATTTGAGAGATTATTTTCCACTATAGAAAAAAGGAAATGTGGTGAATTACAATGTAATTTCTCCCTACTCAATCAGATCACAATAAATACATTCTGGTTTTCAGCTAGATTTACTTCTGAATAGCTTTACTAACTGCTTAACATTAGTTTACCACCTGCCCCAGGTTAACCTCCATTATACTGTGTTTCTAATAAATGGAAATCAAGATGGCTATCACAATATTTTAATTCTGTCCCATAATTTGAGCTAACTTGTTCGTGCTTATCTTAAATAGCAAATACAATTTGTACTTTAGCACCATCTTTCTAGCTTGATTTGTGGGGCTGAAAGCACAGCAATTTCACCTACTATGGGAAGACTACTGGATGGAATGACCCGGGCGGATCAACTGGGAACCCTTCGTGCATCAACTCTATAGCGATTTACAAAGTCAAGTGTTTAATATAATCTACACTAAAGCTAAATAACAAGACAAACTGTATGCAAATCTGCAAAGTTTTTTAAAAATTAATTTAATTAAAAAAATTTTTTTTGGCTGTGTTGGGTCTTCGTTGCTGCACACGGGTTTTCTCTAGTTACTGCAAGCGGGGGCTACTCTTTGTTGCAGTGCACGGGCTTCTCATTGTGGTGGCTTCTCTTGTTGTGGAGCACGGGCTCTAGGCACGCAGACTTCAGTAGTTGTGGCACGTGGGCTCAGTAGTTGTGGCGCACGGGCTTAGTTGCTCCGCAGCACGTGGGATCTTCCCGGCCCAGGGCTCGAACCCGTGTCCCCCGCATTGGCAGGCAGATTCTTAACCGCTGCGCCACCAGTGAAGTCCCAAATCTGCAAAGTTTTGATGCACCCTTCCTTTTCCTTCTTTGACATCTCAAAATATGTCGCAACAAAATAAACCTAATGTGTTTATTTTCTCAGTAGATCTATTCTTATGGACAATCTTTGACCCCTCTGTGAATTTTTGTTGGAGGAGAATCTAGAATCTAAAACTTGACCTAAAAGTCAGTAGAGACATCTTCATGGCTATCAGTACCTACAACCCTGAGGGGCACTTCTAGTTAAAAAAAAAAAAAGAAAACCACATAGAGATGTGTCATTTCCACCTCTAACCCATTGGCTAGAACTAGTCACGTGGCTCTGCCCCCCTGAAAGTGACCAGAAGAGAAGCTATGGATGTGGGGGAGCAACAGAAGTATCTTCTACAGGCCACCCTTCTTACCACCACAAAACCTTATGTCTCTTCTTCACAGACACAGAATCAGTAACCTCTTTCCCAAGGGAGACAATCCCAAAGTGCCATTCAGTTATGGCATGGAGCTCAAAATACTAGATCTTTGAGTGATTCACAATGGTTCCCAATTGGGTCCATGTGGGAATCCCCTTTATTTCAGAATATATGAACTGAAGAGATAAGATATCAGCCTTTCATTTCTGGAACACACCCAATACACAATGGCAGAACTGGCTCTGCAGTCAACACTCTTATTCTGAAAGGAAGAAGAATGAAAGACACACAGTAGTCACTGGTCTAAAGCAATCTGGGAACCCTGCTGGGTGGATGTTGTGAGGCCCCCAACCCGGTTGTAGGGAAATCTTCCTTGATTAGGTACTGATTTTGTTCCTTAAAAGGAACTTGCTTGTTTGTGTTGCTCTCCATGGCCTCTGCTCCCCTTCCCTACCAATCTCAACACTCCCAGAAGATTCTTCCTTTTCTACTACCTCTTTGGCTACATTTGAAGTGATTGTTGAAGAATATCCCTTTCTTGGGGGCTGTACATGTTTCTCAACCCTATGCCTGCCCAGATTCTCAGGAGCTTAAGAGTAGTTGATGGAGTGTGTCAAATGCCAAGAATATAATTTGTACCGTTGACTTACTTTGATAGTACTCGTAATGGTACCACCTCTTCTCCCATTTTATGCCTCTCTTTATGTTTTTTCTTATGCTTTCTTTTTGCTTTCAAGAGGGATCCATCTTTTATATATCCAGTATCCTTTTCCTCTTTAGTAGAGGCTTCTAAATTAATTAATAAGTTAAGAAGTAAAGACATAAGTTTAGAAAAAAGAACACCTCATTTATTTAATCCTTAAAAAAAATTGTAGTTGAAAGTCTAGAACAATTTCACACAATTTTAGACAAGGTTGGTAATGCCTTTGGCAGCATAACTCTAGCAAAATATAGGCTTCTTTTCTATATGATAACAAGCCAGTTACTGGCTCAATGTGCCATGAACAACATCCATAGTTTACTCTGATTTGAATTAGTTCTCCCATCTCTCTCTCTTTCTCTAATGATAGATGGTTTGAAAGACCCACACTTTAGCCCCTTTTTCGTGAAACACCTCATCCCAATGAAAAGATTTATGGGTGCCACATCCTTGATTTGATCTTTGTACTTAGATTCTTAATCCTTTTAGAGGTTTTTGTTTACTCTGGCTTCTGCTTCAAGATCAATTTTTAATGAGCCAAAGCTTTTCAAACTCTTATGTTTTACTGTATGAAGTAAAAATGTAGTTGCCTTTTTAAATATTGCACGACCCTGAATTTTTGACCCTCTTTTGGCTAGTGGTAATAAATCCTTTCCTGTCTCAAAGGCTTAGGAGAATTGGATGAAACTAGTGCAAGTATTCATCTATTGAATCTATTTTACAACTGTTTATTGTGTACCTACTCCAAAGAATAAAAGCAAGCAAACACACCTGTCCTTGTGGGTCGTGGGGCTAAATTATTATTACATTGTAACATATGAAAATGATGCTACTGATGCACCATCATTAAATCTTGGATCTTAGTTTTCCAGAAGTAAGGAAATGGGGATAAATTTCCTATTAATCTGTACTTTTCTGTTTTCATTGTGCCCTTAAGCAATAGCAGGGCAGGATGAGGACTGTGCACTGGCATCCACCCTGGATGCTCCAATCCAGTGGTTTCCAAGTGGAATAAGCACAGAAGACAATCCAATGAGAAATGGGAAATACATAATTACAATTTGATTTTTATCTCATTATCTTAAATTTCTACTTTGTACATGTTTTACAGTGTACATAATGTATTTTTTTTGGTCTGAATATAGAGTTTTGGGTTTAATTAGTAATAAGTACATAAAAACCCATGCAAACAAAGTCAATTATTAACTCAAGGAAATAAAAATGCAGTATGGGGTAAGAATAACACATCACTTATATGAGATTATGTTACATAATCTTAATCATGTAAACATTCTTAACCATAGTCAATAATGTAAACACTTAATTACATATGCTGGGATAAGGTGAGCAGGAAGGGAAAGTGTAATGGTCTTAATACACAAGTATATGCATACAATCTATAAATAAATAAATAAATATACATATATTGGAGGAGATGTGTGTTCACTGATGAGGTAAAACATACACATTTTTACACCATGGCTCTAATAATTTAAAATACAATTAAAATGAAAATTTTTAAATGAACAATAATGATTTTTTTAGAAGTTGGATCTAGACGAGGAAGTTTGATTTTAAAAAGTTGGCGTCTATAATTCTTTCTATGACTATGATACATACTATTGGCAAGGCTGTGGCCAACAGTAATAAATAATCTTTCTGCCAAGCATTCCTTTTCTCCTGGTTGGCTTACATTACCAGATGACCCATTCAAAGGAGGTTTTACTGGTTATTTCTAGCCAACTGCCTTAAAGCCCTGAATTAGGTAGACTCCTCTAAAGCCAAGCATTTAAGGCATTAACAATTTTTAAGTGACATCTGATTTCTCTAACTTTTAAAAAATTTATCCAATTTTTACGTAATTCATGAGGTTTTATAAATTCTAATGTTTGAGAGAACACTGGAAATATGAAGATGTTCAAATACATAAAATTAGAGAGACTACTACGATGAACTACCACATACCTATACCAAGATTCAACAGTTAAGGTTTTGTCATATTTGCTTCATTGATCCACTCTCTCTCATTTTTTGGAGATTTTTTTTTTTTAAACAATTGAGTTTTCAAAAAACAGAAGGGTTTTAAAGAGTGTGTTTCATAGAATTAGCATTAACACCTCATCATACTTTATTGCTTTTACTAAAATTTTTTCAAATAAGTAATACACTTACATGGTTCAAATATCAAAACTATATAACAGGCATATATTTAAGTCTTGCTCCCACCTCTATTCCATCCATTCTGATCTATCTGTCCCCCATAGGCACATGTTTCATTTCCCAAGTATCTTTCTAGCATTTCTATATGCAAATAATGACAAATATAAGCAGTATACTCATATTATCTCCTCCCTTTCTCACACAAAAGTGTCTGGCATGCAGCCTTTTATATTTAACTATGTATCCTAGAGTCCTTTCCATATAAGTACACAGAGAGATTTTCCATCCATTGTATCAATGTACCATTGCTTTTTATTTACTCAGCCTCTGTCAATGGATACAGGTTATTTCCATTCTTTTGCTATGATAAAAATGTTCAACCCAGGTACACACATAATTCGTTATGTGTGCACTTATATATCTGTAGGATAATTTTCCAGAAGAGGGACTGTTAGGTCACAGAGTATATTTATAATTTTAATAGATATCACCAAAATGCCCTCTCTAAATGTTGTGCCTCTCCTGCACTCCCACAGCAGTGTATGAAGGTAGTGGTTTACCCACAATCTTGCCAACAGTGCTGTCAAACTAGGATTTTTGCCAGTTGTATAGGCAAGTGCAAGTTTGTCATAACTTTTATGAATGTTAAACTTTCTGCCCATTTTCATTTTTCTCCTCTATATGTGAGAGACAGTTCAATAGATACCTTATAATTTGGGTGATAGCGCTTGCTTTATAAGCTTTAATTTTGAAAAGATGACAAATTATATTTGTGATAGGCATATAGAAGTCTAAAATAAGCGTTTGTGACTGGAGTTATTTCTTTTACCATAATAAACAGGGGGAAAAAACCCTATGTGGATCTAGTCAGTTCCCTGCAGAAAGATATTCATTTTTCAGTGAAGAAGCAAAATCATCTAGTTCTAACAATGATAACTTATGGGTTGAATTGTGCCCCTTCCAAAAAATGTTGAAGTGCTAACCCCCAGTACCTGTGAATGTGACTTTATTTGGAAATAGGGTCTTTGCAGATGATCAAGTTAAGATGAAGTTTTTTGGGTGGGCTCCAGCAAACAAATAGAACACTAACCTTTCTTTATTCATTTTTTTAAAAATCTAATCTTTCCTTTTTCTTAAACTCTAGTTTAAAAATTGTTTTAGAGCAGGAAAATAAAGATATAAAGAGTCTAGTTTTTCAATATCATAACACTCAATACTTGTAATTCATAAGTAAAATGACATGATCTCTGGGACTTACTTTCATATACTATAGTCATCAAAAAAAGGGGAGGGTGAGATATAATACACCACATTCTATATTTTCTAAATGTCTTGTTAATTAGTTGCTTGTAAATGTATTCAGGGTGCATTCTCATACACTAATTAAAAAATGACATTTCTTTTATATCCACTATGTGTCAGGCACTGTTGTAGGCATTGAGGATATTAAGAAGAGTAAGATAAATCCTGTGCTCTCAGGGAGTAATTATCAGATATAATTTTTAAAGTAAAGCAAATTACCGCCACAGCCCCAGGTAGAAAGATGCATTTTTAGTAAGTGTCAAGAGCCACACCCAAATGATAAATTCATTTGCCTTTAATGTTCTCTTGCGGCTTTTCATCCACTTCTAATCACGCTAAGATATTCTTTAGTAAGTGCTTAGTCTATCAAAGTTCATTATCTCCCCTTCCTGGAACCTGATATGAAATAAAACATTAAATATTACAATGTCCCATTTTTCATTTTTGTAACAGCACCATGATGCCACGGTGATAATTAGTTTCTTTTTGAAATCAAAAAGAAATATGACCTCGTGATTATTTGGAATACTAAGTCTAGGTTATGTTTTAATGTTTTAAATTTTGTTTTCTGATTACAATTCTACTCAGGACTTTGAACAGGTATTACATAAATATACTTAAAGTCTTACAAAGCACCTAAAAGACAGAGTATTGCAAAAAAAAAAAAAAAGACAACAAGAACAACCCAGTTCATTCTGTAAGTGTATCATTTGTAAGCTCTACTCATAAATAAAAAATTACTATAATGCTTTTAAGTCAATCATATCATATTTCAGATGGTGATATATAATTAATTGCTGTTTTTATTTCTAGTGATCAATGTCTGCATCCTTTTCCACTAAATTATTTTTGAAATCATAAAGTATGTAGTATTGTATTAAATCTATTGCAATAGATTGATACAATGGTTAAAACTAAGAATTGTATCCAAAAGAATCCTCAGTACTACTCAATAAGTAATGTGAAGTATTTACTTTATGAACTTGCCAGTGTAAAGGCAACTTTAAAGTCAGTCACGTTCTGTTCTACACATGTTCAGTGGGAAATTGGGCAGCCTTTTAGTAAATGTATCAAAGGTGGCCGACCTGGAAAATTCTTGGGGAGTCAAATGGTATTTTGCTTTTGATCACTTTGTCTGCACTTATCCCCAGGCCAGAAGTGTTTTTTCTAGACTGTGGTTATCCCTGACAGATGAACTGGTTTCCTAATCCTAATCCAGGAATTGGAAGGGAAAAAAATGATCATCATTACACAGGAATGGTTTGGAGGCTTCCCTTTTAGTCACAGGTTATCCAGCTAACTGGCCTTTATTAGTCATGTTCAAACTTTTCCACTTTTAATTTACGGAAATTATATACACACATCTGGTTTTTAGATTGCTGTAATATTTAATCCTTTGAATCAGTTCCACCAAATAATCTATATTTGATCAGACCCATTCACAGATCACAAGGCTGTGTTCAGTTTTGCAGTTGGTCAGACAATGACTGATCAGGACCACGCATTTGGTTCTGAGAAAATAAAGAGAAACTTTGACAAGAAAGAACTATGAAGTCGCGGTAGAAAATAATAGGGGAGAAGGCAGTGATATTTTGGGAAGATATACCAAAATACCACAGTTAGGTAAACACATAGTACACAGTATGTTTGGCCACAGATCTTTTGGCATTTTGTGAGATAATGTCTGTATTCAATTTGAGGTTGAGTATTTTACTGTTTAGGAAATACAATGTAGAACTGAGCTGATAGTAGGTTCCTCAAACTTCTGACATTATCTACGATGCTCACTGGATTCTGAGATACGTTACTCATTATTGCTTTGAACTGCACAATTAGGAGTTCACTATCTCCTAGTACCTCCACAGCGTTTGTTGGTTAAGGAGCAGACAGCGGGGCTGAGGATACGATTTGGTACCTTCTTACAGTTTCGCTTCTGCCTCTCTCCAGGCGCGGCCCAGGGATCGCCATCTGAGGCTCCTCCAGGAACCAGTGCAGCGCGCGGCGGGACCGAGTAACAGGCCCCTAAGCTCGCAGCCGCCAAGAGAAGAGCCGGCGGCGGCGGCGGCGGCGGCGGCGACCGTGCGCGCTCACAGCCCGCGCGGGGACGCGCCTTCGGGTCGGGGCGGGCGGCGCGCGTCCCCGCGAGCCCGCGGGGAAAGCTCCGCTGCCGCCGCCCGCGCCCGCCCGGCCCAAGAATGAATGGAAAGTTCAATCTCGCGCGCTCGGAGCGGGCAGCCAATGGTGAGGCCGGGAGCGGCGACGGGCAGGTGTGCGCGTGCCGCCGCCTGACGCAGGGCTCGAGTCGAACAGCCTGGTGTCGCCGCCGCCGCCGCGCTCCGCGGCTCCCCCCCCCCGGTCCAGCCCCCTCCTCCCCGCCCGGCTGTGGCGGCGGAGCGGCGGCAACAGCGGCTTCCACTCCGGCAGCCGAGCACCGCCCTCGCTCTCCGGCCCCTCCGCGCCGCGTCCCCTCGCCGGCTCACAATGTGCTAACCCTCCCGGCCCCGCCGCGCGCATCCCGGGACTCCGGCCGCCGCGCTCCCTCAGGAAGTGACAGACTCCAGGCCCCTTCCTCCGCCCCGTCCCCCTGGACTAAACGCCACACACGTACTCACACCCTCTCCCCCGCCCTACCCGGGCGAGCGACGCGACCATGAGGCCCCGGAGGTAAGCAGCGCGCCCCGCGGCCCGGCGAGTGCGAGTGTGGCCGGGTGTGCGCGCGGGTGCGGACGCCGCTCGCGGCCCCGGGTCTGGCACGTGAGCAACGTCGAGTGGAGCTCTGTGCGGCGGAGCAGGAAGAAAGGAGGAGGCGTGAGCGCCAGGGAGGGGGGAAGGACGGGGCCAGGTGGGGAAGTGACAGGTCTCGCAGCAAGTTGCCGTTTGGGAGCCAGAGCGGTGTCCTGCCTTCGCCGGCCCTGATTTATTGCCCCAGTGTTCCCACCGAGATGCGGGCGGACGATGTACTTCCGGGTTCACACCTTTCTCTCCTCGCTCCGCGCCGCTGGGTCGGCGCTCTGTGCAGGCGCGGCGTAGCTAGCACGGCCGACGGGTCTCGCCGCGGCCGTCGCCGCCCAGCAGCAGGAACTGGCGGGCCGGGTGGGGAGGGGGCGCGGGCGACTCGGGGGCAATGGTGCAGCGCGGGCTGGGTGGCCCGGCAGCCGGTCCGCGTGGCCGGGGTGGGCGCTTCGGGCCCGAGGGTCTGCGCCGCCAGGGGGCGTCCGCTCCTGCCCTTCGCGCACTCCGCAGTGGAGCTGCTTTGTAGCCGCAGGCGTCGGGGATCCTTTTTGCGTCGGGATTGGTAATGTAAATTCATGAATTAGAATTAAGGATTTGAGGAGAACAGAGAGAGAAAAACGCACTTGGACTTAGGTTGCTTTTGAAAAGAAAACAACCAAAGAAGAATCAATACATTCGCAGGAGCAGTAACTGACTATTGACTGGAACACTGGATGCGGGCGCCTTACGAGGATTTGTACTCCAAAAACTTTTTTTTTTTTTTAAACTGCACGTTGATAAATACTGAGTGTTTTCGAGTAACATCTTACAGTATGTATTTAGTGTCTTCATTGCGGAAATTTCTTAAATGTAAGTAATAGTCCGCCATTTTGAATTGTTTCATGTAACAGACTGAAATCTTAGGTTCCTGTGTTTCCTTGAGTTCCTTTCTGTTCCCTCTGTGGATTTGTTTTCATCCACAGGATATTAAGGTTATCAGGTATTATTACTGCTCATAGAACTAAATTCTTCACCGTGTAACAACTTTACACCTACAGTTGTTAAATGAGGGGAAAATATGCTCGTGTTTTATTGTAGTTTTGAATTTCTTGGTCAAAATATTGTGGAAGTTAAAATTACACATGACAACTGGTATTAGAATGAATTTTAAAACATTTAACAGCATCCTTAGAAAAGTATGACTTAAAATTATATTTACTCGGATCAAAAAAATCCTCATGTTTCATTT
Source organism: Grampus griseus (assembly GCF_964374135.1). Classification (NCBI taxonomy): domain Eukaryota; kingdom Metazoa; phylum Chordata; class Mammalia; order Artiodactyla; family Delphinidae; genus Grampus; species Grampus griseus. The sequence continues at coordinate 35,360,606 of NC_139007.1, forward strand.
TTTGTGCAGATTATTACCATATTTAGTTAGGTGATAATGCAGTAACGCTTTTTAAAATGCATCTGTTGGTAAAGCAAAATTTTAAGTCCAACAGTAAGTTGCGAAACAATTTTTATAAGGACTGCGGGAAAACTACAAAATTTTAAATTGAATTATTGGGAATTTATGGCAGTTTATGTGGTTTACAAAATATAAATTTAATTGTTATGAAATTTATGCCATGGATTTTTTTTCTGTTATGAGTTTGCACAGATGTAATAGAGGAGTCATATTGTAAATTAACAACAATCTGTAATAGTACTGCATTTAGACTAATAATTAACAGACCCGTGTTCATTTAGGGGACAGTTCTTGCTTCCCATATTCTTTATCTCTGAATGTATGAAATAGGACAATCCAGGTGCCCAAATTTCCTAAAGAGCTTTAGGAATTAAACTGACATAGGCCTCTTTCTAGTACTTGCTGGGGAGGGGAAGGTACTACAAATGAATAAAATGCTTTATTTGACTCTTCCATTTTACAAATAGGATCAGCTAATCGTTGCTTGATAATAAAATGTCAAAAAGAATTTAAGGATATGAATCAATTTGTAGCGCATATTGGTTATTAGAACTGTTTATAGGAGCTTCTCAATAGATCTGGAAGCAAATGATTCAACGATCAAGCCTCATTAATCCTTGTCAAATTGTAGAGTGTCATATTACATGTCTGTGCCAGATTTCTTTCAGAAACAATGAAAAATTTGTTGTGAAATTAATCACGATTTAAATTAAAAATTGACTATTATGGGGGAAAATGCAGTTAACTATACCTCTTTGTAAGTGAAGCAGATTAAGTTTTAATATGGTAGTACTCAAAGTTAATCTTCAGAATGACTTATTTTAAAGTGTGTTGTACATGTAAATTTAAAAAGAAAACACTAGAATTTTAATAAATATAGTGGATTTAAGGGTTTTTTTCCTGTTTACTCTGAACAAAGAGAAGATTAAATAGATGTTACCTGTCTAATAGTTTGATAATGTTTGGTATCTGATCATGCACAATAATTTTTTTTTGTATTTGTAACACACTGCTATCATAATTTACAAATCATAATTAAGAGAGAAATAAGTTGTTAAATAAAACATATATGCATGTTTTCAGGTAACAGTCTTCATAACAGTCTTCAGGTATAGAATTGATGTTTCTTTAAAATAATTGAAGTGCTATTCAAAACTACCAAATTTAGGGATTGTATTAGAAAGCTCAGGTCAGGAAATGATCTGTTAACATTTATGTTAATGCATAGTGGAATTGATTGAAAAAAAAGGAAAATGGAGATTCAGAGATATATCAGTTCAGAAGTAATTAAAGCTATTGATTATGAAAGGGACTATACAAAATTTTGGTCAGCTAAAGAGTTTTCTTATTTGGTAATTTTTAGTAGAATATTACTGTCTTTTAAAATTCTGTAGCCCATAAATACCCGTAAGTTTTTATGTTTAAATGCTTTAGAGCCTGTACTTGATTCTCTTGCTTTTTAAAAGGACTGTGTTTGCATTATAAATACGTATGGTTTTTGATGAACCACATGGTAAAGAATTTGTAGTTTGCCAAGCATAACAATGGAAATTCTTTACATTACAAAACTTAAGACTGATTTATATGAACATATCTAGGAATATATGAAGTATAGAATCACATCGGTTTGAGAAACTTACCCAGTATGTACATGTACACTGTGTTGGATTTCTCTGACACAATGACTCTCTATGAAGTCGCTGACCATAGTGCTGAACCAAGACAGCCATGTTGGCCACTGCTAAATCTGACTGAAAACTGTACACAGAAATTGTGTAGATGTTCAAGTAGCATCATCATTGTAGGAAATGTATACATATATTTCATATGTACTTTTTAATATCTTCTTTTTACCCAGATGTATTGAAATCAACCAAAAATTGTGATAGAGAAATTTTATCTCTGAAGTATATTAATATAACATTGATTTTAAGTAGTGTCAGTAAAATCAATGGGATCAATGCTAGAGGTTTTCTCTTTCTTGGAAAGCTGCCCCTTGCAAATGAAGACAAGAATTTAAAACCAAGTTAAGTGACCGATGAGTTCTCTCAAAAACTGTACAATTTTAGGGGACACCGCTGTAAGCTTGAGTATGAACTTGATATTTTGATTCAGGTTTATATCACTGTCTAAGTGGCACTATCAAAACCAACATCAAAACATGTGGTTATCAAAAGTAATAAAATTACATCACTCATGAAACAAGTTATACTGAGAAACAATAATATAAGCACTTTTTAAATAAAGAGAAAAATATAAATTTTGAAATTATAATAATCTTGACTTAGCACTTTGGGGAAATTTTCTGTTGTTTGAACCAGAATAAACACCAGGCTGTCACTCCTAACAATGTTATTGTGTTCTACATTGTGTGAAATGAACACTGGTATGAAACCATTGTAGAAATTACCTGAAAAGGAATGTTGTAACATATTTAATATTTCAGTAAAAAGTACTATTTTAGGCATAGAACTATGACATGATTTTCCTAAAAATAGAATGGGTTGACATGCAGGATCATCAAATTAAGGGTCAAAGGTGACAAACCAGGACAAAGGGCATGCAGCTCATTTTCAAGCAATCAGTTCCTAGTTTTTTCATGGCTGAACAAAAGGTTAATTATATAGGAAAAAGGACTTAGTATTGAATGACCAGTTCTATTGGTGGAAAAACATATTTTAAATTTTTTAGATATTTTCAAATCAGTATTTCTTATTTGGGAATGCAAGAGCCAAAATGCTACTTTTATATTTTGCAAACAGTTCTTTTATGTAACATTTCTTTCAGCCACTACAAAAACATTTCAACTAAAATATTCTATACTGTATAGGTTAAAAACAGGCTTTACTTTTTTGTAGATTTAAAATTTTAGAAAATATGTGTAAATTATGTTTTGTCTTTTTTGCTTTAGTTTCTTGGTGTAATCTCCTTTGCTAGTTGATATCCTGATTTTTAAAAAATATTACATTTATTACACCATTATATCACTGGCAGTGATGTAAAAGTGAGCAGCCTCCAAAACATCTCTTGATCTTTCTAAAATGTTTATTGAAGCTATTTCAAATGCATGAAAAGTTCTCATTTAGTTGTTAATCTCTTGTGATATAAATTTTTAACCATTAATGTATATCAAAACTGAAAATGTCTATCAAATATAATTTTCTTATTAACATTGTACTTATTTAGAACTATTCAGGTTTACTTAGAATCATTTTTGTTTATCATATCAAGAAGCTACCTTAAAGTTTTTATCTTAAAGTTATGGTGGGCCTTCAAAATATATGTGATTAGCTTCTTTACGACACGACTTTTGCCATTATTTTGACTCTTTTTAATCTAAAACCACTATTTTTTTCTTCTATTCAATATGACCTCAACAATGACTCAGTTATGAGCTTTATTATATGAAACTGTTGTTTGATATGGTAGAAAATACAAACTGTTTGCATTAGCAAAACCAACTGTGCCATGGCTCAGTTGTTTTACAACATTCACATTTAAGCTAAAGAATTGTGTTTACCAATTAGTATTTGTGTCATAGTTGGCACCTTTAAACAATTTTGACAATATGCTAGTTGACTTAAATTATTACTTTGAAATTTTTTATTTTCTAGAATAAATTATGTTTTGCTACAGCAGTTGAAGAGAATGCTAGAGCTGCCCATATCTTAGGTGAAATCAGTAAAATTTCAATTTGTAAAATGGTTAAAGTTAAATTCATCTCTGTGATTCAATAGCAGTATGACAAATACTAGCCTTTAATTTAAGGTTAACTGTATTTTAATATGTTACAAATAATAACTTTTGATTCATAAATATAAAAAATATAATTTTGAAATGTTTTTCATAAAGTAGTATAAATTTTTTTCCATTCTCTAAAGATAATGTTCAAAATAGTTCAGTAAATGTGAGGTTTCTTGTTTTAGCACTCCTATCTATACCTATGAATTTTCAGTTACATAAAGTCACATGTAAATATTTGTCTTAACTTTAGTTTTAAGTATTTTCTTTAAATTTTCTGTATCTGTATATAATTGAAGGTACAGCATTTTCAGTTTTATCCAAAGTTACAGTAGGATGTTGAGTTAAATTACACAATAATTTACCCTGATTTTGCTTAGACAGCATTTGAATTTAGTTTATTGACTAATCGGCAAAAAAATAATTACAGTGAAACATTTTACTACATATTAAACATTCCTTTAGAGGACGATGTAAGAAAACATTTTCATAAAGCACACACATTCACTTCAATGTTGAACCTCCACATCTAATGTTTTATTTCATATGTGTATATGTTATATTTAAGTTATAGTAAATGTAAATAAATACTGTGCTTTAGGTTTTACTCTGGGGTTTATAGTATGTTTGCTATATATGTGTATATGATTTTAAGTAGTCATTTAAAAACTTTCCCCCCAACTATTCTTCGAAGAAAGGAAAGTCACATTATTGCCTACTTTGCTTTCCAAAGAATGATTTAGTTCAGTGATGGCTGAGACACATTGTAAATAGGCTATAATTTTTGTTATAAACCATGAAGTGAATATTTAATAAACTATAATGTGCTTTTACCCTTACATTGTTTTAGAAAATATAGTCAGAAACAAAAATTTAACCTTTTTTTTAAATGTTGAGAAGTTGTAGTGATGAGAATAAATAATGAAATACTTTTACTTTATTATGGTGAATATTCTTGATTGCTAAATCATTTTTTGCCAACCTAAAGTAACTATTGTTTTTTATTAATATTAGAAGTAAAGGCTAATGTGATGTCAATTGAATTTAAATAAAGTTCTCAGTAATATGTTATATAGCAGTATTTTATTTTATTACTACTCAGTTTTCTGGGCTTAGCATCTTGGCAATTTTTAAATAAATTATAGTGTATAATGCATAGTAGTAAGCATTTTCCTTTACATTGAATAGTTACAATAGTGGATTAACAACAATATGCAATGTACTTGAGAAGAATATTGTTACATATTTTACTAGGAAGAAATATGAAATCTTGGAGTGTTTGTAATGAATGGTGTTAAGTTAGGCAATTTTATAATAGTAAGTCTATAGTATATTTAAAATAAAATCATTGAAGTCACTTTATTTGTACATATTTTATGTTTGCAATAGTCAACTGATTAATTCCCTATCACATTCTCTTGGTGAAAAGATTTTTAAGAAAAAATTTGTTTATAGTCTATTTAATTCATAAAAGGCATCCTAGAGATAGTCAGCCCAGGTTCAGAAATTCATTAAGTCTTTGATTCATTAAAAAATATGTATTGAACACTAAAGAAAGCTAGGATTACAGTGATGAGCTAAATGTACTCTATTCCTCCCACTCATAGAACATAGAGTCAAGTTAGGAGAGAGAACATCATGGGCTATTACAGTCAATTACAGTACGGTGCTAAATGGTAGAGGCATTGTACTCAGTATGGAACAATAAGAAAAAGAGATCTAAGTGGAGATTTAAATGATGATTAGGGATTATCCTAGTGAAGGGGCAAAGAAGTGCATTATAATATTAAATAGAGATACCTGTGTATAAAATTATAAATAGCTGTTTTGGGAGTATTTCGTGCATTTAAAGAATTATTTTCATTCTTTATTGTTATTTCTTTTCAAAAAAGTCACCTATAGTCAGAATATGAACATTTAATATTGTGAATATTTTATATAACATTAACCTATCAAATCCCTATCATAGTTGTTCATATGGATGGATATTAATATCTATATTTAAACTTCTGTTTTCTCTTCCAACTCTTGTTTGTGAAAATTTTAAAATCATTATTTAACATCAGTGAAATATATTGATATCTGTGAAATAATTCCACCTTACTTTTCGTTTGAAAAGGTTGATAATATTAAAACTATCAATAACCAAAACCATCATGTGTAAGTTTGGATAATGAAAAATCTGAACATTTTTATCATTCAAATTGTCCTGCTTTCTTTAAACCCAGAAAGCTCATAGTTTGAGCTCTTAAAATTAAATAGTGTTATTTAGCTAATTTTTACACCATTTGACTTTCACTTTATTAGATTTCACATTTATAATAACTTATCATCTGACTTATTTGAAAAAAATGTTTGCAAACACTTTCTGTGTTTCACATCTTTAGAATATGTCATTTTGAACTTTTTTGCAAATATATAAGCAGAGAAGATCAAGTTTGGGCTGTGGGCTATTAGAAAAACATGAGCTAGGTTTTGCTGAAATTTATTTATAGTATTTAAATACCCCCTCACTAAACCAAATGTGCAAAATAAAATTTAATATACGCTCAATGTAAAGGAAAACTAGTAAGTTTTAATAATGAATTTTGTTAACATTAGGGACTGTCATCTTTTTTTTAAATTTTTATACAGGAGGTTCTTGTTAGTTATCTGTTTTATACATATTAGTGTATACATGTCAATCCCAATCGCCCAGTTCATCCCCCCCACCCCCACCCCCACCCCGGCTATCCCCCCTTGGTGTCCATATGTTTGTTCTCTATGTCTGTGCCTCTATTTCTGCCTTGTAAACCTGTTCATCTGTACCATTTTTCTAGATTCCACATGTATGTGTTAATATATGATACTTGTTTTTCTCTTTCTGACTTACTTCACTCTGTATGACAGTCTCTAGGTCCATCCACGTCTCTACAAACGAGGGGCTGTCAATATCGTCTGTCTTTTGGTTGTAAACACAGGATAACTAAAGGACTTAATGCACAGAGGTTCACGTGCCTTTTGTTCACATTCTTCCTCTATTCTTTTCAAATCTTACTCAGTGAGATTGTCATCCTTTGTAAGAAGAATCTTGGGTCAACATTCAGTAGAACTCTGCATTTGGAAAAGCCTCCATTTCGTTTTGAGAAGAAAATTAGATCACAACTTAGAGAATTTACACATAATGATTTATTTTTTTGTGAGTTGATATAGTAGATACAGTGTGTAAAAACTTAGTTAAGGAAGGAAAGACAGCCCTGGGTGGTGGCAGGTGAGTGTATGCATGTTCAAACCAATCTGTTTTCCAAGCTTTAATAACTCGGACCCGAGGATAAAAATGATAATTCAGTGGTCATCAGGAATTTTTCTTCCAACCTCTATACTTCATTACTGGGTGACCTCTTTATTGCAAGTTTTATTGTGTTGTGACATCTGCCAGTGGATATATTAGAAACATTAGTACTAGCTCATGTTTTTTTAAGGAGAACTGATTTTGCTTATAAAATCTGGGTTAATGCATATTAGATATCTTTAATTAAATATACTCAATGATTAAATGTATTACCTCTTAAAGTAATTTTTTTCTCAAAAAGTATTTGAATGTAATAGACCCAGTATCAGGGGTATAGTATCACAATTAGAGTCTCATGATTTATCTTCTAAAAGATATCTGAATAATCAAATTAGTCCATCAAGGAACAGAGTATCATAGGTTAAGTTCATTTTTAACTGTGGTTAAAAAAGAGAATGGGATTCTTGAATTACAGTGTAAAATTAAATATTAAAAAAATTTAAAACTGCATTGTTCCTGAAATCTGGATCTTTGACTACATCTTAGTGGTCTTGTTTAGAATGTTTTTTAAACTACCATCCTTTAATTGGAATGAAAGGCAAGTTTATGCCAATTGGTTATCTAATTTTGCTAGGTGAGTCTTAAATTGTAAAAAAAAGTTTACAGGTCACTTCACAGAGTCAAAACCTAAGCATTTTATTGCTTTCTAATGAGCTATTAAGCTGAAGAAGAGGCAATTAAATGAGCAATTAATGTAGTACTGACTTGAGCTCTCTGATTTTAGGTTCTTCAGAAGACAATGAGGTCATTCAACCAGGTTTCATCAGCCCCAGGTTAGTCTTTTTTTTTAATTAAATTTTTACTTAACTAATATTTATTTAAAAAGATCATTGGAGGCATATGAGAAAACATGACAGCCCTCAGGCATTCTCCACTTTGGCAAGATGGGTATGGTACTCATCTTGTACCTACTGTACTCCAGATCACTTCATCTATAAACTGATACTCCCACCAGAATTGCATGGATGAAATCTTCTAGTTAACTCCTTTTCCTCCTGATTTTAGCAATATTGGATTTTGTGATTCCCTTTTCTGTATCTCAGGCAAAACAGATAATATTTAAATGTTAATGGAGCTGAATGAAAAGTATTTGTGGCTTGTTCATTTTTGTAAAGCCCGTAGCAAAATAGGCACTCACAAGTATATGCTGAATTAATTTAAAGCTAGAGACTTGCTCCTGTTTTCAAAAAATTTACCATAACATAAATAGCACAATATATTAGCCATGTTTTTCAGGGAATTAGAGAATTTTCCTAATCTAGGAAAGCTCCATTTATTTTGCTTTTCATGAGCATGTATCAAATTTGTTCCTCACTATACTACAAAAATGAGTCATGTGAACTTTTAACATCTTAAACCTACACTTAAAATATCTATATATATATATATGTATATCCTTTCATTTATTTAGGTGTACTGTAAACCTAGGCTTTTAATGGAGAAATATTCTCTTGTATTACTGAAACTAACTGAAAACTGACAATACTATTTTCAGTAACAGTTTTATTTGTATTAGTATTTTAATGTATTACTCTGGCTTCTGCTCTCATACAGTTAATGCCTTGGGTCTACTCTTGACTAAACTCTTGACTAATACTGCTTTCAAAACTCTTAAGAGCTATGAGATGACAGAGTTTATGAGCATTTATAAGTACAAGTGAAATGCTGTTATTCTATTATTAAGCTTATCAAATACAGGATTGTAGGTAGCAAGAGGAAAGCAGTAGGAATCAAAAGGTTTAGTGAGGAAACCACTGATAGGCATTGCCTTTTGACAAGCACTTTACTTTTTTCTGGAGTGAATCCTTTGACATAGAGATGATGCTCTAAAGAGTACCATGAAAAAGAAGATTCCGAAAAGTTGCTACAATATTTTAATTTACCAGCTCTTTTCACCTTACTATTGATTGTGGTTTCCCTCTGGGGGCAAATTGGAGGCAGTCCAGAGGCCCTTTTCTCTTCTGCTGGGAAGTAATGTTAACACCAGTGTGTTAAGTGACTGCAATAAAGTTTCATGTCTGTGTTTCCTTGTGATTAAAAAGCGTTGGCCAGGGAGAGGTTGCACTTTCACCAAAAGAAAGGTTATTGCCAGAGATTGCATTTAAGCCAAAGATTTGAGCATCAACTGCTCCAGTGTCCTCACTTTGCAGGTGAGGAAACTGAGGCCCAGAGAAGCTTAATGATCCAAGGTCACACACAAGGTTATTAAATGGGACCAGAACTCTGGCCTCCGGTTTCTAGCTGGGTGCTTTTTCTCCACAGATTTGCTTCCTGCACAGGCATCTTTAAAGCCTGAAGATTTCTTCTCATTTGCCTCATCTTTTACTCCTGTACTATTTTTTCCCTTCCTATTTTCCACCTACCTGTCCTCTTCCCCAAAATTAACCTAAAGTGAAAATATTAAAAGAAATACCTAGGAAGCCGTCCATACTCTTTTTTTTTTTTTGCGGTACGCGGGCCTCTCACTGTTGTGGCCTCTCCCATTGCGGAGCAGAGGCTCCGGACGCGCAAGCTCAGCGGCCATGGTTCACGGGCCCAGCTGCTCCGCGGCACGTGGGATCTTCCCGGACCGGGGCACGAACCCCTGTCCCCTGCATCGGCAGGCGGACTCTCAACCACTGCGCCACAGTCCACACTCTTATTCCAGTTATTTGTTTTGATGAGATTAAGTTTTAAAGGGTAAATTTTCATTCATTGCTTTGAGAGGGAAAAATTGTTATGTTTACATTATTTAGTGTCATTTCTGCAGACTCAGAATATTTATTGCAAAAAGGTCTGTAAATTATGAGGCATACCTGTTCAAGTAGTACAGGTGAAAAATCTGGACTCATTTTTCAAATAAAACATGAAGAACCTTCATTTTGTGCTATTCTGGGCAAAGTAATGTAATGCTTATTACTAAATGATTTCTCTAACCTATTGCTGTCTTAATTAAAATCATTTAGGAAAGTATTTGTTGCACACAATTCAGAAAATATTTGGGAGGAGTAATAATAAAATTTTTACTTTTCCTTTTAATTGAAGAAGTATGTTAATAGAATATGATTTTTCCTATTCCAGTTAAAAAATAGTAAACTTTCTACAAAATGATGGTGTTAAAATAATGCCCCTTTTCTGAATTAATTTTGTTGCTCTACATACTTGGCTGAAACGTAAAGGACCAAAAAAAGAAGGAAACATTTGCAAATACTTGTTTTTTGAAATATAAAGGCAATTTTATCTGGCACACTTAAAATTTATTTTAATCGTTTCCCGTATTTCCATAATTTTATTTAATTATGCCTGGGGAAATATGTTAACCTATTTAAGGAAAATATTTAAGAGATTTTTACAGCTGTGTAAAAATTACCAAATTGGAACAATTGTGTTAAGCCAGAGCATTTTGCTCTCAGACAAGGAAATTAAGTGAGAACGGAATTTTGCTCTTCGGAAACGAAAACAAATAGCCCCCATATTCTAAAGTGCCTGTGCTATAAGACCAACGCACCCAGTCCAGTACTCCTTTCAGCTGACTCCGTGTTGCAAGAATTTCAAGAAAGTTATTTGCGGGTAAAGTAGTTTACTGAAACGCAGTGGGAGGGATCGGCAACAGTTTGCCCGACGTGCGGGTCCGCAGCCTTTGGGCGGGAAACCTCAAGCCGCGGCCAGACAGCGGGTTCCCTAAAATCGCCCCCGGCCGCCCCCCACCCCCTTCCCCGCCGACAGCTTTTCCTGATCCTCCAAAGGCGCACGGCGACGTTTTCGTGGCTTCCCGAAAGGACGGCGCCAGGGGTCTGTGTGAAGACAGCTCCATTTTAGGCATGGCCTGGTGGGGGAGTAGGGGGTGGAGTGGTCATTCTCTCGGGTTCTCATGACCCCTCCCCCACTTGACTTCACTTTTTGGTTTGCGGAGACTGACATCTCCCAGATGAAGGAATCAGATTGTACATGGTACATGTCTGGAAACGCAGGGAAGGTAGTAGGGTGCGTCAAGCGTTGCCTCCATCCTGGTGAAGGCAAAGGTTTCTTTTGTTTGGTGTTCCTCTTGTCGGGACGAAATGACAAATGTGAATGTCCCCTAATTAGTGAGAAATCCTCAGCCTTCTTTGGAACGGCTTGACTTCTCGAGAGGAGGTGGTGATGTGGTGACTAAAGGGAAAGGTGACTAGAGAGAGAACGGGGAGAGGAAGTGGCAGGGGCGGGCGGTGGAGGGAAGGGGCAGATCCGCTGACCTGGGGGTCTCGGCGACCCTGGGGGCGCGAGCTGCGCGTGAAGATCCGCGGCTGCGAGGGCAGCGCGGGGCTGCAGACCCCGGCCTTGTCGGCCGGGACGCAGAGCACGGGTGGAGCCGCTCGTCGCAGTGCCGCAGCCCCTCCTCCTAGTTTTAAGAAGAACCGAAGCATTGTTTCAGCTGTAATAGAAGTCACTCATTGCTTATAGTTGAAAACAACGACGGTGGGCTCTGGCACCTCTTTCGGCTCCTTGCATTGTACTGTCGGAATTCTTTAAAAAAAAAAAGAAAGAAAGAAAAAGAAAATACGTACGTTTTTTAAATGTAGAAATCTTAGATTGTGATAACCAACGGGCGTATGATAGGTTATTTCCTTGATTTTTTTTTTTTACCCCCAGTGCATTGACGATTCTTTGTAGCTACTTGAACTCATTTTAAAGACATTTTGCAAGAAGTATGATAAATCAAGCCACTGAAACATTTGGCTTCCACAAGTATAAAACATGCGTTTTGAGTCAAGCACAGGTCTTTCTGGCACTAAAAACAAGTAGGAAATGAGAAAAAAATTAAAACCAGAAGACTTCAGGAAGGTGACAAATTGGAAAGCGTTCTAGGAGATTCATGGGACCATTTTAGGTGAAAGAAGAACTCTATGAGCTTAAAAAGATGATGGTTAGTTTCATAAAAGGATCTTAGGCTCAAAAGACTGAGGGGGGAGCAGGAAAAGATGAGTCTATTTAAAAGACAGTGCCATATCCCTGAAATGGGGACTGATATTTTCTGTCACTGTCTCCTTCCTTCTCTTCCCTCCCTCCCAATTCCCTTCCCTGCTTCTCCTCCTTCTACCCTTCCTCTTCCCTTCTCTCCGCCTTTCTTTTACCGACCCCACTCCAATCCCCCCCGCCCCAACCAGGTATGTAAAATGCATTTGCCTTAAATTCTTTGTGAATGAATGTTAGAGGATTTCTCAAAGTCCCCAGTTGGAAAAAGCTTTCTACACGACTTGAAAGGCCGATGTCCCTCTCAGGAAATGAATGAGTCGATAACCTCTGACACCAGTGACCAGTCCAGTGAACCCTACCTTAATTCCACTAATACTGGAGGCCCCCAATCAGGCAAAACTGAATCTCATAACCATACCATCCAATGTGGTTCACTTATGGCATTTCACACTTTTCATCTATGTATTTGTAGGTTTGAATTTCATCAAATTTAACAAACAAGGATTCAGAACCCACCTACATATTTCTGATTTTATGATGATTGGACTATTTTTTAATTAAAAACAAGCTTACAGATAAAACATTGTTTATCATGAATGTGTGTCAGTGACAAAACTAAATTATACTGCCTGTTAATTTTATGATAATTTTACATAAATAATGGCATTTCCTCAATTTGCATGAGTACTTTTCACATTATTTCTGTTACCAGATGTTGATTTTTAAAAGTAGTTCTTTCATTTAAAATATTAAAAAAACAACTTATTCAAATTAGTTTCTCTATTTCCTGTTATTCAAAATATTTAACCTGGAATACCATCGTTAAAGTTATTTCATTATAGATCAGTGTAATCAGTTGATTTCTACTATTAAAGTAATGCCTAGTGAGTGTTTTGTTAGTAAATAATTTTTTTGAGAGCTTCAGCTTTTGGGACTCTTGCAGAATCATTTACATTTTTACACTTTTTCTTTCCTCCCTACCAGCTGGCACATGGTTATCCCCCCCCCCCCACACACAAAGTAAATAAAATGAGAAAGCTTTGCCTCCTTTCTTGAGGAACAACAAAAGAAATAAACAGACGAAAAATCTTTTCAAGTTAATCAGTCTCGATTGAAGCCTTTTACCACAAACAGCTGAAAATAACATTTATTTATATACATCAATTTACTTCAGATCTGAGCTAATTAGTATAAATTTATATTTCATTGTTTAGTATGGGGAGGAGGTGTAAATAGGTGCATTATGTGAATTTTCAAAAGCTTTTAGATTCGGTCAAAATCCCTACGTTTTAGTTTGTGTGAAACAATGTTAGAGTTAGGAGTGTGTTTGGAGAGACGGGGAGGGGGGTTGCGGGTATAGTGGGGGAGGGTAAGCTCCGTAGCTTTGCCAAAGGGAAGTGGTATCTGTACAGTTTCTCGGTAAACTGCTTGTTTAAGAAAATGGGGGTGGGGTGGGGGAAGAGTAGTGGTGCGTTTTAATGTTTCAAAGACGGGTTTTATTTTATATTCTAAAGGAAATCCAGCATTTCTAGTTGATCTATAACATTTACTGTAGTGGTCGATAAGGGAGGCAGTATTGGTGTCAGCATCTAGTAATCAACAATCGTTTGAACCAATTTTAAAGGTAAAGGGTAAGCAGTTTGAAACAGGGGGCTGGCCGGGGAAGGGACGGTAGGAGCCTAACCCGTTATTAAGTTTTCGTTTATTCAACTCTTCTGTCCCCTGGTAGTGGACTTTTAAAATGTCAGGGTCCGGTCAATAAGATATAAATTTACCTTTTTTTCTCCCACTTGCCTCCCTTTTTCACCCCCTCCCCCCGCCCGCGCCCGCTGTTTCTCCCCCACCTCTTTCTCTGGCTCCGCAGCCGCCTGTGCTGGCGGCTCCTCTTCACCTCCCCTGCCTGGCGCTCCCCTCCCCCTCCTTGCCCTACGTCGCCTTGCTCTTGGGGAACAATCGCCACTGATTGAGGTTCACTCTATGTTAGGCTGGAAAACTGGGCTGTTATTTAGGAAGTCATTAATCACATCCCCTCCCCCGGAAAGAGATGGCGGAGAAACCTGTGAAGTACAATTCCTTACCAGCCCCCTCCAAAATGTTCCGAAATGGTAAACCTAAACACAATTTGACTACAAGAAGGTGATAGCGATTTTTCCGGTAGCATTTTATTTTAAATTTGAAACAAATTTCAGGTCACAGTCAGGTAATTGTGTGCATTTCTCTTATTGTAGGTGTAGGTTACCATTATCTAAAGTTTCATGGGTGTGTAATTAGGTTCAATTAGATCTTTTGTAAATTACATATTTTCCTCTAAGAATGGAATTAAATATGAAATTTGCATCCCAAGCAGGTTTACTGTTAACGGAGCATCTGAATTCTTAGGGGGAAAAAAGCGTAACGTCGGTTGCTTTATTTAAATGGCTTTTTTCCCCTTAAATGAGATTATTTAGACAGGCTTATGTGTAAGGCACGCGTGTGCACATATATGACTGCCGTTTTTCTAAATCGACGATTCACAAGGACCCTCCATTGTGTTTAAGTAAAAGCACGAAATCGGCATTCTGATTTATCGTAAAGAAGCGTCCCCAATTGTCTTTAAGATAACATGTTTGAGTTTTTCGTGTTCATTCATAAATTATTTTGATGTCAGCATAGATGAAATGGCGATTGGTTATCTCTTCCTCTTGCCAGCCCCTTAAGGATCCGAGGTGAAATTAGTAGCAAGAAAGCATGTAATTGACAAAGTCACGTGTGCTCAGGGGGCCAGAAACTGGAGAGAGGAGAGAAAAAAATCAAAAGAGGGAAAGCACATTAGACCATGCGAGCTAAATTTGTGATCGCACAAAATCAAGATGTTAGATTGATGCAGAAGATCACTCCGTTGCAAAGGGAAAGTTTTCATCTCACGAGTTTGGAGCAGAGGGCCCGTGGGGCAACATGGCCGAAGGTTAATTTTCTTTTCTATTGTTTTACTGTGATTTTCTCTCTTCCTTTCTCCCGCCCTCTCCCTCTCCCACCCTTCTTTGCCCGTCCCCCCTTCCCCTTTTACCCCAATACTGAGCAGTACCCCCCACCCCCCATCGCGCAGTGGGGCTTTCTGCAACCTATTGTTATAGATCTCCAAAAATGTTTTGTACCGCCCACACTGATTCACAACTTGAAAAGCTTTCAGGGGGCTATTGTTTGAATTGTTTGAGTGTGATTAAGCGCAGTTTCAGTTAGTGAGCCCAAGAAAACTTTTATACACCTGCCCCCTCCCCCATTCCACCCCAACTTTAATTGAAAGTTATTGGGGGGGAGGGGAATGCACATTGCAAATAACCCTGGATTCACTGCTGCCGCATGTGCATTAACTAGTTCTAACCATCTTCACGATTTCTCTTTCCTCCTCGGGCACGCCGGAGAGAATTAGTTTCGCTGAAAATTTCTCTTTGTAAATGGGATCAGTGTTAAATCAGCAACATGCAAGTAAAATAATCGCATGCTGTACTGTAATATGTGGCCGAGAAACAGAGTTAAATGAAAACGTACACGTATGTACAGAAACGTGGAAGTTGTGATCGATAGAACAGTGTGGCTTCCTCCCTCCCCCGCTTTCCCTTTTAAGCCTTTAATTTAAAATATTTTCTGCCGAATAAAAGAAGGAATCAACCATTTAATAGCTTTTTTTTTCTTTCATTTCCTCTCCCCTCCACCCCCACTCCCAAGCAGTTTTTTTTTTCCTTTCACTGAACTGTATGGCAGTACTGACTAACTGACTTTTTTGTCCTGTTCTACTCAGGCGGGGCAAGCAAAGGTGGTGGAGAAGAGCCCGGGAAGCTGCCGGAGCAGGCAGAGGAGGAATCCCAGGTTTTGCACGGAACTGGCCACTGTAAGTGGTTCAACGTGCGAATGGGATTTGGATTCATCTCCATGATAAACCGAGAGGGAAGCCCCTTGGATATTCCAGTCGATGTATTTGTACACCAAGTAAGCCAAACTGTTTTTGTGTTTTGTTTTGGTTTGGTTTTGTTTTTGTTTTTTTCTCCTCGTCTTCACCTTTTTCAAGTGGAGGAGCTGACCGGTAGTTTTGTCAGTGGGCTTACAATAATGTGCCCTTCAAAATCTTCCTTACAGTCACGAGTGAATACAGTTATTAGGGTGTGTGCATGGGCACCTTCCTGGGTGTCTTTTCCTAAACAGAAAATGAAATCTCTGAAATTTCACTTCTGGGTGGCGGTTGACTTGATTAAGTAAGTTCCCCTCTTCTTTCGACAGCGAAATTGCCGTAGTGTAGCTTCCGGTGTTATCGGTTACGATACATTATGTGGCCTGTGCCTGGGGAATGAGTGGGAAATGAATGAGGAAACAGTGATCATATTAAGTTTTGTTTTTTTTAGGCCAATTTGCTGTTATAAGAAATCTGTAGGTCCCCTTATTTTAGACAGCTCTAATCACAGTAGCTTCCCCAATTATTTTATATCTGTCTGTCCGGTAGTCTTTTGTAGATTCAAATTAAAATAATTTGATTTCACAGTAAAATAGAGTAGAACATTGTTGGCCTAGTATGGATTTGAAGAAATGCAAGAGAGGATTGTTGGTAATCAAACATTTTAGAAATGTGCTCCGTGTAGGGCATAGGTCCAAGGATACTGTCTCTTTAAGAGACTGAACTCAAAAAAACATGTGGCCAGAGGCGGCTCTAGTTTGTATGTTTAAAATGTGCTAGTGGGCTACTTGGGGTAAATTTCCACTGTTGCTTATATTGTGTTGTAATTTTTTAAGATGCTTCAATACCAAATAGAATGTCATTGCTTCTTATTTAAGAAATTTTACCCAGAAACAAGGAAATTAATACCTCTCCCCCTTTCACTCCTCTGTTGTGCTTAATCTCTTAATAGTAAGGGAAAAAAAAAAAGGTATTTACAGTTTGCAAGCTTGATTATTTCATCGAAAGAAGTTAGAGAAATACAAATTATCTGTAATGAATTCTTAGGAGTAAAGGGATTTAGGACTAAAGAGGTTTATTTTAGCTTGACATCTAAGTTAAAAATAATCGAATGAATGCATATCAGTCCTACAGGTTGACTGACATAGATACATGTAGGAAATAAATATTTAGTATATTTGCATAAAAATTTTCTGTTTTGATAGTATGTTGCATGTTCTTAGTAATAATTTACAACCTCCTTTCCCCCCTAAGGAATATCATCTTCAAATTAAGTATATAAACAATAGAAACATATGAAACCATTCTGTTTTGATCTGTTGTCCTGTGTGCTTGGTAGCTTCCTGACCTTGCTGTGTGGTGTGTGTTTTCCTTTCCTAAAGGCCTGGCTATCATTATTGGCTGTTTACATGTGGAAGGATCAGCATAGTCTGTGAATTGAAACAGGGTTTAAATACATAAATAGAACTCCACAGACAGGCTACTGGATTTTATGCCTCCTACTTTATATGGCAAAATGAAGCCACATTTTCTGCTTTTCTCCTCCCTAGACTGAATGACTGAAATCATTGACAAATCCATTTTCTCTCAGGCCTCTGCTTTCCCTGCTTTGAACCTTCTTTAGGTTGTTAAAATGTTCTTTACAATCTCATAAATTTGTTTTATAGATGAATGAAAAAAAATAGCCCTTTTCTTCTTTGTCTGATCACGCCTTGTTATAATTTGGTTTTCTATGTTTACCTTTTAATGTATTCAAATAGTAGACATTTTATTAACTGATATTAATGTTTAGAACAATGAGACATCCAATTTTAAGCTATTTAATGGTTGTATGTTGATAAACATTCCCATATCCACTGAATTAAGAAATGCTATATTGCTGCAAAAGTTTTTTTATATACATAGTGAATAGTTTCTAGAGTACAAACATTGATTATTCATATTAGACTTACTTTAAATTTTCTGTTACACATCATGTATTTACTAATAGAACAGTATTAAAACGATGTGTGTGATAAAAAATTCTCTCAAAAAATATGTATTTGTATTTTTCATAAGAATATATCTGGATACATTTTTAGGAAGAAGTATGTAAAAAGTCAGTAAAACTCACGTATTAGCATTTTTGTGATGTAAAAAAATAGGGCAGTAATAATCTTTAAATTTAAAATTAGAAAGTGACATTTTAGGGCAGTTTTTGATGGTTAAAGTATTTGCTGTTTGAAATATATCTCAGTTTTTTCCTAGGGAAGACTATTTAGAATCAGTTGCTTTGTTGTTGTTGTTGCTGGGTTTTTTGTTTTGTTTTTCTTTGTTTTTTTTTTTTGCTTCTTAACTTTGATGCCTAGGTAAAGGGATTTCTGTCTTATATTGAAGCTTATATAAATTGCATATAAATCATATGAATAATTGTTTTGAAGAAGGCAGGATCCCACTGATTTTAGCAAAGCAGCTACAAGTAACAATTTGATGGTCATAAATAATGTGTGCAGCATCACTTACACAATCAGGTTGCAATTCAGGACCATTTTATAGAAGTTTTTAAGACATTTTAAAAATTATTTTTTTAGCTGCCATTTTTACCGTATGAGCATTTTTGAAAGCATACTAGATTTTATGTATAATTATAAATTAGATTTTTCCCCATTATGTGTGTATACTATTTAGTTATGAAAGAATAGGCATCATAGATAATTAGGAATTTTATATGTTCAACTAGAGCGACATCTAATTATTTTAAACATATGAAGTAGTGGCGGGTTTTTTTGACTGTTTAGAAGTACATGTGTCATTGGATTTTTAAAAAAATATTCTAAAACATGTTTTTAATAGTATATGTTTGGGGAAGTAAAAAAAGAAATGATTTTAGTTTCTTTAAAATAATATTTAAAAATTCATGCCAAGGCACCCAGATATTTTTTTCTCCTTACAAATATTGATTGCAAAGAACTGCACATCAAAAACAATCCGTTGCTATGAAATGAAGAGAATATATGAGTGTGTTCTTAAAATAGAGCTATACATTTATGGTTACGTAATTCTATTTACAATTTGTTGGCAAAAATACAATCAAACTTTCTTTTGGTTTCTGTAATGCCACCAACTTCTCAAAAACATGCCCAAGACTTAGGTGCTGTTCTCTCTTTCTTCAGACTTGTTGATAAATGTAGTGAGACTCTGCCATTTGAGGATGGTATGTGACCATTGGTTTAAAATGACTGTCTTCATTGGATTTTCTAATGTTAACTGGTGATTTAAATGATTGTATTTTTATGGGTTTGTAATGAATAGATGTATTCGGATACGTTAATACTGAAACCCTGATAGCATTCAGTATTTTTAGAAACTTAACAAAAATGTATAGATATTATAGTTGTGAATTTTGTCACAGTCCACTGTTTTTGAGGTGTTCCTTAAAATTTTCAGTATTTAAAATATTTGGTGATGATTTAGTTTGTAAGTAGGATAAATTTGTAGGAATTTCTTACTTAAGCATCCAGTGCAAAACACTGAGTAGTAAGAGTGTAGATGATTAATTCAGATTTTAAGTCTAGGTTCTTAACTCAGTTGATTTCACCAATTAGAATACAATTATTTTGTAAGTGCTAATAATTAATACCCCTATCAGTTTATTGTTACTAAGTTTTAAAAAATTTGCCTCCACCGTTAGATTGTGGGGTAACATGTCTAAATTACCTGGAAAGGTCTCTGGCAACTTTCTGAAATATAATCTTTTAATAGTACTTATATATGTGATGATACTTTAAATGAATCACATGGTAATTAAATACTAGATCATTTATGGAGAAGGTCAATATTACTCAATAACTACCTGTTGATGTTATGTAAGTTTTTCTTTACATAGATTTTGACATCTATTTTTAAAGTCATTATCTCAACCAATAAGATAAAAGTGATCATTTGAACTTTATTTTGTCCAGAGGAGGGTTGGAATCCATTCTCCTTATTACTCTCTCTACAGCTCATTTGCATAATAATATTTTCTTGTTGGGTTATATATTTGGGATTGTTTGCCATCAAATAGGATACAAAGAATTTTTAAAAAATAAATTTTTTAATTTTTATTTTTGGCCGCGTTGGGTCTTCGTTGCTGCACGTGGGCTTTATCTAGTTGCCGCGAAAGGGGGCTACTCTTCGTTGTGGTGCACAGGCTTCTCATTGCAGTGGCTTCTCTTGTTGCGGAGCACGGGCTCTAGGCACGCGGGCTTCCTTAGTTGTGGCATGTGGGCTCAGTAGTTGTGGCTTGTGGGCGCTAGAGCGCAGACTCAGTAGTTGTGGAGCACGGGCTTAGTTGCTCCGCGGCATGTGGGATCTCCCCAGACCAGGGCTCGAACCTGTGTCCTCTGCATTGGCATGCGGATTCTTAACCACCAGGGAAGTTCCACAAAGAATTTTTAACATAAATGTGTTTCATTTGTTTCACAGTTTATGTAAGAATTCTTTTTCAAAGAGAAAGAGTAATTTCAAAATGATTGCAATTTAGCTATTATTACTCAGTTGGCTTAAATATTTAATTTGGTTTTTAAGTCTTCAATTACCTTTCAGGTATTGATGTTTTCTTCTTTTGCTCTTTATTTCTGATTTATGGTTTGATCTTTATGAGAATACAAATGTCTATATTACAAAGATTTTATATATTTTATGTTCCTTTTATTACTTTGCTCAGAAAACATTTCAGAAGAGTAATGGAAATAGAAGAGATAAGAGATAAGTTTAAAGCATTTTTATTAATAGTATAGGATATGAAAACATTTGGAGATGACTGATATTTAAATACATGAAAATTGAAGTGTTATACACCGTTCAATTGATGTAGCATGGAGTTCATGTCTCAGTTTTTAACATTAATTAGCCAAACAATTATGAAAACTGATTTACTCCAATATGCTCATGTTTAAGGGCTTTTCATAATATTTAACTACCAATTTATTAGCCATATTACTTTTGTCATAGTTTAGAGTGAAAACATTTTTCACACTCAGAATAGATATGGTTATTTTTTTTCTTGGGGCTGTTGAAAATGTCAATATCAAAAAAAAAAAACCCAACATATTTAGATAGAGAAATCTTGGAAGTTTAAAAATGTGATAATAAACAGTTATACCTCATTTGTTAGTGAGTTCTGCATTTTAATATTTTGAAAATGGTTCCTAAAGCTACCAAATTTTCAAGATGAATTGCCCACATGACCAGTTTGGAAGAATCCCAAATGAAATGCTTTGAAGCTATTTAATCATAAAATCACATCTAAAGGCATTTAAATAAAAACTGTATAAGACTTTAATTTTCTTAAAAGATATTGGATACATTCCTTCTGGTTTTCAAATACTGATCCATTTTCAGGAACTTTTCTGAATACTTCTAAAAAGATATCCTTGTTCAGTTCAAACATGAAATGTGAATTGGGTACATAATTAAGACATCGTCTTCACTCCTCATTTTAAAGAGTATTGATGTAACTCAAATATTTTCCTCTTATTTTTGATTCTCCTTTTTTAAAAAGACCATTCACAGCAAATGAAGGTGTTAAATTCAAGAACTGTTTTTTAAACAAATATGTGACAAGCCACTTATGAGTATTTAGCATAATATCTTTAACCTGTCTTTAACTCATCTCAGAGTTCTTGGGTTTCATAAGAAGTTAAAAACTTGTTTTGTTACCTGGACTCAACATGGAAGTCCTTCGAGGTAAATTTTGTTGCTTTTGGACAGCGAGGAACCCTAATAAGGGTTTGGTTGAATTCATCATCCTGTTCAGAAATTACCTAACTATTGCAGATAGTTTTGTATACCTTAACTGAAAAGTTTTATTGGTATTGGGATTAAAAGTTACTAGTTAAAAATATGGTGTACTGTATTTTTATTTCTAAACCAAGTATAACCTAAACAAGTAAAGTAAGGATATTTCTGATTCAACTGGAAATTTATTACTTTAAATATGATATTTTGTAGACTTGATTTGGAACTAAATATTGAGATATTCCTCACTGAATTTCTCACTGGAACTTCAGCTTGTTCAATATGTAGTTACTGAGGTTATGGCATTGTAACATATACAGCCCATAAGGAACTTAAATGATTTATATTCTTATCTAAAATAATGTGGTAACATTTTCTAATATCAAAAAAATTGATAACAGTAATATATCAAAAAATACATTGTAGGTCAGTGGGGTACATTGAGAAATGATCTTTTAAAAGAGTATTCTATTAATTGAGTAATAAAAATGTTTGTTATGTTGCATTTTGATACATCAGGATTAATTTTATCTTCTGTCTAGCAACAAATTAGAAGATTATCTGATGATTGCCCCCCTTCCCATATCTAAATATCTGACAGTTTAGAAATGCTGTCTCAAATAAGATTTATAGATAATTGATAGCTTTAGTCTTATGTTTCTTTCTGTAATCAGCTGCAAATTGGAATAATACCTCACTTTTCAGGTGTTGTGAAGAGTAGAGATACCATTATATAAACTGCCTAGCAGGTATGTGTTGAATAAATAAACTAAAATGTAAACTAGTCTTTTTGCCACAACAAAATCAGGGATAAGTTTTTATCAGTGGTATGTATTTGTGGTTGAAAATGAAATTGGTATCTTTTATGTGCTCTCTTTAAAATTAGGCAAAATGTATTGCACAATATTAATAGCTTAATTTTAATTACAGTGAACTATAAGGTTTTTTATTACAATTTTATGGTATAGAGTATTGTTTACTATTGTTTAACACATCAGGATATAAACTGAGACTTGGACATAATTTTGTGATGCAAATGTTTTTGTTTTAATAGTTTGTTTCATCGTGAGATTTTTACCTATGTATTCAGGTATATGTATTCAGTTTGTATTCTTCAGTATAGGCTAAGGGAAAAATATGAAATATTGTCTTAAATAGACCTGCTGTGATAATTTAATACCTATTGCTCTATTAATAATTACTTAATACTTGTGAGATATGATACAGTGGTATAGAATCTGGTCAAATAGATCAGTGTTCAAATCCCAGTTTATTATATGTCTCTAGGGGAAGTAAGTTACCTTGTCAGTGTTTCAGCATCTTACAAGGGAAGGGACAAAAAAGTATCCACTTTGTATAGGGTTATTATGAGAATTAAATGTTATTAGACATGTAAAGCATTTAACGCAGAGCTTGGCAGATAGTAAGGACTCAGCGATGTTTGTACATAATTATTATTACAAAGGAGATATCATGTGGTAGAGTGAGAGAGAAAATATCAGAAATGAAGGTTTGGGTTTGGCTGTGCCACTTGGGTGGGTTTCTTACTTATGGCTAGTTGCTTCCAAGGAGCTTCAGTATTCTCATGCGTAAAATGTGGCAATAATATCTTGCCGTCCCTATTTTTGAGGAGTGGGGTAAGGGTCAACTGAGGTATCATACATGAAAATAATTTAAGAATTCTAATGATCCAGGTTTAGTTTTAATCTTCATTTCAAGCACTATATTTTTATTAATACCTTCACCATTATAAACCTTTGTCAGGTTTTTTAAAAGATAGTAAGCTCATGTCATTTATTTTTTTTGCCTTGTCAACTTAATTGAGGTATAATTTATATAGAATAAAGTTCACCAAATTTAAGTATACAGTGAGATGAGTTTTCACAAATTGTGTAACTACCACCACAGTCATCATACAGAACATTTCATCAGCCCAAAAAAGTTCCCTTGTGCCCATTTGTAGTCACCCTTGAAGAAGAGAGGCACAGTTGTCCTATATGATATTGATATGTCATATTAACTGGTTAACTGACCTGTTTCTTTTAACTTTGTCTATTTAGATATAAGCTACAACCCATTATCCTTTATGAAATACAATCCACTTATTTTCATGTTTTTGTTTGTTTCTCTTTAGTTATTTCTGCTCGACAATGACCTTTTCACCAGTAGTTTCTGTGCTTGTGAAAGTGAGATTAATTAGCATACATTTCACTAATCTTCAAACTTAATTTCATTTACCCTTATGGTACTTTTTCATACAACATAAACTCACTGCTTACCTAAAGGGCATAATTAGGCTTATTGATATTCTTATTTCTTGTCAGAAATTTAATGAATTTCTGTCTCAACTGAGTTTTTGTGTAAACATTCTTAGAGGTTTAAATCAGCAAGAAGGCTTATTGCTATATAAAAGTATTAACTTTTAAGAAAGTGGTAACTCTAGAAAAACTTCTGGTTCAATAATTTATCTATTCAACTATTTTTTTAGTTGATCACATACTAAGTGTAAAGCATTGTTTGATGATAGATTTAAGAGTTCTGCTCTCCAGATTGCTATATATTCTTCCTGTTTACTTCCTTTTGGCAAACTTTTTAATAAGATTTTTCCAATTCTCATTCTTTTCATACAAGGTATGAAGCAAAGGCTCATTTTCCCCATGTACTACTCACTTTCTTTTTACAAAGTTTAATTATGCTTCTCTCTCTACCCATAATTTGGGGATAATTATGATGAAAAAATAAATGTTAGTTTTTAAACTTTTGAACTAAATACAATGATTTCTCATCAGTCTTATATAGTTTCAGATTTCATGCATAGAAACTAAACTGTCTTTACCATTGCTGAGAATCATATTTTATTGTGCTATTAGTAGTATGCTTATTTTTTACCAGCTGCTCTAACTTTTTGTTATAAAACACTTTTTAAAATCAAACCTCACTGAAATTTATTATTTTTGTTCCTTGAAGTTAGCTTCTATTTCAAAATCTTGTAAGTTTAATTTACTAATAACTCGAAATTTTTCTTTTCAGTTTTATTGTTCTATGTTATATAAATACTCTATGTAAATTTCAAATTAATTTTAATTTGGCCATGATTTGTTCATGACCATTTGTTAAGCTTTGTAAGCAATTCCCTAGGTCTTTACAGTTAGTAGCTACAAAGTTCCTAGATGCAGTAGTTCCTAAATTCTTTTATCTTAACGTGTTTTCATTCAAATGAATTATCTTTATCCTTAATTCAGTTTGTAACAGAAGTCTGACAACACAGGTTATATCTATCACTTTAAATACTTAATAGATCATTGATGTGTTGTAAAGCTTGGAATGAATGAATTCTATCAACTTTTTTCCCAGCCAGAATTTTACTAATACATCATTTTGCTTACAATATGGAAACACTGGTGCTTGGAAACTAATTCCACTTTTCAGCAACTCCTTTAAATAGATTAAATGATACGAGAGACACGCACCTAACACAGTTCAATGTAAGCCATACATTTAAAAGGATAAATGAATGATTTTTTTTCAGTTTTAACAAAAAACAAAAAACTTCTCTTTTCAGGATTGGTTAAACTATGAGTCAGAAATTTAATTACAGTCTTGACCTCATTTTTTTTTTTAGCTCTCTAATTAAAATTTTTAGTTGAATACTAAATCTAAGGACAGTTGGATTTGCATGTTTGCCCCTTTCACTGTTTCCTCCCCCTTGCCATTGAAGAATTTTGAATGGGGAGGAATTTGCGCCCTTTGGCTCAGGTTGCAGACCCACTTGATCAAGCCAGAGAAGCCGGGGTCAGAACTATTCATTGCTTATCTTTTCCTTGGGCCACTTGTAAATCCTGCCTTTCTGCTCTGCAAAAAATCTCTTTATATTAGACTTATAATAAAGCCTGGAGAATAAAAATGGGCATAATAGTTGATGCTTGATTGTGACTTCACATGGGTTAATTTCACTATTTTTGAAGTTTTTCATGCCACTGCAGGTTATTTGATGTATGTAATTTTGTTTAAATAATGCTATTTCATTAGATATTAGAAAAGCATCCTGTTGGTAGTGAAAGTTTGGTGAGATGATATTCTGTCTCAGGTTGAGACTTAACACCTTTGAAATGTAGTGATTACTTTTAAGTAAACTGAATTTATTAATTTGAATTCAATCTATAAAAGCCCCAAAGTATTTTGTTTTGATGTGCTTAATTTCTAGCATTTATGCTGACACTTAAAATTTTCCTGAATCAACTATAGCACAAGTTTATGAACTGTATCAATAATGGTGTAAAGACTTTAAATATAGACCCAGGTTTAAACAAACACAAAACACTTTGTTCTTATCTCAGCATCCCTTAAAAGTATACAGCTCTGGTTCAGGACCTCAGGACCACCCATCACCCTGGACATTGGATACTCCTATTTATTCAAGAAGCTTGTGAAGTATCTGTGTGCCAGTGGGGGGATGGTGTGTGTATCTGTGTAGGGAATCACAGTTAGGTGATTTTACCCCAACAAAAACAGCACCGTTGTTTATAAGCTGAATTATGTCCCTGTAGAATTTTCTAGTTGTAAAACCTAATTTACATTAAATATTTGTTATTTTATGCAAGCGCTGGTTGCAGTTTTCACATTTTTGATGCTTCCATAAGGTTAAAGTGGGCGTCCATTAAGATTAACCTCAATCCATTACAGCCTTTTGGCTTGCAGGCCCCACCCGTTGGCCTTGGATTGCTAATACCAAGCTTTTGTTTCTTCCTGTAGAAAGGAAAGGAAAGAAAACTGTTCTTTCTTTTTCATTGTGTAAGTCATGTGACTTCCTTTTTAGTTAGTTACAGATAGGGTTGAAGTGAATCTCAAAATGCATAACATAGCAAATGTTATGTTTATATGAAATATTTATTGAAATGTGCCTCTTATTTAATTCATGTGTTTTATGCATTAAAATATTTGTTTTGAACAACTATACCTTATATTACATCCATGCAGTTTTTTAGGAAGCCAAAAAAAGGTTACCAAATAGATTTTTAAAATAAAACTGATCTTATCTATATCATGGTAGTTTCTTAGTGTATACGTTTTTCTCTCAGTTATCTTGTAGTATCATTTGAGTTTTTTTAACTGTAGCTTATTTCTCAGAACTCACAGTGTAAAGAAAGTAGCAGTGGTGTTTGGGATGATTTTAGTCAGGAAAATTTGCTGATAGGAAAAAAATGTGTTACAGAACTGCATGTACATATAAGAAGGAACTAACTGGATGTATTTCTTTTTGCTCCTCTTCTCTCTCACCTCTCTATAATAGTAAGTGGTGTAGCTAGCTGTTAGGAGAAAATGCTATCCAGCTCCTAGAATATTTACGTTGATGCTTAGTCCCAATTTGGGGATTTAGTCATGATGTTATAATTTACTATTAAATATTTAATCTTTAAAATTATTTAAATTTGTTCTTAAGCTGTTTTCCCAAACATTTAAATTCTGTTTTAGTAACAGTAGAGCTGTCTCCAAATAATAAATAAAATATTTTGAAAAACAGTACTTCTAAAAGAAGTATCCTGTCAATGATTTTTAAAATACAATGTTCTTTGACACATGATATTTCCCTGCAAGTCAGTACTTTTAAAAGACTTCTAAGGAGAAATCCTACTGTGTTTTAAAATCCTGTATGCATTTTTATTTAAAATGTGTTTCAGTAAAATAAATTCTTACATAAAAAGCATTGTTTCTTACATTTTCAATAGTCTTATACATCTTGAAAGTCAATGATATTTAATCCAATGATTTTGCTGTTATCCAAGATAACTTGGTTAGTTCAGATTTTTTAATATGAAAAATCTGTTGAGATATACAGAAAAGCTACTTAAGTTTAATAACACTGGGTTATCAGTTTTTCAATAACCAGGATCTGGTTTGAAGTCTGCAGTGTGCTTGTCATGTTTTCATGTTTTCATTGACATTAAAGTGTATAGTAAGTGATTTATTTTGCATGGGCTTTACAACTGAGTATTTGAACTTCAGTATATTTCATTAATTAACTTTCAAATATTTATTGATATTTTATTTAATGTTTAAATTGCCACTAAAATTTTGCTTTGAGGAAAGGTTTAGGATACTAAATCTTTAAAATATGTGATACTTCTTCATTTAACATTTGGATAGCAAGGTATTCATAAAACACCAGCAATCTATTATTAAGTATTTGAATTAGTACCAACATTTTTTGTTGAAATAATCCATTTAGTATCTTAGTGTCACTCTGAGTTTAAAATAAAAAGATTAAGAAACAAAGTCTAATTTTAAAAAATTACTACCAGATTTTTTGTGTACCGCATGCTTTTTTTTTTCTAACACAATATGATATTAGAAAGTGAAAAGTTGGGTGCTTTTCCCTTTATAACTATTTTTCTCCTGCAAAGTTTTCTTTAACTTGTGTGAAGAGTAGTTAAGTGAATTTACATGGCTTTAAGTGTCTTCATGTTTAGTCAGAAGTACAAAGTTCATTTGTGGGGAGTAATACCACTTGGGATATTGCCACTTGTTTTCATGAGGGTTACTGTAAATAAATGATAGTGAATGATTTGATTTCTAAATTTTCTTTCCCCTAAAATAAACTTTATAAAAAATGGGAAATAATTTTTCAAATTGTTGAAATATCTGAAGGACCAAGTAAATATGGACATTTGTTTCAGTACATGCTCTTTAGTTTAGGGTTGGGTATTTTTTTAAAGATATTCTAATATAAGAAATCTTAATAAGTAATGTTTGGGAAGTTGTTAGTTATTGACCACTTTTCCTTACTCTCTGCCTTTACTTTTAAAAGTATCTGGTCACTGTTAAATCATTAATATTCCTAAAGGTAATCCAGAATTTCCTATGAGATTCAGTGTTCAACATGTATTCAATTATTCGAATTTACAAAATTCAAATGATTTTTGGAAAATCTTGTAAGACATGGGACAATGTTTTCAGAGTACGATTTTATGGAATAGAATTCATTATTTTGATACATATGTATATGTTCCTATTTTTAGCTGTAAATTGAAAAAATAAATTACCCCAATTATTAAAGCATTATATTGTCCCCAAATGATTCCTGCCCTAACATCATTTGATCTGCCATCGGGAATTATTACGGCCTTAAGTGGTCTCTCTCTTCAGTGTCCGCCTCCCCCTTTTCCCCTCCCCCACTCCCCTTCGGGAAGGAAGCCTGGGGCCCTAGCTCTAGAGATACCAGAAAAAAGCAGTCACTCAGCAGAAAGTGTCTGTCTTTAGCAGAAGTATCATCCCTTGGAGAAGAGTGTAGTTGAGAAGAGGTTAATAACAGAGTTTATCAAACTTTAATTTCGAATGCATTTTTGGTACAGCTGGATATTGTGGTGTTAAGAAAAAAGAAGTCTACTTTGTCTGTTTTAGGCATTAACAAAGTCAAATTCAGTCCTTCACCACTTTTCTCTCTTTACTTAGCTTTGGCTAAATCTTTTATACTGTTTCTAAAGGCTGTTGCCAGTAATTTTCCTAACTTTGAAGAGGAGTGTGAGTTCTGAAAAAAAAAGCCATGGATGGTTAGGTAATTTTAACATTTCTAAACACTTACTGATTATTTGAAATATTTTCCTAAATTTCCAAAGAAAGTTTATATGAAATGTTTTACTCAATATCATTTGTCATCTAAAGATAATGTTTGTGTGTCTAGCATATTTTTGCCTAGAAGGCTTTTTAAACCACAAACTAACTCATAAAATTGGCTAACAATGAAAATAAATTGATACTGATAGATCTAGAAATGTTTTAATTATTTACTTCCTTAGATTGTTCATAAATTCCTTCTTTTGTTTGTTTCAGGATGAGTAAGGAAATGCAGATTCAGTGTGGTAAACACTATAAACTGTAGTGTAAGATTGCTGAAGGGCCCAAGTTTCTTTGTGCTGTAGATATTTGCGCTAGCATTTCTTCATCTTAAAGGGCAATCCCTTTACTTAGCTCCACATGTGTTGGTTTAAGTTTCTCATACTTACTGACCCTAGTTTGAAAAACTTAAGCAGAATGGTCATGGAATCTCACAATTAGCTTAAAGAGGATTTTAGAAGTTATAGTTTATGTCTGAAAGATAATAAAAATGAATATTGTGTAATACTTACGTTTTATGGAATAAACCAAAGATATTTTGAGTTTTTTGAATGTTATTTATTAAAAGGACAAACACAAAAATATGACATAATTGCAGACATATTTAAAGTAATATAAAAATGATAAGTATAAGCAATCTTTTGATAGAATACTTGAAAAAGAAAGTTAGAATGTAATCATATATTCCTTTCTATTAGTCTACCCCCTTTCCAGATCAACAAACGTTTATATTTGTTTTGTTTTAGCCTCTTGCTAATGCTAAATTCCCACTACTACCATTCCCGGGGGATGGACCCCAGTTTGCCGTCATTGATCCTAACTCCGGATCATCCAAAGACACTGGTATGCCTCCCCTGTAACAAGGCTTCTGTTCTGCCAACACAAGAGAACCCTTCAGCCATAGCCAATCAATACTGTAGCAATGATAGTGATCAGGACATCAATAACAGAATGATGATAATAGTATCATGTAAGTTTTATAGAGTGTTTGCATGTGCCAAGTGCTGTGCTAAGCATTTTACATCCATTAAATTTTCACAGCTCTGAAAGATAGTTACTATTGTTGTCTCATTTTTAAGATGAAAGAAATGATCTTAGAATGGTGAATTGCCTAATTTCACACAGTTGAGCCAGCAGTATGACTCCAGAGCAGTGCTCTTGAATCTCTGGGTTCCAGCCACATTTTTAGCTGTTTTAATTTTATATTAATATGCGTAACTTATGCTAAGTGATTGAGATTCAATTATGAGCCAAAAGCAGACAGGGATTCTGATTCTGACTTCACGGAGTTTAAAGAACAGTAGGGGAGACAGACAATCAGATCACATAAATGAAAGTAAAATAAAAACCATGATGAGTGCCATGAAGAAAAGGTACATGGTGCTGTAAGTATATAACCGTGAGGGTTCTGACCTAGTTTCAGGATCAGGAAGGCTTCTTTGGGGCAGTAAATTTGTGATGGGTGTTGAAAAATGAGTAGTCAAAGAACAAGGAAAAGAATATTCCAGCAGAGAAAGGGGGAATGTACAGAGGCAGGAGGGAAAATGAACATTAGCTTTACAATGTGTTAGGATTACAAAGATCAGTAATGTCCAGTCCCTGTCTTTAAGAAGCTTGCAGTTAGAGTGTGTGTGTGTGTGTGTGTGTGTGTGTTGTGTGTGTTGTGTATGTGACCAGCAGTTACCACAGAGTGATAAGTGCTAGCATAAGAGCAATAAGGCAGGAGTTGCCCATGTTTTTAGTAGTGAGGAAGGCTTTATAAAAGAAGAGACCATTTGAGATTGGCCTTGGAAATACCTGGGAACTTGGCAGCCCGAGAGGGCATTTCATGTTATACTTGTGCAGAGATGAGGAGAGGTGAAAGAGCCTCTAAAGGCCAGTGTGTAGGTAGGGTGCCAGGTGCTTGCTGGGTGGAAGCAGCAGGTAAGGGGCATGGCAGACCAGTGCTGGAAGAAGACACTCAAGCCAGGGCTGGGCCAGCTTGAGATCAGGCAGGTTTATCCTTGGTCCTCACCCTAAACATTGCTATTTATGAATTTCTTTAAAGTACTCCCTCTCCCCAAAGCTTCATTGGCTATTTGTTTTCAAATAGAATTTAGACGTTTTAGCCAAGTATCCTACCTCTTCATGACCTGATTGAATCTACTTTTCTGTCTTTCCTCTCATACTTATTTAAGTTGTTTGCTTTGTCAAGTCACAATGTACCCTACACTTCTTTGCCTCTTCCCCTTTGCATAGATAATACTGTCTTTCCCTTAATTTCCTTCCTACAGTCACTTTTGGAAATCACTGCCATCTTTCAGAATCCAGCCCCAAATTTAGATCCTTCTTTCCCTGAGGCCTTTCCTTATCCTTCTAGCTAGAATTGCTTGCTTACTTCTTATAAACTCCAAAACTCCGTTTGTCATAGATTGTCTTCTTTTACATTTTTTGTTGTCTTGTGTCTCTGACTAAATTGTAAACTCTTGAATTGTCTTACCAAATTTTGTATTTCATGCAGTATATGGGAGCATGCTTTTCATAATTCATACTCAAAACCATTTCTTGAACATTCAAAAAAGTATAATATATTAGGAACATTTTCTCCTATCTTCCATTGCATAAAAAGATATGAATGTTATCCAAGAAAGTGTATGTAAACTCTTCTTTAAGAAAACCTAGTGTTCAACTTATATTCAGTTCCCTTTGAATATCACTCTCACATGTTCATTATGCATCAAGTTACGCATTCTGCTTTTGTGGGCCCAGGATGCTTTGGGGCTTCTGTCCCCTCCCTTTTTTCTTAGCAGAAAAGATGGTGGCTTCTGTGCTATATTTATTACCACAGTTTGCTAAGTCTAAAATGTCTGCAGTTTATTGGAGGGGAAGGACCTTTGTGTCTAATTCTCTATTTAAGTCCAGAAGGCTTGAACTTTATTTTCTTTCCTTGGGTAGAACTTCCACCAGTGACAATTCCTTTCATATATACTGATTTTCAGTCTGGAGGACGTGCCTCTCTCACCCATCCCCATCTCAAACTTTTCATCAAATTGGTTTACTTGGATATGAAAAGTTAGTGTCATTTCTGACTCATGAGTCTTCTTTAGCCCTCATGTCCAACCAGTAATTGTTGCTGTTGCCGTTTTTATAATCTCAAAATGTCGCACAACTTCCTATCATCTGTACTTGAGATCTTAATGATCAGAGCCCAGTCTTGATTAGCTGCCTAGGGTCCTTACCTAAAAGAACACAGACCTGAAATTTAGGCAAATCAGATAAAGCAGCTTTGGAATTAAAGACAGGCATATGATATGATTTGATGCCGAGGTCTTTCTTCCAGGGGTGAGCTTCTGCAGGTAGATCACTTTCCAGAGGGGATCATGGTGGTAGGCAGTCTTCATCAGGACTTAGCTCCATCAATTCATTCAACAAATAATTATTAAACACCTAATATGTGAGATATAGCAATGAGCAGAAGAAGACAAATGAAAATTCCTTTTTCATGCATTCCCATTCCTCTATCTCTTTTTTTATCTTCTGTCTTCACTGTGAAAAAATAGGAACATAGACTAACAATACTCAATGTAGAATACAGTATCTTTAAAAAATTAATTAATTAATTAATTAATTTAGTTTTGGCTGTGTTGGGTCTTTGTTGCTGCACATGGGCTTGCTCTACGGTGAGCGGTGAGCGGGGGGGCTACTTTTCGTTGTGGTGCGCGGGCTTCTCGTTGCAGTGGCTTCTCTTGTTGCGGAGCACGGGCTCTAGGTGCATGGGCTTAAGTAGTTGTGGCATGTGGGCTCAGTAGTTGTGGCACATGGGCTTCAGTGGTTGTGGCTCGCGGGCTCTAGGGCGCAGGCTCAGTAGTTGTGGCGCATGGGCTTTGTTGCTCCGCGGCATGTGGGATCTTCCCGGACCAGGGATTGAACCCATGTCCCCTGCATTGGCAGGCGGTTTCCTAACTACTGTGCCACCAGGGAAGTCCACAAATGCTATTTTTGAATCATTTGGTTTTTTTGTTTTGTTTTGTTTTGTTTTGCGGTGCACGGGCCTCTCACTGTTGTGGCCTCTCTCGTTGCGGAGCAGAGGCTCCGGACGCACAGGCTCAGCGGCCATGGCTCACGGGCCCAGCCGCTCCGCAGCATGTGGGATCTTCCCGGACCGGGGCACGAACCCGTGTCCCCTGCATCGGCAGGCGGACTCTCAACCACTGCGCCACCAGGGAAGCCCAAATCATTTGTTTTTTATGCTGTTTGCCTAACATTTGTCTTTGCAAATGGGGAAAATAGCTCTCAATTCCCTTTGTCAAATCATTGCCAATTATAAATTAAAGAAGTTTAATACTAATCAAATTATAATAGGAAGATAAATTATAAATTGGAAAATTTTATCATCTGGAAAAATTCAGGAAAAAAACAACAGAATCATGTTACTATGTCTTTATTTTCACATGCTAACTATAGAAAGATTGGTATGTTGTATTTATTTTGTATAAAAATTTAGAAGGTCATTATTTAATCTTTGGCTAGTTTTCAGTTTTATAGGCAAGTTAATATTTTTTTCTCCTAGGTGATAATGGAATTCAATTCTGCTAACTATATTTAGAGATGACCTTCACTTCTAAAATATATTATTTAAAATTCTGTAATTTAGTTTCTTAAATTTAATAAAATGCCATGAAATAATTATTAAAATTTATCAGTTTGTACAAGTTCTGATGAACCTGTATATATAACCAAAGCATATTAAGTAACCGTCAGTGTTATTTGCAGTTGAGAGAAGGTGAGTTTTTATTTCTTATAGAAAGGAAGATGTTTGGCTACAGAGCAAGGAGTAAAAAAGCATTCTGGGCAGGGAAAATGATGCAGATATTAAAAGGTAAAAACAGTCCTTTTTTTGAGTTTGAAAATTTTGTATGACATATGGAGTTCCCAGGAGCCCCTCTTGACTTGAAATCCCCAAATTGGTTTCAGAGATACACAAAGATATATATTCCTTTTTTACTTTCAGAAGATTATATGCTGACCTAATTTTAAGTGGCAAATATACTGCAGGTCTGTCTGGCATTATAGGCATTAAATACCTATAATAAAAACCTATATTAAAGGAACAATTTTCATTTAATATGAAAGGAAACAGCCTTTATTATACCTTCTTTAAATGTTCCTTTCTCAACAGTGGTTCATTCATTATCTGCTTATCCACATATTTATTAGTTGTCACCCATGAATCTTCTTTAAACACTGAGATTCCCCCTCTATACTCAAACTGAATTAACCTTTTCATATCATGCCCACTTAAATTATTGGCCACCCTACTCATTTTCTCAACACAGCCACCAGGAACAGCCCACCCTAATCCTGTGTTATTAATTTTATTCCTACCATATATTTAAACTGCTATCAGTTTCTGCTGTGTATATCATGCTATAAATTTTCTCTTGTCTCCTGGATGTTTGGCCCATTCTTAAGCTAATGCTTATCAGAATTGAGGTTGGATGCTCCAGTAGGTTCTGGAACATCGTATTTTAGCTAGCAAAAATAAAGCATCACAAAGGATGCAGGACATATTCTTCCACATTATAAATTCACCTTAGCCTTTGCTTTCTTTGTGCTATTATTTTCCCATCTGTTATAAAACACTTCTATTTTAAAATCTTTCACTCATTTTGCCCCTCTCACCACTTTGTGTGTGTCTGTGTGTGTGTTTCTCCTCTTGGTCAACTTCCACCCCCACTCCCTCTTCCTGGTGTAAAGAGCTTCTGTAGGAAATTGATAATCAGTGTCTTTCTGCTTCAAAGTCTTTAACACATGGAGCTGGCTGCTAAGAGAAATTGAACAGGTTCCTGTGATCCTTGTCAGTTTCTCTGATTAATCAATTTTTCTTTACTGGAGAAGCTGCTTTTAACAAAAGAAAACTAGCTTGAAATTTCAATCATTTGCCCATTGCTGCCTAGCTTGCATCTGCTCTTCTTCTGTTCCTATCACTTTACCTTTTTATTATAAACTTTTAATTCTTGGGTTTCAGTTACTTCATTTAAACTGGAGGGTGAAGAGCCAATTTCGTTTAATTTGTATATCCTCCACGATTACAGCTAATTCTAGTACTTGCACAATTTAATTTATAATGCTGCTTCCTATTCAGAAGGGGATGACTGCAAATGAAAATGAGTGTATTTCTTTCCTAACTCTTGTTGACTTTCCTAGGAAAACCAAGGCAAAACAATTCTAAAGCACTTAAAAGGAAATGATGCTGTCATAGAAACTAATGCAATGAGATCTAGAAAAACCAGGGAGAGTTACTATATTGTTTTTTTTTATAGGGATATTTCTTTAAACATGTCAAGTACTATCATACTTAGATACAGAGTTACAAGAATTTGTCTTTAGTTCATGGACAAGTTTGAGCAGCTAGTTAGCCTGATAATAAGGTTATAAGATCTGATGAAAAAATTTTACAGAATGACCAAAATGTATTTGGACTATTCCTTAGACATTATATAAAGGTGTTTGCACATAGTGATATTAGCTATAGATAGGACTGTCATAGGAAGGAGTTAATTTGAATGGCCTCAGGCTCAGTGGTGAGATTGAACTATGGCTAATGCTCCAAAGCATGTTTTGCAAACAAGTAGTTTTATGGTGTTTTAGGAAGTGTTCCCTGGAAGGGGAAAAAAGTCCTTATTCAGTAAGTTTGGGAAATTCTTGGTTACACAAAGTTAATATATGACTTTTCAATGCCTTATTATGCTAAAGTACGCTATCAGCCTCCAAGATAAAGATGTAGAATGTGGTATTTTTACATACTTGTTGAATACTGGCACATTGGTACCTCTTTTTTTTGTTGTTTTTTAAAGAATCATCTCATGGGACATAGTTCCATGGGAACAAGCTCAGAGAAATTCTTGGGTTATGGTCAAGAATTAATTAATATTAGTTAATTATCATATATTATTATTGTGTAATAATACTGTGTATCAATAAATATTAATATCTTTACTATTTAGCTCATAATTTATCCTTAAGTTGAAAGAAGTTAAAAGTCTTTTAAACATCTTCTAAACATTTTTAATGATATATTTTTATTTTACAAAACCGGAGATATAAATAATATTCAAGACATCCAGAAAAGCTGGGAGAAGGGGGGTGGTACATCATATAAAAATAGCCTAATAGATGAACTAAAATCAGGTATTTATAAAACATTAGCCGTGCATCTGGGCATTTAAAGGAGAGTGAAGATAGCTCAAGATTGGTAAATGTTATTGATGGTGATGGTATAAGAAGGCTGAAATTTGGCCGGGGAAAGTGGAATAAAAAGAAACAAGTGGTACACATTTGTCTTTCACTAGCAGCTTCTGGGAATGGCCTCTGGCCTGGGGCACCTGGCTTCCCCCTTTTTTTTTTTTCTTTACTTTTTTAAAATTGAGGGCTTCCCTGGTGGCGCAGTGGTTGAGAGTCCGCCTGCCGATGCGGGGGACACGGGTTCGTGCCCTGGTCCGGGAGGATCCCACATGCCGCGGAGCGGCTGGGCCCGTGAGCCATGGCCGCTGAGCCTGCGCGTCCGGAGCCTGTGCTCCGCGACGGGAGAGGCCACAACAGTGAGAGGCCCGCGTACCACAAAAAAAAAAAAAAAAAAAAAAACAAATTGAGCTGTAGTTGATGTACAATATTATATGTTACAAGTGTACAACATAGTGATCCATAATTTTTAAAGGTTGTAGTCCATTTATAGTTATTATAAAATATTGGCTGTATTCCTTGTGTTATATAAAATATCCTTGTAGCTTATTTATTTTATATATATATATATATATATATATATAGTTTGTACCTCTTAATCTCCTTCCCTATCTTGGCCCTCCCGCTTCCCTCTCCCCATTGGTAACCACTGGTTTGTTCTATCTGTGAGTCTGTTTCCTTTTTGTTATATTCACTAGTTTGTGTTATTTTTTTCAAATCCACATATATGTGATATCACACGGTATTTGTCTTTCTCTGATTTGACTTATTTCACTTAGCATAGTGCCCTCCAAGTCCATCCATGTTGTTGCAAATGGCAAAATTTCATTCTTTTTTATGGTTGGCTCCCTTTTTTTGAGTAGCAGCAGAGTTTGCTTGAAGGCAGCTACCCCAGTTATTCAACAGGACTATATCAGGTGTACTCCCCTGGCAAACTTTGGTATCCTAGAGTAGTGATACCAGGCTTTTTTTTTTTTTTTTTTTTTTTAAATTTCTGATCTCTTGCAGACCAAATACCATTGTACAAATGCTTTTCTTAGTTTGTATACTTGTCATGGTCCAGTAATGAACAGTTTACTTACCAGCGCTGATCTTCAGACTGCACCAGCACTGTTACTAGATTATCACCACTTCTACCCTGCTCTCAACTTGAAAATGTCTCACCACTTACAACTGCCAAAAATTCTTCCTACTGAGGACTAAACCTTTTATTCTACAACTAGAGAAAAAAGTGATTAAAAAATACAAATGCTGTTTCTGTATCAGAGATTGTAATTTTGGTAATTTGTGGACCAGTAAACATTGTTTTTTTTTATTTTGGCTGTACTGGGTCTTCATTGCTACATTCGGACTCTTCGTTGCAGGCTTCTCTCTAGTTGCGGTGCGTGGATTAGTTGCCCTTTGGCATGTGGGTTTAGTTGCCCTGTGGCATGTGGGATCTTAATTCCCCAACCAGGGATCAAACCCACATCCCCTGCATTGGAAGGCGGGTTCTTAACCACTGTACCACCAGGGAAGTCCCTGGACCAGTAAACATTAAAAAAAAAAAAATAGCGTGATTTGGTAAATGTTTAATAACTGGTTTTCCAAAAAACATTGAGTGTGTCTTATAAGTTTTACTGATATAAAGGATGTAGAATACAATTTACAAATAATAATACGTGTATAATACTCTTTATTATAAATTCCACGTGGCCAGTTGATTCTCACAGAATACCTTCCTTGATTTTTTTTCCTGAACTCTTGTATCTGTAGCCAAACTCTGCTTGCAATTGATGAACAAGTGTAGTTCTTACACGAATATTAAGTGATTTTTATACTAATGAGTTAGCACAAAAGTAAGACAAAAATGATGTATGTCAGAACTTTATTGTGATTGTTTTTGATGACTTGGATAACAGTTTTTGAATATTGTAAAATATTTCCTCAGCTTTTGTGCTGTTCACAATGTAACAGCTATAGACATGAATCACTGTTATATTTAATCTGTATTGTTAGCATTTTCTTCATCACTTTCCTAAGTGTCTAGACAATCAGCAAAACAATACATCATGCCATGATTTGTAGTACTTGCCAGTTTCCATGGTATGAACATCATGACCAATTTCAAGCTATCAATGTAATGTCAGTGATGTGGAGTTGGAAGGCACAGTGACACACCATTATGTAGTAGTTCCACTGTACAAATTCAAAAGATGTACATAACCTCACAATGTAGGTAATAGTAAAATAATTAGGGAGTAACAACTTTTTAGTAATTTTTTTACCATTTTTCCATACAATTCATTTAATTTTATCTTTATACTTTAATATTCAATAGTGGCTGTATTTAACAACCATCTCATGGGATTCATACAAATTTAACAATGAGGTGTCTTCAGCTGGTACAAGCCAGCTCCAGCACACTGCTGCATTGCTGTTTTTTATTTTGCCATGTAAGGACATTTGTAATTACTATAAGTTCGTGGGAGGGATACCATCTCTGAATAAAGGAAAAGCCCTAAGAAAGACAACTTGCAAGCATCGACATTGTTCTTATGTTCTACATTTCTGCAATGAAGTATTTAAAATATCGTCTGAGTTCCCACACAGCTGTATGGGAACCACTGTCCTGGATAGTTTAGTAGCATTCAGATGAAGCTAATTTTTATTTAAGTGTAGTGAATACATACCAGGGATCACTCAGATACTTTTCTGTTTTGGTAGGGTTAGGAGTTACTGTTAGTCTTAAGAATTTCATAATCTGAATGGATGAGGAGAGACACTCACAGATAAGAAAGAATGTAGAAAACAAACCCCAAAGACTTACAATTTTGTGTAGGCTTTTATTTTTTTTAACCTTGCCCATTGCATTGGTAGGTAGATGCTCTGTTAAGAGCTATTATTATGCTAGGGTTGTTATTTTTGAGTTGTAGGATAGTCCTTGAGCACTACTTTGTGCACTACTTCCTGCAGTTTATGAGGTATACATTTTTTTACACTTCTCTTCCCCCTCTTTTCCTTCCTCCCACTTCAATACTGAATTAGCTTTCTATTACCACAAACTTAGTGGCTTTAAAACAATACCCATTTATCAGTTCACAGTCTATAGGTCGGAAGTCTGGTGCAGTGTGGCCGGTTCTCTGTTGCTGGGTGCTCAGAATATCACAAGGCTGAAACCAAGGTGTCAGCCAACTTGTTCTCATCTGTAGCTCAGGGCTCTCTTTCTATTTGTATTGCTGGTACAAATTAGCTCCTTGTGCTTATAGAACTGAAGTGTCCATTTTCTCATTGGCTATGAGCCAGGTACCACTGTCAGCTCCTATAAGCCATATTTATATCCTTGCCTGGTGGACCCAACATCTCCATGTCAGCAGTGGTGGGTCTTGCCTGCTTCCAGTCTCTCTGACTTCGCCTTTTGTTACCAGCCAGAGAAAATTTTCTGCTTTTTAAAAACTCATGTGATTATATAGAGCCCCAAACACACCCCATAATCTCTCTTTTGATTAACTCAAAGTCAACTGGTTAGTAACTGTAATTATATCTGTGTAACATAATCACAAGAGTGATATCCCATCATCTTCACAAAGGAGAGAATTATTTGAGGGTTAGGGATAATTGGGAGTGACAGAATTCTGTCTGCCACAAATACTAAATACATCATATCTCATTTAAAAATAATGATGGCTATGTTAAAACTTTCCATATAGTGATAAAACTTTAAAAATTATATCTGAACTTCATAGCTGTTTCCTTCAGAATAGAAATTAATTTTTAGTATACATAAAATTTAATCTCTTGAATTAGTATCTTAAAATAATGAAGCGAAGTTATTAACATTTAAAAATAGTGAAGTAAAATAGTGAAGACAAGATTGTACTGTATTTAATTCTTAAGTCTAAGTAGTAATTATTTACTTAAAATATATTAATAAAAGAGACAACTTACTTTGAACATTATCTAAATGTTGGTTTAGAAAATCAGTTCAAAGGTATTTAAACATTATGTAAAAATGAAGTATCTAATACAGTTGTATAAAATATAGAGCCTTGTGCCTGAACAGATAGTCCAGCTAATATGCCTACTCAAGAAGAGGGAGTTTCACCAAGGTAGAGGGAAAAAGGTTGAAACTCATAGTAAATAAAGATTATTCTTTATTGAAAAACCTGGCTTATAAGGAAATAGTTAACCAAAGGCTTATGGCAAAATTTATTGCATTATTGATAACGCAAATATCGACATGAAGAAAAATGTAAAAAAATCAGCTTATGGTTGAATTATGGTATGTCCCTACAGTGGAAAGACTTGGACCTATTCATTCATCCAGTATTTATTGAATACCTACTATGTGCCAAACACTTTGCTCAGCTCTGAATAAAATAATATATTAGCCATCAAAAAATAATTTAAAGAATAACTAATGACTTAGAATATGTTCATTATGAGGTGTTAAGTGCTATAAAACTAAATTTATTAAATACAATTCTAGGCCTATTAACTGATATGCACAGAAAAAAATTGAAGAAAATAAATGGATTTTAAAAAGATAAATTTTGATTGTTCCTTATTTTTTCTTAATCATGATTACGAAGAGGTTGTACACCTTTCTTTCTTAGCTACTCCCAGCATTTACACTCTGGTGATCTATAAAACATTGCTGAGTTCATGTAACAGCTGTGTTACATGTCTGTTGTGACTTTTGACATATACATTTATTTTGACAGTTTTTTTTTTAGTATTGTAAGCTGCTGTGTATTAAAACTTAGTGTAATCTATAGCATGGAATACTTTTCTGATGCCATAGAGTTTAATATTATGTTTTTACTAAGTTATTCAGAAAACAAATCTCTCAATAGAAAAAAAATGAAAAAAAGAGGAAAATGCCTTTTTACTCAAAAAGGAGAGGAAAATAACATGGTTTGATTATTTTGGAGAGAGCAAAAGCCCTCTATTCAGGGGGAAGGAGCAGGGGAGGAAGTGGGAAAGGCAAATCACAATTAGGAAGTTTCTAATAAGGGTCAGACACTGTGTAATGCAAATTTGTTTCATTTTATTTAATCTTGGTATTCATCTGGGTTAGATATTATTTCATTTTAAAATGAGAAGATTGAAGCTCAGGTTAAATAAACTTGACTGATGTCATAGAATTAGTAAGTGCCAGAGCTAGTATTCTCATCTGTGACAACAGAGCCTTTCCTATTATATTTTTGGTGGGAGAATGGAAATTTAATTTAATTGTATGGTTTCAGTAGTTAAATAGTTTCAGTGGAGATTTTAGATGTGAAAGGACCTAGAGAAATATGTAAAATGTCTTTTTTATAACGAAAGCATCTTTCCATCCAACACCTGAGGTTTGATTTAGTGGTGAGGGTTGAAAAGCAAAGGACGTTATAAATTAATACAGACTTACGGGCTTCCCTGGTGGTACTGTGGTTAAGAATCCTCTTCACAATGCAGGGGACACGGGTTCGAGCCCTGGTCCAGGAAGATCCCACATGCCGTGGAGCAACCAAGCCCGTGCGCCACAACTACTGAAGCCTGCACGCCTAGAGCCCATGCTCTGCAACAAGAGAAGCCACCGCAGTGAGAAACCCATGCACTGCAACGAAGAGTAGCCCCCACTTGCCACAACTAAAGAAAGCCCATGCGCAGCAACGAAGACCCAACGCAGCCAAAAATAAAAAATAAATAAATTTAAAATATATACATATAGACTTACTATTAAAGAAAATCAAGTTAAAGATGCCAAAGTTAGGTATTTTATTTTTTATTACTATTTTTTAAATATTTATTTATTTTGGCTGAGCCGGGTCTTAGTTGCGGCATGCAGGATCTTTGGGACCTTCATTGTGGCATGTGGACTTCTTAGCTGTGGCATGTGGGATCTAGTTCCCCAACCAGGGATTGAACCCGGGCCCCCTGCCTTGGGAGCGCGGAGTCTTACCCACTGGACCACCAGGGAAGTCCCTAAAACTAGGTATTTTATTTAATTTATTTATTTATTTATTTAATTTATTTTTGGCTGCATTGGGTCTTCATTGCTGCACTCGGGCTCTCTCTAGTTGCGGCATGCAGGCTTCTCATTGTGGTGGCTTCTCTTGTTGCAGAGCACGGCTCTAGGTGCGCAGGCTTCAGTAGTTGTGGCATGAGGGCTCAGTAGTTGTGGCTCGTGGGCTCTAGAGCGCAGGCTCAGTAGTTGTGCACGGGCTTAATTACTCCGTGGCATGTGGGATCTTTCTGGACCAGGGCTCAAACCCGTGTTCCCTGCATTGGCAGGAGGATTCTTAACCACTGCGCCACCAGGGAAGTCCCAAACTACGTATTTTAGATTTTGCATTGCATAATTATTCTTCTAGGTTATGTTTCTATGAAGGACATATTTAGGGCTATGCTGTTCAATATAATTATCACTTATAAAATACAGCTCTTTAAATTTAACTTCAGTTAACATTTGAAATTTAGTTTCTCTGTTGCAATAGCCACATTTCAAGTGCTCAGTAGCTGCATATGACTAGTAGCTGTTGTGTTGCACAGTACAAATATAGGACCTTTCCATCATCACAGAAAATTGTGTTGGACAGTGCTGACTTAGATTCTTCATTTTTATTTTATTGAAAATAATTGTTTACTAGTTGTCAGGTTAACTTCTAATTGAAAAAAATTTTACCTGTCTAATAAAGGTAGTCATACCATAGTTTTCCCATTTATATTTCTTTGGGATTGGAAGAAAATTAGAAATTG
This sequence comes from Grampus griseus, assembly GCF_964374135.1. NCBI lineage: Eukaryota > Metazoa > Chordata > Mammalia > Artiodactyla > Delphinidae > Grampus > Grampus griseus. The sequence continues at coordinate 35,403,907 of NC_139007.1, forward strand.
ATTAAGGCGTTTATTAATGGCTTTTTAAAAACTTTTAAAATTGATTTTTGTGCTTAATATTTAAAGACTTATTATATATAGCTGTAGTTCATCCATATTCATATATGGATATTCATATATCCATAATTATATTGTATAGTATTCTCTTATATGAATGTACCATATTCTATTATTATTAATCAATTTGATTTTTAAATTTTTTGCCATTATAAACGATACGTACTGAACATTCTCTTACAAGTCTTCAGGTACACATATGCAAGAATTTTTCTAGACTATATCTAGAAAAAAATATTTGAGTCATAAGATATGTGTATTTTCAACTTGATTAAGAAATGCTAACTTGTTTTCTAAATGCTAAATTGTGGTTATATCAATTTCTACTCTGAGATTATAAAGTTGTTTTCCTATATCAATTTCTACTCTGAGATTATAAAGTTGTTTTCCTTCATTTTGTTTTTAAACCTTTAAAATATTTTCTTTCACATTTATGTCCCTGATTTTATGTGTTTATTTTTTAATTTTTTTAAAGATTTATTTATTATTTAATATTTATTTTATTGTTGGCTGCGTCGGGTCTCAGTTGCAGCACGCTGGATCTTAGTTGAGGCATGCGGGATCTTTCGTTGTGACGTGGGCTTCTCTCTAGTTGTGGCCTGCGGGCTCTCTCTTTAGTTGTGGTGTGCAGGCTCCAGGGCATGTGGGCTCTGTAGTTGTGGCGTGCGGGTTCCAGAGTGCGTGGGCTCTGTAGTTTGTGGCACATGGGTTCTCTAGTTGAGGTGTGCGAGCTTGATAATTGTGGCACGTGGGCTTAGTTGCCCCGCAGCATGTGGGACCTTAGTTCCCTGACCCCAGGGATGAAACCCATGTCCCCTGCATTGCAAGGCAGATTCTTTACCACTGGACCACCAGGGAAGTCCCTATGTGTTTATATTAATTAGCATTATTAAGATTATTTTTATTGAATAAGTAGCCAGTGTTTAATTTGTTCATTTCAGGATTTAAAAGGTAGGATCTTAAATCTTGTTTATTTCTTGTGAGCATCAGTACAAGCAGCAATTCGGAAAGTCGTAAACTGATCGTCTTGTAATGTTTCTTTTTCTTTTAGCATTTTGCAAAGAAGTTATTTATCTCTAAAGGTGTCATTAAGGTACACCAGTCCTTGATAGAACATCCTTTAACTTTTAGCCTTACTTTATTTTTTCCTATGAATTAAAAATTTTTAATAGTATAGAGAGGTCCTGTTTACTCTTCACCCAGTCTCCCCAAGTGGTTACATCTTACATAACTATGGTACAATATCAAAACATTAAAACAATTTCAAAATATTGGCATTGGTACAATGTGTGTAAAGCTCTATGAAATCTTATCACATGTGTGGCTTCGTGTAACCACCATCACAATCAGGATACAGAACTATGTGAAATGGTGTAGCACCAGGAAAATTCTTTGTGGTGATAGCCTTACTCTTACGATTCATGGAAAAATGATTTCTTTTGCTGTAAATTAGCAAATCAATTATTTAACTTATTTATGTAGTTCTGTTTTGTGTCGGGCATGGTGTTAAATGCTCAGGATACAAAGCTGCATTAACTCAGGTCATGGCTCTGCCTTCAAGGAGCTTGCAGTTCAGAATAGGAGAAAAAGCTGTATATACAGAAGTGCATTAAAGTGATGTAGATGCTGTCAGGAATTACAATGGAATTCAAAAGGGGAATATATGCTTGATTTGTCAGGGTGTTAAAACATATTTTATCTGCGGTGATTGTTAAGCTGAGTCTTGTAAGAGGAGAGTATTTGTCAGTCAGACATCTAGGGAAGTGATTCTCAGCAGTGGGAGCATTATACCCAACGCCTAGCATTTTTAGGACATTTCATATAGTTGAATATGGCTTAAGGTTGAGGGGACAGTACAAGAGAGTCAGTTGAAGAGGTGGGAGGTTTGGCCTTCAACTTAATGACACTGGGGAGCCATTGAAGGATTTTAAGCAAGGAACTAATTTGAGCAGGTTTTCAGTCTGGATGGTTTTGTACAATATTATATTGAAGATGAATTTGAGGGAGGTAAGAGAACTATAGTTTAAGGGGGAGGGTGGTAAGGACCTTAACTAAGGTAGTAATACTGGGTATAAACAGGAAGATGAGAGATGTTAAGAAAAACATTAAAAATACTCAAGATTTGGTAAACTGTGAGTTGTAGAGGAAAGTCTAGATTTCTCACTTGGGTGAGTGAATGGGACAGACACAGGTTTGGGGGCCCAGATACTGAGTTCTGTTTTAGATATGTGAGTGTGAGAGCCTTGTAACCATCCAGTTGGATAGATCCATGTGGATCTTAGAAGGCTGGATTATAGTTATCACTTTAGAAGTCATCAGATTCAGGTGGTAGTGAACATGAGGTGGATAGCATCACACAAGAAGAAAATGTGACTGGCAAGAAAAGGATCCAGGAACAGAATTTGGGGATGTACCAATAAATAAAAGGGATTAATGACATATCTGTATGTTCCTTCTTTGTAGTGAAATAAAGATATAAATGTTTGGATCCACAAGGAGCTTATCTGTTTTTTATGGAATTAAGGAACAAACGTCTATTTGCTTGTGGTGGAAGCACATTTACTTAATGTATAAGTAAATGCATAAAATGTAATATGAACTGTAAAAGTATATACTGAAACTAAAAGTAGTTTGGTTTCAGATAATAGGCACTTTTAGTTAATAGGTGATTTGAACAAGATTCAAAACATTATATAATTATATATATGTAAATGCCATCAGGAACACACTTGAACAACAGCAACAAAAAATTGTATATATGAACTTGAGGCAGCAAGGGACATGGCACATCATGTGGAACCTTGGAGCATCTCAGTTAAGGAGGGTGTTAGAAAAGACTTACAGGATTTGGGTTTATGTTAGGTGATTTGGGAAAAGGGTCAAGGAAACTGGGGTTTGCTCTGGAATGGATGCTGTGAGAAGAAAGCAATCATTCTGTGGTTGGGTATCTTAATAGTACTTCTCTAGAAGGCAGGAAGAACACAGCGGGGCTATGACTGGAATTGGTAAGGAAGCAGACACATTATCCAGAAAAGGGGAGTGTTTGACCATTTTGGGGTTTGGACAGTATTTTTGTTTCTTGTTTTTGTTTCTGTTCAGGTAAAATCACAGAGTGGCCTTGTCTGAAATCGTTTGTGTTGAGAATAAAGTGTTTTGCTATGCACACACTGGTGTAGCTCTGAGTGCCAAGCCAGCATCACAGCGCCTGACTCAAGAGTGACAGGCCAGCCCCCAGCTGTCAGGGGCTGCTTTTGTCTTTCTCAGTCTATAACGGTGATAAGGGAAGAGGAGAATTTAGCAAGGGCGTGGTGGCAAAGATAAATGTTGGGTGTTGTTAGGAATTACTCTAGTTAAGTTTGTAGTTGGAGGACAAGGAGGATAGTAAGTAAGGGAGGTTAGGAAGAGTGGGACGGTAAGGAGAGGCCATTGGTGAATGGTTTTAAATGATCAACTTAGAATATAGTTCAGGTAGATTCCTAAACCAGGTTACGGTATGATGAAATGAATGTTTGTGAATGATACAACTGTTTTTAAAATTATTAACTATTAACTACCTAAAAATGATTTTAATGAAAATTTCACCTTGCCTATAACTTAAAATAGCTATTTTTCTTAAAAATACTTGTCCATATACTTCCTTACATTGTTATAGTTATAATTTTATATTCTGAGCTTTAAAACGTTTTTGCTCAGTGTACCATTGTACACTTTATTCTGTGTCTTTACCTTGTTTGAAGAAGATCATTCCAATAGTTGTATGTGAGGCTATCAGTTTTTTCAGAAAGGGAAAGACAGTAAAAGCAGTGATATAAAGGAATTGGCAAACATTTTGGAGGAGGAATTAACGAGCCTCTATTACTGATAAATAGAGTAAAGGAAGAGAAGAATAAAAAATTCTGAACCCTTGACAGTGACAAAATTGAACTACACCTATATACATAGTTTCTTTCTTGGATAATAGAGTATCAACAAAAGTATATAATACCCACCAATGCTGTTTCTATAAGATATCCTGAAAGTTGCAAGTTATGCCTGATTATTAAAATAATAATGTGTTTTTAGGCTGAAAGATTTGACATTTGGTGACAGCGGTACAAAATAATGACGGTGGTAGAGTTTGCTAGTGGTAGGAAGTTCATACTTATACCGAACTCAGAATTTGTAATCTGCGTGTGGCTGGATTCATATCCCATAAAAAGTAGTCTAAGAGCATTAATGAAGGCTCACACTTCCGGGTTTCGATGCCTAGCGTCCCCATTAGCGTTGGTGGTATTCATCGGAAGCAGCACTAGCCTTTCATCCTTAATTTATTCCCTGGTGCCTTTTTGATAAGGTTGTCTTCTTTAGATGCCTTTGAAAAAACTGTCTTATTTATACACAGTAATAAACTGAGGAGAGAAAGGTTCCATTATTGGAGAAGTCTGATTGTTCAGCTTTAAATGTTTTTATACTGTAAAACATAAGTACTTTTGTTATCCACCCAATTTGTTTTAATCATATATAGAATAGGTTTAGATACAAAAATGTAATACAAATAAAACCATATTATAACAGAATGTTAAAGTTAACGTGCCTAATTCGTGGCTCATAATTTTAAGAAGTATTTCATGTAAAAATTCATAAGGAAAAAATTTAGAAATGGTTGAAGTTCATTGCAGTACAATTTATTGTATAATTCAAGTCCTGAGACTACATTTATTTCATTCATAAAACATAAAGTTCAAAAAAGAAGGATGTAAAATTATTTATCATTTTATTTAGATTTTTCAATGTTAAACTTTAGCAGGAAACATACTTAGCAATGAATATACCCTAAAATAGTTTAGGATTAGATGATTTACTTCATCTAATTTTACTCTTAGTATAATAGTTTAATTTATTGTTAAAATATAGACAATAATAACCAAGTAGTTATTTGTGACTTAAAACTTTTTTGACCTTTGCCATTTATATTTAGCTGCTTTTTTCTCTCCATATGTGCCAGCTGTGTCATGTTACAGCTGCATGTATAAAAATTTAATTTCTTCTTGCTCGTTCATTTCCTCTTAGGATCCAATATCACTAATCATTCACTGACATTGACACTTAAAGTCAGTTTTGTATTTGGATGACCTATTGTTTATAAAAGTAATGACGGCTGTTTAATGAGTGAAATCTTTTATTCCAAATATATTTTAATTTCATAAACTACAGTTTAGTTACACATTGGAGTTGTACATTCAAGTAAAGTGAGTAAATTACGTATAAACTAATATGTATATATCTGAAGGATAGGGTAAACCAGATTTTTTTAATATTATGCTTGACCATGGATCTTTTTCATGTTAACTGTATTTAAATTTTTAATTAGATTTTAAAAGCTTGTAGAAAATTGTTAGGAAATTAAAACGCAGATTGCAAAATAAGAAAATTATTTGCAGTGCAGAGGCAAAAGGTTACTATCTTTGCAGTATAAAGAAGTCTTGTGACTTAGTAAGAAAATACAAGCATCCTCGTAGAAAATGGGCAAAGGACAGGAACACAAATTCGTAGAAGTATAAATAGAAATGAAAGAAATGTAAGTTTAAGACAGCATTTAATGGATTAAAGTTTGGCAAAGTTATTTATTGTAATGATCATACCTGATATTAGTAAAGTTGCAGAGAAATGGTCAGTCTCATATACCTCTGGCAGAGATATATACTGATACAAATTTCTAGAGTATAATTTGGCAATACATGTCAAAAGCCTGTAAGTAAGGATGGATGTACACAAACATTTTTATCATAGCACTTTTTTTTTTCTTTTTTGTCTGTGTGGCATGCAGGATCTTAGTTTCCCGACCAGTGATCCATCCCGCGCCCCCTGCAGTGGAAGCGCGGAGTCTTAACCACTGGACCTTCAGGGAAGTCCCTCATAGCACTTTTTATAAAAGGAAGCAACTAAATGTTCATCATTAGGTAATTAGTTAAATTATGAACATCCACAAAATGTAATATTGTGTAGCCAGTTTTTTAAAATGATGTTTTCAAACTTAAATTGTTAACCTTTATTCAGAAATGCCCTTGATTTCTTCGGAGGAAGTTTGAGGACCCTGGGAATGGGGGAGGCTGAACACAACTTAATTCTGCTTCAGCCAAGCAGCTTTGTCTCTATTTGATTTTGGTTTTGTTTTTATTAAAGTGTAATTGACTTACAATATTATATTTGTTTCAGATGTACAACATAGTGATTCGATATTTTTATACACTACAAAATAATCACCACAAGTCTAGTAACCATCTGTCCCCAGAGTTACTACAATATTGCTCACTATATCCCCTTTGCTGTACATTACATCCCCATGGCTTGTTTACTTTATAACTGGAAGTATATACCTCTTAATCTCCCTGACCTATTTCACTCATCACCTCTCCTCTCTCCTCTCTGGCAACCATCAGTTTGTTCTCTGTATCTGTGAGTCTGTTTCTGTTTTGTTATCTTTGTTTGTTTTGTTTTTTAGATTCCACATGTAAGTGAGATGGTACTGTATTTGTCTTTCAAGTGTCTGACTTACCTCACTTAGCATAATACTCTCTGGGTCTATCTATGTTGTCACAGATGGAAAGATATCACACTTTATTAGGGCTGAGTAATATTCCATTGTGTGTGTGTGTCTGTGTGTGTGTGTATACCACATTTTCTTTATTCATCTGATGAAGGACACTTAGGTTGCTTCCGTATCTTGGCTATTACAAATAATGCTGCAGTGTATATAGGAGTGCATATATCTTTATGAATTAGTGTTTTTGTTTTCTTTAGACATACCCAAAAGTGGAATCTCTGGATCATATGGTAGTCTATTTGTTTTTTATACAGAAGTTTCAAATAAGAGTCTGCCTGGAGAAAGGGTAGGAAAGTGTACTTGCAGTTTTAAGAGGTTCAGTGCAGTGGAAAGTTGCTCATGTTAGTGTGCTAAATGAAAGATAGTAGAGTATAAAACTTTGGGTTATAATACGATCTCAATGTTTGAAAAAAGATCTCCATCTGCCTGTGCATATGAAAAACTGGAAGTTTAATGGTAATAAAGTGATTGAAAAAATGGTAACAGTGGTATGATGGAATTTCAGGTGATTTTTACTCTGTTTTTCTTATCTGTAGGTTTTATATTTTATAATTTTATAAAATTAATTTTATATTTTAATTAAATGTTTTATAACTGTAAAATTAACAGGTACTATTTGTGATAAGAAAAAAAGGCAATAGTGATAACTTACAAATACTTTTAAAATGTTATCAAATGTACATACAAAGTTCCCTTTTAATGCATATGTGGTCCGAACTAGTTTTGGCCTTATTGGCTAACTATTCACAAGACCTTTATTTATATAATAGAGGTATGTTGTAACTGAATTTCTCTTGTACTACTATTTTTAATTGGTAAAATGGCTTAAGTTTAAAGAATATGTAAAGAAAATAAGCAGAACTTGGATTAAAAATATTTATTAAATTTAAAAAAATAGAAAATGCTTCTTTATCGTAGAACAATAACAATCAACCATAGAATTTACTACATGCCAGGTACTGTTCTAAGTGGTTGACGTATATTAACTCATCTAATTCTTATAACAACCCAATTTAGGTACTATTATTATATACAGATTGCTTAAGTAATATGACCAAGGTCACATTCAGACTACCTGGATATATCTCCTCTTGTTTTCAAAGAATTCCAATTCCTTGAATCCCAGTTCATATTACTAATTGCCTTAAATTTCAGGCATAGTTCACAGATGGTAGATGTGAAACATATAAATATGTTGACATGTTTGTATATATTTTACATTTTATTTAGATTTTCAGTTTTTTATCTCATCCTGTTAGAAGCCTTTGACCTGCTGCTGCTCTTGCTTCATTAATTGCCACCATCTTATGCAGAAAGGAAACAAGAGGATCTTCTAAGTTGATGCAATGCCCATTCTTTTTTTCTTTTTTTAAAAATAAATTTATTTATTTAATTAATTTGTTTATTTTTGGCCACGTTGGGACTTCATTGCTGCATGCGGGCTTTCTCTAGTTGTAGCGAGCGGGGGCTACTCTTGGTTGTGGTGTGCAGGCTTTCTCATTGTGGTGGCTTCTCTTGTGGCGGAGCATGGGCTCTAGGTGCGTGGGCTACAGTAGTTGTATGCAGGCTCAGTAGTTGTGGCTCACGGGCTCTAGAGCGCAGGCTCAGTAGCTGTGGCACACGGGCTTAGTTGCTCCACGGCATGTGGGATCTTCCCAGACCAGAGCTCGAAGCTGTGTCCCCTGCATTGGCAGGCGGATTCTTAACCACTGCACCACCAGGGAAGCCCACAGATACCCATTCTTATGGAAACACTTTAGAAGCCTATCTTTGGTAGCCTTGGCCCTGAGTTACTATGTTTGCTTTAACGTAAGCTGAGCACCACACTTATATGGAAATGTACAGTGTCTACATGCTTTGCCTCTGGAACATATATAAATCATTTTGCCCTTGGAACATACACAAATCACAGTTTTTTATACTTGAAGATGGCATTTCTTTTGGTATTATTTCCTGGTCCAGACTTCGCACTGTCAGCATGATTTATGCTTGACTTATTTATGGTAGTAACTGATTGTCTTGAGCCATCCACATACTCTCTTATCTGTGATCCTGTGGGCCTTCACAGAGCTAGGTAAAAAATCTGGGAGAGGTCTGAGTACATTTAGACACCAGTCATTTCTATGAATATGCTTTTTTCCAAGAGGAGATAGTTCATTTCCAAAATGTTGTTTAGGTTTGATAAGTGTCAGAAAAAAAAAATTGTCAAGATTCTAAGGGAAAATGGGACATGTATAAGAGAAAGGAAGAATTATTAACTAGGGCAATGAAGTATTCAGAACAGTTGGATAGAGAAGACAGGAGAATATAAATATTGGATAAACATGCTAGTGAAGGTATCATGGAAATTGAAACAATATTACTGAAAGATGATAAGCTAACTAAAGAAATATTATATTCCTATGAGTAAAAGGGATATACAAGCCCTGCTCCAAGATTTTCTGGATATTAAAAAAAAAAAATTACTAGCTGGAAGTTAATTTTTTTCTAGCAAGTATTTAAACAATAGAGAAAGGGGAGGAAGGATAAAATACATAGCACAGTCATAAATTAATGAAGCCCTTGCGTAAAATTACATCTTTTTCTTTTCTGTCTGATTATTTGGAGTAATTTGTAGTAATGTAGAAATTGCAATGTGGCATAGCTGGGACATTGCCTTACATGTACCCAGTGATTTATCCAGTGAAAGAATTAGAGCAGAGTTGTGGAACTTGTTTCATGCCTGGGAAGATCCCCTGGGGCTTTGTGACCCTTCTGTGATCATTGGAGCAGGCTGGGCACTTGAAGAGATCCTCTGATTTTTTTAGGGGAGGAGGGTTTGTTCACTTTTTTTGCCCAGCCTTGCACCAGCCATAAAGATTTTCTCCCATGACACATAATATCCTGCTCTCTGATACATAGATTGGAAAATGAAGGTGGTCATGCAGTTAATAAAAAAATTTCAAAATAATGGATCTCATGGTCATTACCTACGTTAACTCTTCTACATTAATAGGACTGAACAGTATAGTGATCTAGGGAATTCTCTGGCAGTCCAGTGGTTAGGACTCAGTGCTCACTGCCGAGGGCCAGGGTTCAATCCCTGGTCAAGGAACTAAGATTCCCACAAGTCTCGCGGTACAGCCAAAAACAAAAACAAAACAAACAAAAACAAACAAAACCCCCCCAGAACTGTATAGTGATCTATTTTCAAGCCTCCTTTGCAAAATACCTCTCAGGTCTCTGACATAACTCTAAAACCACACTGTTCAAGATGGCAGTCACTAGCCCGAGTGGCTATTTAAATTTAAATTAATAAAAATTATAAAATAGTTGGTTCCCCAGTTGCACTAACAGTATTTTAAGTGCTCACTACCCACATGTGGCTAGTTGGCAGCTACCATCTTGGACAGCTCAAATATAGAGCATTTCTGTCATTGCATAAAATTCTTTTGGTCAGCACTCCTCTAGAGGATATATCTTTTGAGGCAGTCATTGATTTTGCCTTATCCATAGCTTTTAAAGCATAGGTTTATTGATGAGAAACCATGGTGTTTTTTCAAGTTGGGCAGACGTTCTTGTACCTTGACGGTATGTATATTACAATGACACAGTGGATTTGTGAGTTAGCTAACTTTACTATGAGGGGAGTTTCATTCAAGTTAATCAGTAATGGAGATTACTGTGTTAAGCTGTAAAATACTATAAAGTTAGGCTTGTGGGAAACAGCATTATGTAGTTAGTGAAAAAGAACACTAACTTCGAAGAAAGTAAATGTGATCTTGTCCCAGCTTTGCCACTAGTTATAAGGCTTCGGTCATTTCATTTTCCAAACTTAATTTGGGATTTAATTTCTTTATCTCTAAATTGTAGGTTTAAATAAAATATTTTTTAACATCTCTTTTGTTACAATATTTAATTCTGGGCCCTTTGTTCCCTCAGATATAACTTTTATGAAAGACCTACTCTTTTGAATAGGAGAAGTAATACAAAGATAAAGAGAAGGTGTTGATGAAAACTGCCCAGAGAACCCTGCCCTTATTCACTATCATTTTAAGATAGCGTAGTTAGCTATAGAAATCACTAAACCACTGCTCAGGAATATGAGAAGGACTGTTGGTCTTAAATTATAGCAGCTTATCCGAAAATACTATTGCTTTCATTGTGTTCACTCCTTCTGCCTAAAAACCTTCTTTAGCTTTGGACGCATGCAGCGTGGTTTTGGATTTAGACAGCATTTCCCCTGATCACTAGCTGTGTGACCTTGAGCAAGTTACGTAACCTGTCTCCATTTCCTGTTGGATGAATGAAATGAAGTGATATCTCTTGGGGCTTACAGTCAATTCGGAGGGAAAGACACATTACTACAATAATAGATGGAAAAGTCTGTTATAGATGGTGTACCAGGTATTTATAGAAACAGAAAGGAAGGTTGTCTACCTGAGACCAGGCCAAGGTAGAGAAGAGAGTAGTAGAAGGTATTCCAGGCAGAGTGGCGTGAGCATGGACACCGGTATGAGAGGTAAACAGGTAAAGCACTGAGAAGGAATAGAAGAGTATGATAAGAGTTAACCCTAGGAATTTAAGCAGAGGCTAGAAATTAAAGGACTAAGAAGTTTGAACTTCATGCTGAACACTGTGGGGATACACTGAAAGTTTTTTTTTTTTTTTTTTTTTGCGGTACGTGGGCCTCTCACTGTTGTGGCCTCTCCCGTTGCAGAGCACAGGCTCCGGATGCACAGCCTCAGCGGCCATGGCTCACGGGCCCGGGCGCTTCGCGGCATGTGGGATCTTCCCGGACCGGGGCATGAACCCATGTCCCCTGCATCGGCAGGCGGACTCTCAACCACTGCGCCACCAGGGAAGCCCACACTGAAAGTTTTAAGCCTGGGTATATGAGCAGGGTAGCGTGAAGGTCTGGGTAGAGAAGGCGCATACCTGTGCCTCAGGATGTTCACTCTAGAAGCAACGTGGAGACTGGGTTAAAAGCAAAGAGACCAGTAGGAAGCTGTTAATCCAGTTAAAGTGAGATATGATGAAGACTTGTATTAGGAAGATGGGAGAAAGCAAACAGATGCTGACTAAAATCATTGAACGTGGTGACGGTTGATGTGGTTAAGGGAGATGGAGGTCTCTATGTCAAGCAACTAGTTGGATGATGGTCACTTTTCATTGGGTAAGGAAAACAGTGACGTGACTGGTGAGTTAATGTAGTGTGTGTCTCAGAGGCTATACCTCAGAGCCAGACCTTGGATTTTACATCTGAAACCCTCGATTTGCCATTTATTAGCTTTGTGGCCCTGCCTTAATTTCCTTCATCAGATTCACTTACAGATACATTAATGTGTTAAAATGCTTAGAATAGTTCCTGACAGGCAAGCATTGTATGTGTTTGCTGTTATTATTCGTGGAGGATATGCCTTAGTTAAGTTTTAGACATAATAAAGGAGAGTCATGTACCTATATGTAGTAAGCAGTTGGATATATGAGACTGGATAGAGCTAAGTAGAGCAGTCTGTGCTGGGAATACTATAATGGGAGTTATTATGTAAGTAGTAGTTGAAATTAAGGGAATATAGAAACTATCCCAGGGGAAGCACATACAGTGAGTAGAAGGCCAAGGTGGAGTTCCAGGGAACAACGATAATTTAGAAGTCAAGGAAGATGGGCTTATGGGTGTCAATGAGGGGGAGTGACCAGAGGCATAAGGAAGAAAATTAGTCCTTAGGATCCTGGATACTAAGGGCAGTGAGGGAGTGATTAATGTCAAAAGCTGTAAAGCTGACAAGATAAAGATTAAAGATTGAAGAGTCCACTGGATTCACAGTGAGAGCCTTTTTTTTTTTTTTAAATAAATCTGTTTATTTATTTATTTATTTTTGGATGCATTGGGTCTTCGTTGCTGCGCACAGGGTTTCTTTTTAGTTGCAGCAAGCGGGGGCTAGTCTTAGTTGAAGTGCGCAGGCCTCTCATTAAGGTGCCTTCTCTTGTTGCGGAGCACAGGCTCTAGGTGTGTGGGCTTCAGTACTTGTGGCACATGGGCTCAGTAGTTGTGGCTCGCGGGCTCTAGAGTGCAGGCTCAGTAGTTGTGGCATACGGGCTTAGTTGCTCCGCGGCATGTGGGATCTTCCTGGACCAGGGCTCAAACCCGTGTCCTCTGCATTGACAGGTGGATTCTTAACCACTGTGACACCAGGGAAGCCCCACGGTGAGAGCATTTTTGTGGAGTTTAGGGCAGAGGTCACTTTACCAAGGCCTGAGGAATAAATGGATGAGGAGGCAATGGAGATGTTGAGTTTCAATCTCTCTTTCTCCCTCTTTCTTTCACTGATTTTTTTTTAAAAATTAATTTTATCAAAGTAATTGTTTAAAAAAATCAAGTAGTTCTATAAGGCTTAGAAGGAAAAAAGGAAAAGCAATCCTGTGCTCCATTCCTCCCCACCCCACTTTCTTTTTTATAGAGGAAACCAAAATAAAATTGTCCAGCTGTTTCTTCTGGAATTTACTGCCCTGTTTCATACTGCTGTTTCTTTTGCTCCTTAGATACTATCTATAGACTTCCTACTGCAGAATATGATTACCTTTACGTCCCCCATTCTTAAAAAAAAAAAAAAAGTTTAGGACAATTTTTTTTCTCCCCTCCCTCTTGAGCTTCCCTCCCACCGTCCCTATCCCACCTCTCTAGGTTGTCACAAAGCATCGAGCTGATCTCCCTGTGCTATGCAGCAGCTTCCCACTAGCTAGCTATTTTACATTTGGTATAGCACTATTTTTGATTAAAGAAATATTTAGTATTTATTGTAGCAACATAAAAGTTGTTAACAGAGGAATCACAGTGTACTGTGATTTTTCCCATTTTAAAAACAATTTTTAGAGTTAATAATTGCTTTTTTCTTAATTTATTATATATGTATCATTACTATGTCTCCAAAGTATTCAACAGAACTGGAAAGCTACTCCATAGCTTCAAATATCTCAGATCGTCTGCCAGTTTCATTTCTTCTTTCTTGGAGCATCCCTCCTGGAGTTTACCACACTCTTGCTCCAGTCTAAACCCTGTTATTCTGTTCAGGCCTACTGAATAGCTCTTGTCCCATGCTTTTTTTAACTCTCATTCTGGGAACTTTTTTGCCTCTTAACTGTTTCTGGATCTCATGTCTTCATCTTTCTTGATTTTTATTCCATGTTTGGATGGAACACATCCATAAACTTCTTCCTAAGAAAGAGTACTAAGGAAGTACGTTTTCAAGACTCCATGTGTCTGTTAGTTTGGCTAGGTATAGAATTTATATGGAAATATTTTCCCCTCACATTTGAAAATATTCTTCTCTCATCTTCTAGTGTCTGTTTTTGCTGTTGAAAAGTCAGATGCCATTCTGATTCTCACTCCTTTTTATAAGACTCCACCTTGCTTTTCTTTCTCCCTAGAAGCTTTTAAGTCACGCCTCTCCCACCAACTTGGGTTGTTCTGAGGTTTCACAGTGATGTGCCAGGTTTTTAAATTAATTTTTTACATGACTTGATCCTTTCAGTATGAAAACTCATGTCTTTCTGTTATTAGAACTATTCTCAAAGTCCTTGCCTCCTTGTTTTTTCTTTTTGTAACTCCTATGGGAGAATGCTGTATTTTAAACTTTTCACTCTTGTTGTTCATCATTTTTGTCTTTGTGCCCTTTTGGAGTATTTAAGCAATTTTCTGACACTTCTGTTGAATTTTCAGTGTCTCTAATCATATATTCAATTTCCAAGAGCTCTTTCTTGTTTTCAGGAGAACCCTGACTTGTTTCATTTATGCAATATAATCTTTTATCTATCTGAGGATGTTAATTGCAATTTTTTTTTTTTTGCGGTACACGGGCCTCTCACTGCTGTGGCCTCTCCCGCTGCGGAGCACAGGCTCCGGACGCGCAGGCTCAGAGGCCATGGCTCACGGGCTCAGCCACTCCACGGCATGTGGGATCTTCCCGGACCGGGGCACGAACCCGTGTCCCCTGCATCGGCAGGCGGACTCTCAACCACTGCGTCATCAGGGAAGCCCTAATTGCAATTTTTTAAGCTTTGTTCTCCGTACTTGTCCTATTTACTCCAGACTCTCTTTTTTTTTTTTCTGTTTGCTTATGTTGGCTCCTTTTCCCATGTTGAAAGAAAGGCGATTCTTGGCTCTCCATTCTTAAGAGTGACCAAGATGTTTTGTTACGGGACAATTTTACTAAATGCTTTGACACCACATAGCATGGATTGCCTTCTAGTATAATTTAGTCTCCCGCTTGCCAGCCCATAAGATAATGGCAGATATTTTAGGTTTTGGGTATGGCCACAACTCACTTCTAGATTCCTTTTTCTGTACCATGCAGGAGAGTCTAAATTATGTTTTGGTAACACACAACCTCAAATTTTCAGTGGTATACACAATTAAAGTTTTATCTCTCTCACATGTACACTGTGATCTACAGGACCCTGTACTCATGCTCCTCACTTTAGGACTCAGGCTAATGGAGACTCTATCATGAAACTTCCTTCTCTGATTGCTGAGGCAGTTATAGGTATTAACAGCAGATTGGGCACTAGCTCTTATAACTTCTACCCAGAGGTATGTAAGCCACTTCTACTCACATTTCACTGACCAAAGCAGGTCACATGGCCATGCCTAATTTAAAAAGTGGTGAAGGGCTTCCCATGGTGGCGCAGAGGTTGGGAGTCCGCCTGCCGATGCAGGGGACACGGGTTCGTGCCCTGGTCCGGGAGGACCCCACATGCCGCGGAGCGCCTGAGCCCGTGAGCCATGGCCGCTGGGCCTGTGTGTCTGGAGCCTGTGCTCCGCAACGGGAGAGGCCACAGCAGTGAGAGGCCCGCGTACCACAAAAAAAAAAAAAAGTGGTGAAGTGCAAGCCTACCATTTGCCCTGAGGGAGTGAGCAACCAGAATGTTTGTAACAGCTGTAATAGCTACCACAATCGTACTCCACTTACGCATATTCTGTAATTTCTTTATGCTCTTGCTATTTTAATGGATTTTGCAATAGATGTATCTTTCAAGAGTGAGATGTCTAAGTTCTTTTCCAGCTTCAAAGTCTATGGGTATATGAGTTAAGAACTGCCACTCACCCCTGACAACTTCTTGAAAATTACTGTGTTCAATAAATGTAGTAAAAATAAAACCACTAATATTCTGTCAAAGATGGGAGCTATTTTCCTCAGTAGCAGTTTATTTCTTTCAAAAAAGAAACAGATTCAGAAGCTTGACAGAATTGTAGGACATTTTTGCTTCTGTCTTGAATCACTGGCAATATTTAGCAACTGCTTTGATTCTTGAATTATAAATGTCCAATGGGGAGGTTTTAAATTTTTAAACAACCACGATTCCTCAGTTAACTTAAATGGTCTTTCTTAGTTGAAAATAAACATGTATATTTTAAAATATATCTTCTTAAAAATTATAAGTTACTGTATGTTGTCATATAAAAAATACCTCAAATATCTTAATACCCTTCAGCCAGATAAAATTTCACTCGCATTTATTTTATTTTACGCATTATTTCAAACTTTGTTTTAATTTTTTTGCTGATGTTATCTTTGTAAGCCCAGTGACATTGTGACACCACATTGCTAAGTCAGTAAGCTTTTTCTCTGTCCATGACTGTTTTCCCCAAATATTCAATTTAGTAGTTTTTTTAAATGATATAATTTTGTTTTCCAAACCACTAAGTTGTTCATTTTACTCTAAAAATAAATTAATAGCTTTATTTTCATTCTGTATTTGAAAATGACATTGTATCTTGACAATGACCATACAAACACTTTGCTCAATTTCATTATTTGAAATACATGTATAAACAAGTTTTATTTTCAAAAAGGAGTACCCCAGCACCAAGTAATGTTATAGTATTTGCTTGCCTTTGAGTGATGATTTTATATGAAAGTTTTGGGCACTCTTCACATAGTGGAAGCAGTAGAACAATTTGTTATTAGCATAATGGAACTTGTTTTGCCTTGAGTCTAAAGACTCTACACATTTTTTTAATTATTATTTTTTATTCAAGTGTAGTTGATTTACAGTGTTATGTTAGTTTCAGGTGTACAGCAGAGTGATTCAGATATATTATGTATATATTCTTTTTCAACACATTTATTTTTAAATGTCCTACTTTTAGGCAAGAAATAGAGAATTCTTTTTAGCTTAAAAGTAGTTATTTTCACATTACACACACATTGATATTCAGCTAAAGTGGAACTCTTAAGATATTATAACAAAGCATTTTATGTGTTCACTTGTTAATAAACAGCTGACAGTTATATTGTATGCCTGGGTCTTGCCACATTTGTGTATATCACATGTGCTCTAGTAGTAACTGCACTTGTTTGATTTTTTTGTGAGTGGCCTTGAACAAGCCAGAAGCTTTAATGAAAGAGCAATGGAGGGCTGTAGTATTTTAAATTAAAAGCGCAAGTTTTAAT
Organism: Grampus griseus; assembly: GCF_964374135.1. Classification (NCBI taxonomy): domain Eukaryota; kingdom Metazoa; phylum Chordata; class Mammalia; order Artiodactyla; family Delphinidae; genus Grampus; species Grampus griseus. The sequence goes on from NC_139007.1 coordinate 35,420,980, forward strand.
ATATGCACTGAAAAATACCAGTTGAAACTTCTGAAATCTGAACCAAAAAAAAAAAAGTGTAAACCTGGTGGTGCCGAGTAACATGTTAGGCATTCTACTGACTTAATTTTGTGTCTAATATGATTGTTGTATGTTATAGATGTTAAGGTACTTAAAAGCATATTTAAAAATAGGAATTCAGATCAATTATTGTAGAATCACTGAAGCATTTCTCTGAACTCCAGAGTTTTTTAAGTAGCAAGGTATAAGAGTTATTCTTTCAAAGGGCCTCAGATGGGTGTGAGCGAGGGGAGTTGTGGAAAGCTGAGTTACTGATTTTTTTCTCCATTGGATAAACGCAAAAAAGGTAAGTTTGGAGTTTTTGTCATCATCTCTGCAGCTTGAGAAGTTCCTCATTTTTTCCTTAGCTCTAAAGGGAAAGTGGATGCCCTTCTCATTGATTCATCTCTGTTACCCATCATCCCCATCAATGATCATTGTAATATAGGGTGAATAGCATACTGTTGTTCTTAGAGCCAAATTAGCTCCATGCAGAGGGCAGAAACTGCCTTGCAGGAAAGGATCAAGTGTAATTCCTCTCAGAAAATATGCTAAAATGGAGAGCAGGATCCCTCTATCAGTTGTTCTCTTTAGGTTCAAGATCTTTGCTCTCCTGTGCTGTTGTCTAAATCACCTTTCTGCTGCCTTTCAAATTCAGGCAGCAGCCCACCAGCCCAGAATGTAGAGTCTGAAAATAATTCTCCAAATTCATTCCAAAGTTCTTATATTCATTTTTTCTCAGTTCCATTCATGTTTGTATTCATTATTTCTTATTCATCTCTAGCTCTTTCTCCCCACCATCCACCTTCTCCCCTTTTCCAATTATATAAATAATATAAAATGTCAGATTGTTTAAGTCACTAGAATATTTAATTTTCTAAAATTTGTTGGTAATGTCCAATATAGTGCCATATACAATCTGGTCTTATTAAATACTTTATAAATATAATAATGATAACTTTTTGTGTGTGTGTGTGTGTGTGGTGCGCGAGCCTCTCACTGTTGTGGCCTCTCCCCTTGCGGGGCACAGGCTCCAGACGCGCAGGCTTACGGGCCCAGCCACTCCGCGGCATGTGGGATCCTCCCGGACTGGGGCACGAACCCGTGTCCCCTGCATCGGCAGGCGGACTCTCAACCACTGCGCCACCAGGGAAGCCCTAATAATGATAACTTTAATTTCAACTTAACACTTAATTTTTTTTTAAGTATGGCAATATATCTCTCACTCAAAGTATCTCTTTATCAAAGGTGTATTTTTTATAATATTTTTAAATGAAAAATTTGAAACATAAAGAAATTGAAATAATTTTAACAGTAAACCATTATATGCAACATCTAGATTGTATAGTTAACATTTTCCTGTACTTGTTTGTTCACCTAACTCTATATCTGTTAATGTAGATCCATTAATCTGTCTTTTTAATGCATTTCAAAAGAAGTTGCAGACATCAGTGCACTCCCCCCTAAATCCTTCAGCATGCATGTCATTTAACTAGAGTTCAGTATCTTTTTTTTTTTTTTGAAGATGTTGGGGGTAGGAGTTTATTAATTAATTAATTTTTGCTGTGTTGGGTCTTCGTTTCTGTGCAAGGGCTTTCTCTAGTTGTGGCAAGCGGGGGCCACTCTTCATCGCGGTGCGCGGGCCTCTCACTATCGCGGCCTCTCTTGTTGTGGAGCACAGGCTCCAGACGCGCAGGCTCAGTAGTTGTGGCTCACGGGCCTAGTTGCTCCGCGGCATGTGGGATCCTCCCAGACCAGGGCTCGAACCCATGTTCCCTGCATTAGCAGGCAGATTCTCAACCACTGCGCCACCAGGGAAGCCCCAGTATCTTTTTTGAGGTAAAATTGATATACAGTGAAATGCATGAACTGTGAGTGCACCGTTCAATGAGTTTGACAAATGACTACACTTTTGTAACCTGCCTTAGCCACTCTTAAAACACTGAACATTATCATTACTCCAGAAGGATACCTTATGTCCTTCCTAGTCAATTTTGTACTTTTTTGTATAGAGCTGCTTTCACTCAGTACTGTTGGGAGACAATTTTCCCTGGGTCTCCCAGATTGCTGTGTGTTCTATGCATGAGGCACTGACCTTCCTTTGTTCTAGGCTATATTTTCAAGGATATTTATATAGCAAACAGCTTTGGAACATAGAGACAGTGTTTCCTTCCAGTGTAAAGGGCAATGCTTACTGCCCATTATAAAAATTCAGGTTCCCTAAGGTCAGTGTTCCTCTCTTATAATGCAACCCACTGTGTATAAGTTTTATTTGACCTGCTTCACATCACCCTGTGGGTATTGGGGCTTGTAGAACCAGCATAAAGAAGCTGATACTCTGGTTACTACTGTTGCTCTGAATAGTAAATTGTCCTTTGTTTCAGAATCTGTAGTACTGTGCCTTCTACCAGGATCTTTGAAATTTTAGCAGGCTCATTTTTTAGCTTGCATTTGAGGTAAGATAAAAGACCCTTTACAGTTCTTGACAGGTATTGTGATATATATACCAGTAATTCATTCCTTTTTATTTCTCAGTATTGTTCTGTTATATGTACATAGCACAATTTATTTACTTGTTCTTTTACTGAAGGATATCTACCCTGTTCCTGGGTTTTAGCTGTTATGGATAAACCTGTTATCCAAAGTCTTGTAAAGATTTGCATACAAGTCTTTGGGTGGACATCTGTTTTCATTTCTCTTGGGTAAACACCTAAGAGTGAAATACTGGGCCATATGACAGGTATATATTTAAGTCTATTAGAAATTGCAGAACTGTTTCCAAAGTAGATCTGCCATTTTATACTCCTACCAACAATTTATGAGAGTTTTAACTCTTCCATAAGATTCTGACTCCAGTTCAAATCTGTGGATTTTTTTGACCATACCACCAAGCAATTCTGTGACACCAGCTAGGTGTACTACATTCAACTCAATTTTGACACTGTCTACCTGGAGATAGCATTATATCCCAGGTAAAAGGCAGGTTAAAGGCTCAGTCCCACAAGACTGCACCCCTCCTTCAGATGCCAGTTCCACCTTGTCACCTGTGCTTCTGACTGAATGGCTGTTAGATTAGAGGCTCCTGGACTTCCCTGGTGGTGCAGTGGTTAAGAATTCGCCTGCCAGTGCAGGGGACACGGGTTCGAGCCCTAGTCCAGGAAGATCCCACATGCTGCGGAGCAACTAAGCCTATGCGCTACAACTACTGAGTCTGCGCTCTAGAGCCCACGACCACAACTACTGAAGCCTGCATGCCAAGATCCCGTGCTCCGCAACAAGAGAAGCCACTGCAATGAGAAGCCTGTGCACTGCAACAAAGAGTAGCTCCCACTTGCCGCAGCTAGAGAAAGCCCGCACACAGCAACAAAGACCCAACGCAAACAAAAATAAATTAAAAAAAAAAAAAAAAGATTAGATGCTCCTATGACCACCCCACCCCCACCCCCCAGTTTTGCTTGATTTGCTAGAGCAACTCACAGAGCTCAGAGAAATATTTTACTTACTAAATTACTGTTTTAATATAAAAGGATATCACTAAGGAACAAGTAGATAGAAGAGACTCATAGGGCAAGGTATGTGGGAAGAGGGACAGATCTTCCCTGCCTTCTTTAGGCATACCACTCTTCTAGCACCTCCACATGTTCACCAAACCAGAAACTGTCAGAACCCAACCTTTTGGGTTTTATGGAGGCTCAATACAAAGGCATGACTGATTAAACCATTGGCCATTGGCAATTGAACTCAACCCTCTAGCCCTTCTGCCATCCCCAGAGGTTGATGAGAGGGGTGGGGAGTGAAAGTTCCAACCCTCTAATCACAAGGTTGGTTTCCCTGGCAACCAGCCTCCCTCCTATGATGCTATACCAAAGTCACCTTATCAATATAACAAAAGACACCTTAAGGAAATTCCAAGGGTTTTATGAGCTCTGTGTCAGAAACTGGGATGAAGACCAATATATATTTCTGCCTCCCATCCCCCACCCCCTAACTGCAATGGCTAGAACCTCCAGCACAATGTTGAATAGAGACAATGAGAATGAGCATCCTTGCTTATTCCCAGTCTGAGGAGGAAAGTGTTTAATACTTCATTATTAAGTTTGATTTAGCTTTAGGTTTTTTTGTTTTGTTTTGTTTTTTCTTTTAAACTAATGCTCACTTTATTTATTTTTATTTTTTGGCTGTGCCATGTGGCATAGCGGGATCTTAGTTCCCCAACCAGGGATCAAACCCACGCCCCTGGCACTGGCAGCACAGAGTCTTAACTACTGGACTGCCAGGGAAGTCCCTGGCTTTAGCTTTTCCATACTTGTCATTTAGTAGATTGGGATGTTTCCTTCTGTTCCTAGTTTGTTGAGAGTTTTTGCAGAATTTTATTTTCAGTTATTATTTTCTCTTTTGATTGTTAAGTCCTGTTTTTCAAAGAATTGTCCATTTCTCCTAGGTCATCAATTTTATTGGCAATGTTCATAATATTCCTTTATTAGCCTTTCCATGTAAGATTGCTAGACCCTCTTTGGTTCCTGCTTTGGATAATTTGTGTTATTTTTCTTATTAGTCTACCTGGGGGCTTATCAGTTTTGTTGAAAGCCCTGACTTTTGGGTTTCTTAGTTTTTTCTGTTTTTCCCTATTTTATTGAATTATGCTCTTATTATTTTTTCCATTTACTAACTTTGGATTTTCTTTATTCTTCTCACTTCTTAAGGTGAAACCCTATGACACTGATTTGCGACCTCTCTTTTATTTCTAATATAAGCATTTACATCTGTAGGTTTTTCTTTATGGTTGGTTTTAACCACATTCCACAAATTTTGATATGTTGTATTTTTCATTATCATTCATATAAAACATTTTTCAAATTTTTTGTGATTTCTTTAATCTATCAAGTTAATCAAAAGGATCTTGTTTACTTGCAAATATTTACATTTATTTACCTTTCTATTTCTTAATCAGTATTGTTTTCTATTTTAATTCTGTTTTGACCTGAGACTATACTCTGTAAGATCATCTAAAATGTATTGAGACTGTTTTTTTATGGCCCTCCTTATGGACTATTTTGGTGAATGGGCCATGTGGAGTTGCAAAGAATTGTATCTTGCAGTTGATGGGTGTAGTTTATATATGTGTGCGTGAGATCTATATCTATTTATAGCTGTATATCCATACCTATATCTATGTCTATTAGGGCAAAGTGGTTAATTGTGTGTTTTAAGATTTTCGTTTTGTCCTGAGTGATTTTTTTTTCCTAGTTTTATCAACTGCTGGGAGTAGCATATTAAAAAACCTCCAACTATGATTGGATTTTGTCTGTTTCTCTAATTCTGTCAGTGTTTGATTTATGCATTTCAGGGCTCTGTATATATCTGACAAGTAAGAATCTTAAAGCCTATGTTTTAAGATTTTTGATTGCTGTATTTTATTTCATTTTGAAATGCCCTTCTTTATTTCTGGTAGTACTCTGTCTTAAAGTCACTTTTATTATTATTAACAAAGCTGTAGCCTTCTTATTGCTTATTGTTTTCATGTTATGTCTTTTCCATCCTGTAGTTTTTTTCAAGTGTCTTTGTATTAAGGTGATTCTTTTGTAAATAGCACATAGTCAGATCTTGCCTTTTCATCCGTTCTATCAATGTTTGTGTTTTAGTTGGAGAACTAACACGTATTTATTTATATGCTTTGATTTAGATCTACCACTTTGCTGTTTTTTGTTTATCCCACTGGTTTTGTTTTTTTGGTACCTATTTTCTTCCATTTCTGCCTTCTTCTGTCTTAGTATGATATTTTTAAAGTTCCATTTTAAATCATCTGTTGGCTTTTTAATTATACCTTTTTGTATTATTTTTAGGGGTTGCCCTAAGGCTTGACTTCTCAAAGAGGTTATCATAAGAATGTGAAAATTATTTTTAGGGGTAAGGGCAAAAACCATCCTAGATATTATAGTAATTTGTGGCCCTGTAAAGAGCCACAGTACATAAGTAAATATTCAGTATATCAGTGTTATTAAAGTTCCATGGGGGAGGCAAGTAAGAAAAAAGTCTCCTTATGAGGGGATGATGAAAAACAGGTTGAGAAATACTTGTCTTGGTTTACAGTGTACATCCTTAAACTTTCAGTAATATACATAGACTTAATATCCTACCACACTTTGAGTAAAATCAGCAATATGTTTTTAAAAAAATCATTTTTATATCCATAACATCTTAAGTTATGCCCTTTAAGACTGCTTTATTTTTTTAAAGCAGTTTTAGGTTCACAGCAAAACTGAGATAAAAGTACAGAAATTTTCCATATACGCAGTGCTCCTACACATGCATAGCCTCACCCATTATCAACGTTTCCTGCCAGAGTGGTACGTTTGTTACAGTTGTTGAACCTACAGTGATACATCATAATCACCCAAAGTCCATAATTTACCTTAGGAGTCACTCTTGGTGTTACACGTTCTGTGGGTTTGGTCAAATGAATAAGGATATGTATCATTGTTATAGTATCATACAGAGTATTTTCACTGCTCTAAAAATCCTCTGTGTTCTACCTATTCATCGGCCGCCCTTCCGCAGACCCCTGGAAATCACTGATCTTTTCACTGTTTTCATAGTTTTACCTTTTCCGCAATGTTATGTAATTGGAATCAGACAGTATGTAGCCTCTTCAGATTGGTTTCTTTCACTTAATAATATGCGTTTAAGGTTCCTCCATGTCTTTTCATGGCTTGATAGCCCATTTCTTTTCAGTGATGAATAACATTCTGTTGTCCAGATGTACCTCAGTTTATTTATCCATTCACCTACTGAAGGACATCTTGGTTGCTTCCAAGTTTTGACAGTTATGAGTAAAGCCACTCTAAACATCAGTATGCAGGTTTTTCTGTGGACATAAGTTTTCAACTTCTCTGAGTAAATACCAAGGAGTGACATGCAATTCCCGGATTGTATGGTAGGAGTATGTTTAGTATTGTTAAGTAATTGCCAAAACTGTCTCCCAAAGTGATTACACAGTTTTGCATTCCCACCAGCAATGAATGAGTTCCTGTTGCTAAATATCCTTGGCAGCATTTGGTGTTATCAGTGTTCCAGATTTTGACCATTTTAATAGGTGTATAATCATATTTCATTTTAATTTACATTTTCCTGATGACGTATGATATGGAGCATCTTTTCATATGTTTATTTGCCATCGTTGTATCTTCTTTTAGTGAGATGTTTGTTTAGATCGTTGGCCCTTTTTTTTTTTTTTTTTGCGGTACGCGGGCCTCCCACCACTGCGGCCTCCCCCATTGCGGAGCACAGGCTCAGCGGCCATGGCTCACGGGCCCAGCCGCTCCGTGGCACGTGGGATCCTCCCGGACCGGGGCACGAACCCGCGTCCCCTGCATCGGCAGGCGGACTCTCAACCACTGCGCCACCAGGGAAGCCCCGTTGGCCCATTTTTTAATCAGGTTGTTCATTTTCTTATTGTTGAGTTTTAAGTGTTCTTTGTATATTTGAATAACAGTCCTTTATCAGATGTGCCTTTTGCACATATTTTTCTCAGTCAATGACTTATCTTCTCATATTCTTGACATTGTCTTCTGCAGAGCAGAAGTATTTAATTTTAATGAAGTCCGGGTTATCAGTTATTTTTTCATGGGTCATGCCTTTGGTGTTGTATTTGAAAAGTCTTCATCATTCCTAAGGTCATTAGGTTTTCTTCTGTGGTGTCTTCTGGGAGTTTTATAGTTTTGTGTTTTAAATTTAAGTCTATGATTCATGTTGAATTAATTTTTGTGAAAGGTATAGGACTGTGTAGAATTTTTTTTTTTGGCATGTGAATGTCCAGTTGGTCCAGCACCATTTGTTAAGAAGTGGATTTTTTTTGGGCCTGTCACTGCTGTGGCCTCTCCCGCTGCGGAGCACAGACTCCGGACACGCAGGCCCAGTGGCCATAAATCACAGGCCCAGCCGCTCCACGGCATGTGGGATCCTCCTGGACCGGGGCACGAACCCGTGTCCCCTGCATCGGCAGGCGGACTCTCAACCACTGCGCCACCAGGGAAGCCCTTAGAAGTGTTTTTTTATATGTATATATAATTATATCTAAATATATAATATATACTTAATCTAAATATGTACTATAATATATAATATAATAATTACTAATATATAAAAGAAATGTAGAATTCTTTCAGTTTGATGAAATATGAATATCATTGAACGTTAGATTCAATTGTGATATTTAAATTTTTTTAAATTTAGCCATCATGTATTAAGTACTTCTAATTTTCAAAGGAACGCAATAAAAATAAGATGTCCAACAATAAAAGGGTCGAATACTTACAATTCAATGTATCAGCTAAGAAGTTTTACAGAAAATTTTTAACAAGAGTTAAGCAGAACAATTAAGGGGTAAAAGGTGAGCATGAGTTGGGTAGGGAGGTCTGCCAGAGGCCTGCAGCTTCAGGATTCTAAACCTAATGTTGAGACCTTGGTGTTGAGGGACAATTGAAATATTCTGGAGAATGTTACACTAGACATCATGGTATACAAGGGCTTTTGGTGTCAAATGATCTGGCTTTGAGTCCTGGCTCTACCATTAATCAGATTTGACCTCTCAGTGTCCTCATCGAAGAGACAAAGTCACACTACTTTGTCCTTCCTCCCCACCTCTTTCCTTTGCTCCCCACCACCCTGATTCTTTTCCTCTGCCTTGAATATATACTGAGCACCCGCTGTGTTTCAGGGATGGTTTTAGGTGTGGGGATGTAAATGAAAAATTACAGTATGGTAGGTGTTATAATGGTGAAGTATACCATGTATAATTAAAAAGAATTACCTATATTTGCTCAAGAATGTCACGAAAGAGTTTGAAGATGAGATCGTGTTTAAACTGAAACTCAGCAATGTGCAGACATTTGCCAAGTGAGTGTCAGGGGTAAGGGTAGGTTGGATCAAATGAAAGCATTCAGACAGTGCCTGTGGGTTTTTTTCCCATTATGGTTTATTATAGGATGTTGAATATAGTTCCCTGTGCTGTACAGTAGGACCTTGTTGTTTATCTATTTTATATATAGCAATTTGTATCTGCTAATCCCAAACTCCTAATTTATCCCTCCCTGAACCCCTTTTCCCTTTGGTAACCGTCAGTTTGTTTTCTATGTCTGTGAGTCTGTTTCTGTTTCATAGATAGGTTCATTTGTGTCATATTTTAGATTGCACATATAAGTGATACATGGTATTTATCTTTGTCTGACATACTTCACTTAGTATGATAATCTCTTAATCTCTAGGTCCATCCATGTTGCTGCAAATGGCATTATTTCATTCTTTTTTATGGTTGAGCAGTATTCCATATATATACCACATCTTATTTATCCATTCATTTAGATTGCTTCCATGTCTTGGCTATTATAAATAGTGCTGCTATGAACATAGCAGGTGCATATATCTTTTCGAATTAAAGTTTTCTCCAGATATACACCCAAGAGTGGGATTGCTGGGTCATATGGCAACTCTATTTTTAGTTTAGTTTTTTTTTTTTTTTCGGTACGCAGGCCTCTCACTGTTGTGGCCTCTCCCGTTGCGGAGCACAGGCTCCGGACGTGCAGGCTCAGCGGCCATGGCTCACGGGCCCAGCCCGCTCCGTGACATGTGGGATCTTCCTGGACCGGGGCACGAACCCGTGTCCCCTGCATCGGCAGGCGGACTCTCAACCATTGCACCACCAGGAAAGCCCCTATTTTTAGTTTTTTAAGGAACCTCCATACTGTTTTCCATAGTGGCTACACCAATTTACATTCCCACCAACAGTGTAGGAGGGTCCCTTTTTCTTCACACCCTCTCCAGTGTTTATTATTTGTAGACATTTTAATGATGGCCATTCTGACTGCTGCGAGGTGATACCTCATTGTAGTTTTGATTTGCACTTCTCTAATAATTAGTAATGTTGAGTATCTTCTCATGTGCCTATTGGCCATCTGTATATCTTCTTTGGAGAAACGTCTCTTTAGGTCTTCTGCCCATTTTTTGATTGGGTTGTTTGTTTTTTTGTTATAGAGTTGTATGAGCTATTCGTATATTTTGGAAATTTAAGCCCTTGATGGTTGCATTGTTTGTGAATATTTTTTCCCAGTCTGTAGATTGTCTTTTCATTTTGTTCATGGTTTCCTTTGCTGTGCAAAAGCTAGTAAGTTTGATTAGATCCCATTTGTTTATTTTTGCTTTTATTTTTATTGCCTTGGGAGACTGACCTAAGAAAACATTGGTATGATTTATGTCAGAGAATGTTTTGCCCACGTCCTCTTCTAGGAGTTTTATGGTGTCGTGTCTTATATTTAAGCCTTTAAGCCATTTTGAGTTTATTTTTGTGTATGGTGTGAGGGTGCGTTCTAACTTCATTGATTTACGTTGGCTGTCCAGCTCTCCCAACACCAGTTGCTGAAGAGACTGTCTTTTCTCCATTGTATATTCTTGCCTCCTTTGTCGAAGATTAATTGACCATAGGTATGTGGGTTTATTTCTGGGTTCTCTATTCTGTTCCATTGATCCATATGTCTGTTTCTGTGCCAGTACCATGCTGTTTTACTGTAGTGCAGACAGTGCCTGTTTTTAATAGGTTCTTGAACCTGTTTGTTTTCTCTTACCTCTCTCCCATAGGCAGACCTGGATACTTACAAAAATAGTATAAACCATTTATTGAGCTGCTACTCAGTCTGCTAAGCACTGTTCTAGGCATTTTATATTAATTATTTAGAATCTAGCAATAACTGTAGTAGACATTTTTTATTCCTTGAAGATATTATTATCCCCAGTAGATAGATAAGGAAACTGGAGCACAGGGTTTTTTAACATGTCTCTGGTCATGCAGTTTGAGGTTGTAAGTAGTAGGATTAGGATTCAAACCAGTATTGAAATCCAACTTTAATCCCTGCCTGCTTTCCATTATGTCACTTTAAATACCATTCCAGCAGTTTTGCCAGTTTTAGTGTACCCTTCTCAGTTTTGAAGTACAGGCCAGATGAAGGGACTTAGTTAGGATTTACTTCAATATCAAGAAAAGTATAAAAATCTCATTATTTTTAATCCTATTTATGTGAAATTTAGTAATTTGACTGGGGCTAAACTGGATTTTATCTATTTACATAAAGCTCAGTAAACATTGACTTCTACCAGGCCACCATATTTCTTTTAGCTTCTATTTTCTTAAGGGATTTGAGTTAAGTAAGGACTAAAATCTCGAGAACGCGTAAAGGGAAATTTTAGCATTGACTAAAAAATAGTTACTCGTTCATTTCGATCTCTGTCTACATAGACAGAGTGAAGTCATAGAATTAAAAATACGTATTTTAAGAAAGGATAGAGACTTGTGTTCTATAACAGAAAGAAAAGAAGGAGACCCACGCAACTGTAAGCAATTTGTCTATCGTTGTGTAACACATTAGTTGTTGGAGCCAAGACTAAAGTCCCAGACCTCCTAATACTTAGTCCAGTGATATTTTTGTTGTGTTCTTATACATACCTCAGGCTTAATGATTCCTGGGGTATCTTGAAATGTAGATCAAAAGCATATAGTCCTTGGGGACTTCCCTGGTGGCGTATTGGTTAAGAATCCACCTGTCAATGCAGGGGACACGGGTTCGAGCCCTGGTCCGGGAAGATCCCACATGCTGTCGAGCAACTAAGCCTGTGTGCCACAATTACTGAGCCTGCGCTCTAGAGCCCACGAGCCACAACTACTGAGCCTGCGTGCCACAACTATTGAAGCCCGCATGCCTAGAGCCCATGCTCCGCAACAAGAGAAGCCACCGCAATGAGAAGCCCGCGCACTGCAACGCAGAGTAGCCCCTGCTCGCTACAACTAGAGAAAGCCTGTGTGCAGCAGCGAAGACCCAACGCAGCCATAAATAAATAAACAAACAAACAAACAAGTTTATTTTTTTAAAAAAAGCATATAGTCCTTAAGAGTCTTAACCATTATTCATGTATATTATGTAATATGTCTGCTGCATATTGTGTACTAATTAACTGCCCTTCACTCATTGTATATCTTTCCACTGATACCTTAGAAAAAAATACTCTTTCTCAGAAAAATATATTAAAATATTGAAAAGCAGAATATATTTGAATTTTCAGCTCTTTAGCCTCCTAATATTACCTGATATTCCAGAATTTTTTTTTCTAACATATCTGTATCACCCAGCTTTATTGGACTGAAATTCTTCTACAACTTAATTTTAATTATATTCTTATTATTCTGCCTAACAATGAAGTGAATCACTTAAGTCTATTGTTATCATTAGAGTAAGTCAACTATCAAGAAGGTATCAAACAAAAATAAACAAATGGGACCTAATGAAACTTAAAAACTTTTGCATAGCAAAGGAAACCATAAACAAGACAAAATGACAACCCTCAGAATGGGAGAAAATATTTGCAAACGAAGCAACAAAGGATTAATCTCCAAAATATACAAACAGCTCGTGCAGCTCAATATCAAAAAAACAAACAACCCAATCCAAAAATGGGCAGAAGACCTAAAAAGACATTTCTCCAAAGAAGATATACAGATTGCCAACAAACACATTAAAGGATTCTCAACATCACTAACCATTAGAGAAATGCAAATCAAAACTACAATGAGGTATATCACATCACACCAGTCAGAATGGCCATCATCAAAAAATCTACAAACAATAAGTGTGGAGAAAAGGGAATCCTTTTGCACCGTTGGTGGGAATGTAAATTGATACAGCCACTATGGAGAACAATATGGAGGTCCCTTAAAAAACTAAAAATAGAACTACCATAGACCTAATACTGGGCATATACCCTGAGAAAACCATAATTCAAAGAGAGACATGTACCACAGTGTTCATTGCAGCACTATTTACAATTGCCAGGACATGGAAGCAACCTAAGTGTCCATCGACAGATGAATGGATAAAGAAAATGTGGCACATGTATACAATGAAATATTACTCAGCCATAAAAAGAAACAAAATTGAGTTATTTGTAGTGAGGTGGATGGACCTAGAGTCTGTCATACAGAGTGAAGTAAGTCAGAAAGAGAAAAACAAATACCATATGCTAACACATATATATGGAATCTAAAAAAGATAAAGGTTCTGAAGAATCTAGGGGTAGGATAGGAATAAAGACACAGACGTAGAGAATGGACTTGAGGACATGGGGAGGGGGAAGGGTAAGCTGGAACGAAGTGGGAGAGTGGCATGGACACTACCAAATGTAAAATAGATAGCTAGTGGGAAGCAGCCGCGTAGCACAGGGAGATGAGCTTGGTGCTTTGTGACCACCTAGAGGGGTGTGATAGGGAGGGTGGGAGGGAGACGCAAGAGGGAAGGGATATGGGGGATATATGTATATGTATAGCTGATTCACTTTGTTATAAAGCAGAAACTAACACACCATTGTAAAGCAATTATACTCCTATAAAGATGTTAAAAAAATAAAAAGAGGTATTAATTGGCCTGTTCAAGGAGTGGTGGTTAAAAAAAATGCCAGATTTTGATTTTTAGTGTTGTTGTCTTCCAGCCGACAGTGTTAGATAATCATTTCTGTGATGAAGCACTTGGAGCAGTCTTGCAAAGATGTTTGTACAACATCACTATCCATTTACCAATAAATTTTTCCGTGGGGCAAGTAATAATTTATAGCAGGTGATATGTATGGCTCAGAATGTATTTTGCAAAACCAGTTCCTCCTTTCATTTTTAGTTTGTTTGTAACCATCTCTTGCTAAGACTATGACAGTTACCTTGTAACAGGCATCCCCTGTAACAGACATACAATCCTCATGTCTCCAGGCATCCATGGTATTGCCAAAAAGGTGGTATTTTTTTAAAACACAGATTTGATCTTGCAACTTATGAAAGCAAAACGTATCAGTAGGTGTTTATTTTATACAGAATAAAATGTTTAAGATATCAATAAATAATTTCCATTTTCTGGCTCTAACTTGCATTTTCCAGCCTCATTTATGGTCACCCTCTTCACACTAATATACTTAAAGTAAGCTTTTTCCCTTCCCCAGATATCTGCTAAGTATCCTGCTGTACAAGCATAAGGTTAAGCCATTAGCTCAGTTTGGATTACTGTTTTCACTCTCCATTGAAATCTCACTCTCTCTTCATGCAAGGAGAAATGTACCTCATGTGTAAAAGCTTCCATAATATGTATTCCATAAAATATGCTTCACCCAGTATAGGCCTCTCCTTGGCATTCCCTTTAGCTCTGGGAAATTTTCTCATACTATTCATTTAATACTAATAATTTGTCTCCTCCATCTTCTGTATTTTCTTTCCCAGGACCTCTAATCCAAGGTTTGGGTATATTTCATTTGAGGGGATCCATTTATCCTATGTGCCGAGAGATTTTCTAAACTTTTATTTCCAACTCAATTTTTTTTTAATTGTCTGAGAGTATTGTTAAAATTCTCTGATTGTTTTTGTTCTTGTTTTATTGATATTGTCTCAAATATCTGTAGAGATATTAATTAGGTGGTGGATAAAATTTCTTTTGTTCCCTCATTTATCTTGGCTTTTCTTCATTATGCTGCGTGTTTTGTGATTCTTGGTTGACCCTTCAGGTATATGAATGAGGGGTAAGAATGAGGGATAGGAATGATTTAAGGTTGAGTGGGTAGGGAGACAGCTCTTGCACCTGTGGCTTCCTAATTGTCGGAATGAATAGAGGTTTGTGTGTAGGATCCAATTTTTCACAAGTTGTCTAGATACTTCCTTCAGTCTCTTAAGAGAAGGGCCTCACATTATTTGCATTGGGGTATTGTTTGCCTGTTTTCACATGTGTAGGTGGGAATAGGGGTGGGAAAATGAAACGGGCATCTAGTCCCTATACAAACTTTCCATTAATCCTTCTGTTTTCGTTGTACATGTAGTGTCTCAGCACAGTCTCTCTGAGTTCTGCTAGGAATGCTGGTTCCTACTTCTGCGGCTCCTTTTATTAGCTTTCCTAGGGTATGGCTCCTTCAACTCAGTTGACCAGTCATCAGTCTTTCTAACTTCCAGAAATTTCTTGAAGTCTGCTTTCTCTTGATGGCATCCCCCTTATTCTTTTCCTTATTGTGAATTTATTTCTTTTTATTATTTTATTGTAGTTTTGATGCCTTTTAAAGAGGAACATGAGACATGTTTATTCAGCCTGCCATCTTAAATTGGAAGTCAGCTTATGTTTCCTAGAGAAGAAAATATACTCTTACTTCTAAGGAGAATCAAGTATAAAACTGTAGCAACACTTTATTGGTTTTCTAATCGAGTTGGAGAGAAAAAAAGACGTGCCAAAAGAGATAAGTAATCTCATCACTAATGGGAACCTTGGGTAGAATACTTGGCAAATAAAGTTTAGTATTTGGACCACTGTCGTTTGACTCCATGTTCCTGTCATTCTTTGAAAGTCATTTAAAAATGATTGGGAGGTGGGACTTCCCTGGCAGTCCAGTGGTTAAGACTCTGAGTTCCCTCTGCAGGGAGCGCAGGTTCGATCCCTGGGTGGGGAACTAAGATCCCACATGCTGCGTGGTGCAGCCAAAATAAATAAAAATAAATAAAAGAAATGATTGGGGGGGCTTCCCTGGTGGTGCAGTGGTTGAGAGTCCGCCTGCCGATGCAGGGGACGCAGGTTCGTGCCCTGGTCAGGGAGGATCCCACATGCCGCGGAGCGGCTGGGCCCGTGAGCCATGGCCGCTGAGCCTGCGCGTCCGGAGCCTGTGCTCCGCAACGGGAGAGGCCACAGCAGTGAGAGGCCCGTGTACCACAAAAAAAAAAAAAAAAAAAAATGATTGGGAGGAGGAAAAGGAATATAGCAAGGAAATTGAGAGTCAGTATTTTTATAATTCTGAAATAAATTTTTTCCAAAATGAATTTTAAATTTTGGAATAAAGGGAAGTGGGAGAAAGGGGAGCCTTATTTGGTTGGAGGAAGAGGAATACAAATTAAAGGTGTTAGATGAGTTAACTCAATATGTGCACATTCAAAGTTGGCCTGTCCCCTTTGTAAGTGCCTGATATCTTAGCAGGCAAGTCAGCAGCTTCTAAATGCTTCTACAATCATTTGGTCATTCCTTTGTTCATTTATTCATTCAGTAATTGCGATTCTTTCCTGTAGAAGATAAATTGTAGAAACAAAATCTATTTTGTCCAAACAAATGTTGCAGATGACAATGTAAGCCCAAACACCAAATGTCTCGCCTTATGAAAGTCTTACACGTAGATTGGGCAAAAATCTACATAAATCTGCATTCTTGGTTCTCATAGGCAGAGCGTCATGAATTGTGAGGCATAGCAATGAGGGTGATTAGAGAATATTGGAAGAAGGAAGAACAAGAAAAATAGATCCATATTAACTTCTGAATGGAGTCAGAGAATAACGTTATTACCATGAACCATTATAATCCTATCAGCATTTTATTCCAAAGGTATCATGCACAGTGTCACCTTGACACTAAAAATAGAAGTTATTTTATGTAGCAGAAGTAGGAGCTGGGAAATTTGACTTGACATGAGCTTAACCCCTTAGAGTTCAGTCCACCTTTTTTTTTCAAGTGAGAGTTGGACTAAATAATGATTAATGATCTTACTGATGCTAAATCTATGATTCTTTTACGTACTTATTGAATGATAGTTGTTTGCAGGCATTAGGCTAAGTCCTTTGGGAAATACTAAGATATATATCACAGTCCCTGACCTTCAGGAGAAGAAAAATCCAAAAGAGCAAATAAAAGTAAGGCATACACAGATATCTGCATTACGCAGCAGTGTATTATAAAAACTATATACAAGAATCAATTAAGTGAAAGAGGAGGGAATTTCCAACTTGGGCAATTGAGGATGATTGCAAAAAGGATCCTATGAATTATGCCTTGAATCTTGAGTAAGATTTTGATAGACAACTATGACTAAGAGAATAACGCATCCCCACCAGCCTAAGTTGGAGTACAGAGATGAGAAAACGTGAAATGTGCTTAGGGAAGTACGAGTCAGCCAGCTTTATTAGAGTAATGGGAAAGGAAGTGGAAAATATACCTAGAGGTAACATTATGAGTGGTCTTACCTACAATTTAAGGGAAGTATTGTAGATTTTTGAGACAGGAGACCAACAGGCTAAGATTTATTCAGAGAAGATATGCAGGTGTGGAAGATGCTAAGGAGTAGGGAGGAGAGTTGATGCTGAAATAGCAATGAAGAAACTATTACACTCATCCAGGTAGGAAATAGTTAGGACCAGAAGTAGGGCAGTGGCAATCCAATGAAATGGTTGGGGCCGATGAAAGTAAGAATGCACCTGATTCAGTAAATGGTTGGGTAAAACTAAGGATTGGAACCAGTATGACTGGAAAAATGGGGGCACCTTTAATAAAAATTGCCAAGGCAAGGGGAGAAGTTGATTTTTGTGAAGAAATAAAATAAGCTAAGTCCCCACCTTTAACAAATCTTTCCCACTTATGTAGCAGCAATTTTGGTGTAATAGCAAAGATAGAATATTCTCTGTGGATTCTTGTCCTTTTCTTGCAAAGCCATTATAGTTTCTTACGGATATTATTATTATTATTGTCAATTACTGTGAATCTAAATTGCCTTATGTACTCATTTGGGGAAGGAGGGGAGTATATGACAGAATGGGGGAAAAAGTATTCTTTCAGAATATCGTGAAGAATAGCCAGAGAGCAGGATTTTACTTTAGATTCAGAAATGCAGTTCACTTACAAATGATACCTATCAAAAATTGTAATAATGGAAAATGAAATCAAGTGTGCCAGTACACTAGGAACTATGAGGAAATAAGTGACAGAATTTTGATTATAGAAACAAAGCATGAACATATGATAGCTCTAATTAAAACTGCTATCCCTCCCTTCTCTTAATTGCAGTAGTTGACCCTATGCGCCACTTCATCTGATTTGATAATCTGCATTTTTTAGAGTAGGGAGTCAGAAAGGAAATGAAAGCAAAGGACTGTTTATAATTAGTGAGGAGAGAGCTTAGGAGAAAAAAATAGAAGATTTGGAAATATTATATAAAGCTTTAAAAACAATAATTAAAAAAAATTTTTACAGCATGTAGGCAGTTGTGATTTTTTTTTCTCTAATTCCTACACAGCATCAGGGAGCAGAAAAGGTGCTGCCAAATTACACTTCCCCGTGCAGGCTTTCTCAGTGTCAGACGACCTGAACTAGAAACTGGTTGAAACCCCTGTTTTCATGTGCCGTATTACTTTCATAATGAAGAGTCTCCTTTTGCATTGAAATTTGAAGTGTTGTTTTTATCTTTTCCATGTAATTATTTGGTTATATGTAATTATTTACCTACCTTTAGAGTCATGGACTTGGGAAGGGTGGAGATTTTTCTGGTCCAGCATTTCCCTAAGTATGTTAGTCATCTGTAGTTATAAAGAAAGGTCTCTGGGATCAATTAGGTCGGGAAATTCCTGAGTTAAACACAGTTAAACAAGATTTTTATTTCAGTGGAGGTTGGGGAGGGTATGAAATCTCAGAGACTTTAATATGCTAATATGATCCAACTAAGAAGAAACTAGGTGTAGCAATTCACAAACTTATTTGACCACCAGATCGTTTTTTCATGGAATCTTTTTCAGGACCATTGTTCGTCTGAACACATGAGGGGAAACTCAAATTCCTTAATTTTACAGATTAAACAGAAAAGAGAGAAATGACTCATTCAAAGTTGCATGCCTGTTTTCTTAAAGAACTGGACTTGAACCAGGGTCTCCTACCTACTGTATTCAGATTTGCTTCCTTTTGACCCCAAATTCAGAAAAGTCTTAAAGAACTACATCGTACTCAAAATTAGATCTGTAAGATGTACACAAGGGGATTTGAATAAATAAATAAAATTAGAATGATTTACTTATTTTAATATAGTTTGAATTGGCACATTGACTTTGATGAAGAGTTAGATCGAAAGAGCCAATTATTTGTAACCAAAGTTACACTTTTCCAATCAGGAAACTTTTTTTTTTTTTTGGTAAAAACTAAGTATCTTTCAAATTACAAAAAAGCTCAAACAACACAATAATGTGTGTATCCAGAAGCTTCCCCACTTTCCCAAAAAAGGACTAGAGAAAAATGACTGTTCATGATTTGCTGTCGATTGTTCCAGACCCCATTGCTACATAAGTAAACATGTATCTTTTAAACACTTCTCTACATAGATGGTGTTATGGTAGACACACTGTTCTTTACCCTTACTTTTTTTACTCATCAGTATTACATGTTTATCTTCCCCACATTAATACATATAGATCTTTTAATGGCTCAATAGTGTTACATTATATACCTCTACTATCATTTATTTCATCAGTTTCCCATTGATGGACCTTAGGGTAGCTGTAATTTTTCTACCAGGCAGCAGTGCCGTAGTGAATTTTGATATAGGTTTTTGTGTGTGATGGGGGTGGAGGGACCTTTGTGTGAGTATGTCTATAGGAGAGTCCTTGCAGTGGAATTGCTGGGTCAAAAAATATACACATTAAAATTTTTGTAAGTATTGCCAAATTCCTTTAAAAACGGTATTAGTTTATTCTCCCACTGCCAGCATTACAACAGGAAACTTTTAAATGGTATGCCTTTCACTGAACTTTAAAAAAAAAGATTTTATACTTAGCAATGAATAACTGGGGATATCTTGCTGTGTTAATCTTAAAATCACAGAGATAATTTATAAAGCATTAATAATCATGATCTCTCTTTCTCTCTCCCTCCCTCCCCTGCTCTTCTCAGAGCAAATTATTCATGGAAGGATTTAGAAGCCTAAAAGAAGGAGAACCAGTGGAGTTCACATTTAAAAAATCTTCCAAAGGCCTTGAATCAATACGGGTAACAGGACCTGGTGGGAGCCCCTGCTTAGGAAGTGAAAGAAGACCCAAAGGGAAGACACTACAAAAAAGAAAACCAAAGGGAGACAGGTAATCATTTTACCTTGTTAGCCTGTGAGTTTATTGTATTTAGAAAAGATTTCTAAAATTTTAATTTATATTTTTATTATGTTATTAAATCTAGCCACAATAAAATAAAATGCAACCACTGAGTATTTGAATCGAATTTATCAGAAATATAGGCTATCTTGCAACTTGAACTCTCTGCAGAATATACTTAACTGAGCCTTCAGTATTGCACACTAGACAGTCTCCCAACCATTATTTCCACCAGCCTGTTCAGAGACCACAAATGGGAAGTTGAAGGTCCCAACAGACAGAGGTGCCCCTCTGTACATCTTAACATCTCACCTGTTTTTTCAAATGAAAATACGTTTATTATTTTGTCTGTTTTGAAAAGATAACTCACTACAGAAAATTCAAATGTGAAAAAATCACTGGAAATGTTAACTACAGGTGGGAATCATAATAATATATGCAGTATTTTTGAAACTTGCATTTTTTTTCACTTAGAAGTGTATGGTGGAACATTCCATGTTAGTCTTCAGCACCTGCATAAATTCCCACTGTGTGAATGTACCAAAATTTAAAATAAGGCTATGTTAAATTAATTTAATTGTTAAATTTAGGCTATTTCCAGTATTTTAAATTTATCAGCACCATAGTAAGAATCCTTATATGTACATTTTTTTTAATTGTCTGATTGTATCGTAAGGGATAAATACCTAGTACTGAAAAAATCTGGATCAAAAACTATGCACTTTAAAAATTTTGATATCTATTTCCAAACTGCTCTTCAGAAATGGTTAGGGCCAATGTACAACCCCTTTAAAATTGAGACTGCTTATTGAATAATGTCATCTTTTAAATCTTTTCCAATTACATAGGTTAAGAAATGCAGCTTACTTATTTTCTTTGCATCCTTTGACTAAGGTTAAATATATTTTTATATGTTAATTTTCATTTTTATTTTTTTCTTCTGTGAATTGCATGTTTCTTGTCCTTTGCTTATTTTCCACTGAGATGTTCATTTGCTATTGTTGATTTCTAACTTCTCTCTTTAGAAAAAAAATCTCAGTTTTCCTCTTTCCTATGCTGGGAAGAACTCAATTCTTCCATATTATGTTTCTCTCCTGTGTGTCTCCATTACTTTTACACAGACTGCTTCACTTCTGGTCACCAAATTTGTGGATGTTTTTCCCCACACCAAGCAATTCTCCACAATGCCAGCTGGGTGTCCTACAATTTAACTCAATTCTGGCACTGTCTACCTGGAGATAATGTCGGGTCCCATAGGTTAAGGGCTCAGTCCCACAAGGCTGTCCCACCACATTTCAGATGCCAGTTGCAAGTAACCCAGGTTACCCGCAACTTCTGTCTGAGTTGGCTACAAATCAGAGGTTTCCACGACCCTCTCCTCAGGTTTGTTTAATTTGCTAGAGCAGCTCACAGAACTCAGGGAAATGCTTAGATTTACCAGTTTATCAAGGTTATGATAACAGCAGATAAAGGATACAGATGACAGCCAGATAAACAGATACATAGAGTGAGGTCTTGAGGGTCCCGAGCATAGGAGCTTCTGTTCCCAGCGGGCTGGAGTGCTTCACCCTCCCAATGTGGATATGTTTGCCAACCTGGAAGCCCTCTGCATTTTGTACTTTGGGGATTTTACAGAGGCTTCATCACATAGACTTGATTTTCAACCCCTTTTCCTTCTCAAGAAAACTGGGAGTGGGGCTGAAAATTCCAAGCTTCTAATCATAGCTTGGTCTTTCCAGTGATCAGCCCTCACTCAGGAGCCATCCAGGAGCCCACCCAGTGTCACCTCATTAGAACAGAAGACCCTCCTATCACCCAGGAAATTGCAAGGGTTTCAGGAACCCTGTGTCAGGAACAGAGGTCAAAGACTGATATTAGAAAAAGAGGTGCTTCTAGTGTTCTTGTCACTTAGGAAATTACAAGGGTTTTAGGAGCTCTGTGCCAGGAACCAGGGGCAAAGACCAATATATATTTCCTGTTATCTCACATTCTCTTTGTATATTTATCATGGTAATCTTTTGTCTCAAATATATAGGAAGTATCTTCTTCAGCTTGTGAAATATATGCGCGCGTGCACATACACACACACACACACACACACACACACACACAATGGACTATTACTCAGCCATAAAAAAGAATGGAATCTTGCCATTTGTGGCAACATGGTTGGACCTTGATGGCATTACTCTAAGTAAAATACTATATACAAATGCTATATACATCTGTAATATATTTTAAAACTTTGAACAGTTTCCACAAAGGTATGAGGTAACATCTCATGGTGGTTTTGATTTGCATATCTCTGATGATTAGCAATGGTGAGTCTGTATGTCTTCTTTGGAAAAATGTCTAGTCAGGTATTTTGCTCATTTTTAATGGGATTGTTTGGTTTGTTTATTTGTTTTGATATTGAGTTGTATGAGCTATTTATATATTTTGGATATTGACACCTTCTCAATCGTATCATTTGCACATATTTTCTCCCATTCAGTAGGTTGTCTTTTCATTTGTCAATGGTATCCTTTGTTGTGCAAAAGCTTTTAAGTTTAATTAGGTCCCATTTGTTTATTTTTGCTTTTGTTTCCTTAGGAGACAGATCCAAAAAAATATTGCTAGAGTTAATGTCAAAGGGTGTTCTCCCTGTGTTTTCTTCTAGGAGTTTTATGGCTTCTAGTCTTACATTTAGGTCTTTAATGCATTTTGAGTTTATTTTTGTATATGATGTGAGAAAATGTTCTAATTTCATTGTTTTACATGTTGCTGTCCAGTTTTCCCAGCACCTGTTACTGAAGAGACTGTCTTGCTCCCATTGTGTATTTTTGCCTCCTTTGTCATAGATTGATGGACCGTGTGTGGGTTTATTTCTGGACTTTCTCTCCTGTTCCATTGATCTAGGTGTCTGTTTTTGTGCCAGTACCATGCTCTTTTGATGGTAGGTTTGTAGTATAGTCTGAAGTCAGGGAGCATGATTCCTCTAGTTCAGTTCTTCTTTCTCAAGATTGTTTTGGTTATTCAGGGTCTTTTGTGTTTCCATACAGATTTTAAAATTATTTGTTCTAGTTCTGTGAAAAATGCCATTGGCATTTTGATAGAGATTGCATTGAATCTGTAGATTGTCTTGGGTACTATGGTCATTTTAACAATACTAATCCTTCCAATCCATGAACGTGGTATATCTTTCTATTTGTTTGTGTCCTCTTCAGTTTCTTTCATCAGTGTCTTATAGTTTTCTGATTACAGATCTTTTACCTCCTTAGTTAGATTTATGCTTAGGTACTTTATTCTTTTTGATGTGATTGTAAATGGCCTCTGCCCATTTTTAAATTGGATTGCTTGTTTGCTTTTCGCTGGTATGAATCCTTTATATTCTTTGGATATTAACCCCTTATCAGATAGATAATTTGCAAATATTTTCTCCCATTCTATAGGTTGCCTTTTTTGTTAATTGTTTCCTTTGCTGTGCAGAAGCTTTTTAGTTTGATACAGTTCCATTTGTTTTTTGCTTTTGTTTTTGCTTTTGTTGCCTTTGCTTTTGGTGTCAAATAATTGCCAAGACCGTTGTCAAAGAGCTTAAGGCTTATATTTTCTACTAGGAGTTTTATATTTCAGGTCTTATGTTCAAGTTTTCAATGTTTTGAATTGGTTTTCCTGTATGGTGTAAGGTAGTAGTGCAGTTTCAGTCCTTTGCACGTGGCTCTCCAGTTTTCCCAACACCATTTATTGAAGAGACTATCCTTTCTGCATTGTATATTTGTGGTTCCTTTGTTGTAAATTAATTGACCACATATGTGTGAGTTTATTTCTTAGCTCTCTGTTTTGTTCCATAATCTATGTTTCTGTTTTTATGCCAAATGCTTGAGTACTGCTTGAGTACTATTGCTTTGTAGTGCAGTTACAAAGTACAGTTAGAGATCAGAGAGTGTGACACCTCCAGATTTTTGTACTTTCTCAAGATTGTTTTGGCTATTCTGGGTCTTTTGTGGTTACATACAAATTTTAGGGTTGTTTGTACTATTTCTGTGCAAAAGTCCATTGTAACTTTAGTAAGGATTGCATTGAATCTGTAGATCACTTTAGGTGATATGGACTTTTTAATAGTATTAATTCTTTTAATCCATGAGCACAGAAATCTTTCCATTTATTTGTGTTTTATTCAATTTTTAAAAAAAATATTCATTTTCTTTCATCAGTGTCATGTAATTTTTAGTGTATAG